>NC_043707.1:40012987-40016013 GCF_006229205.1 Suricata suricatta
CGTGCAACTGAGTGAGGGAGCAAGACAATTGGCGCCCAACGCGGGGCTCAGTGAAGGAACGCAACCCCGGCCTCCGGGTTAAGTGAAACGGGACCCAATGAAGAATGCCAATCGGTAAAAATGGCCGACCAGGCGGATTCTCGCCTGGTTCACGAGCCGGGGGAATATTAAAAACGGCCGGCCCACGCGCTGAAAAAGTTAAATAAAGCCGGCCAGTTTACCTGGTCCTCGTGCTGAAAAATTAAAAGCCGGCCAGTCCGCTTGGCTCACGCGCTGAAAAGTCAACTACGCTGGCGCCGCGCAGTTCACAACTCGTGTGGAAAGCAGCCGCCTGCAGGCAGTCCACGGCTGGAGTTTGTGATCGGTGATTTTAGGGCAGGAATTAAACAAATCGTTTAAACAGAAACCTTAGAGCACAGGGAGTAAAGGTATCTAAGTGGTTTTCTAAAACCTCAGCAGAGGGAGAATGATGGCCTCTAGTGTGTGTGTGTGAGTGAACTTTTGTTTGTCTTTGCAACACTGTATTATAAGAAATAAGGGGCAATTACAGAGTCTGTTCTACTTGTGTTGGTTTGCTTCTAATGCCCTCCCATAAAGATAGGCAGTGTTAGAGTCAAGAATGTAAATTAAGCTCTGAGCCATAAAGAGCCTGACGAAAGAGAACTCTTTATTGATATTAGGAGCGTAGATTAAGTTTTGAGCCAGATGGAGTTAAAGAGGACCCCCTATAGATATAATACAATGTATGCTTTAAAGGGGTCAAAACATCGCCTCAGCAAGCTGCACAGTTTTTACATATTGTAAAACAGCTAAAAGTCTAAAACTGCCCCGTTGCCCAGGGCAACCAGAGGGCCCTCAGGTTGGAACTGCTGGGTGGGCAGAAGTCAATTTGCATAACACTAGCCTCTCCCTCTGACTTAGGTGATGAGAAACAAAAGACCACAGAAATCAGGGTTGTTTTTTTTTTTTTGCACCAAATTTCAAGGTTAAAATAATTGTTAAAATAGTTTTTAAGGTTCTTAGTAAGTTAAAACGTTAAGGTTTTATTTGATAATAAATTAAGATTAAATTCATTGGCTGTCTAACAAGTTAAAACTAAAACAAAAGTCAACTAATTAATATATTGGTATAAGCTAAGGCCTGTAGATGCCTGTGCGTTTTAACTTGTGGCAAAACAACTGGGGATATTTAAAACTGTTAAAAAAAAAAAAAAGCTGCCTTATACTTAATTGATTCAGAAGTTTACCATCTAAAGAAAAAAGATTTTGATTACTAAGCCCTTAATGGAAAACTAAGATTTCTAAGAGTTGATAGTCTGCTAAGTGTAATTTATAAATACTGCAACTGCTCAAATATATGTGCAGTTCCTAAAGTCTTAATGTTTTGATATAAGATCGTAACTTAACAGCCTTTACATTTAAAGAGCATTTATGTACTTTAATGATGTTCAAAAACTATTGGGGAATATTAATTGGATTCGGCCTCTTTCAAGGCTGTCTACTAGAGACCTTATTCCCCTGTTTAAGATCTTGCATAAAGACTCCCATCCAAATTGCAAAACAAGAATTAACTCCTTTGGCCCTAAAATCCTTACCTAAAGTTAATAAGACTACAAGGGGCCGTGCTTACAAAGATTAATTACAATAAGCCTTGGTCTTTAATAAAATTATTTCTTTTCAAACTAGGGAAACTTCAGCACAGAAAGCTAAACTTGTTGCTGTTATTAATAATTTCAAAAAACTCCAGAGAGGTTTAATCTGTGACTGGTCTCTTTCAGCAACTAAAACTGTAACAGTACCTGTCTACAAGACAGGAATCTCAGGTTTAACTCATTCTAAATTGCCTGGCCTCTCTAAAATTCATCATCTGAGGCTACAATTTAAGATTTCTCATGAGCAGACACAACAAATAGTAAAACAGTGTCCTTCTTGTGTTGTGCATTTACCTGTTCCTCATTTGGGAGGAAATCCTCGAGGACTAGTGCCCAATGCCATCTGGCAAATGGATGTCACACACATTTTACAAGGTATAGTAGAATGGGCACATCTATCTTTAAAAAATACCCTTGATAAAATAAAAGGGGGGGACTGGTACCCCGTCAAGGGATCTCCCAGGAATCTTTTGCACCATGCACTGTTTATTTTAAATTTCTTAACTTTGGATAAAAAAGGACGCTCAGCTGCTGAGCGTCTCTGGCAAAATGAGACACACAAAACTTTTGCTACCGTGCTCCTTTGGAAGGACCCTTTGGATAACAAATGGAATGGTCTGGACCCAGTTTTAATCTGGGGATGAGGTTCAGTTTGCATTTATTCACAAGAAACAGATGCAGCCAGATGGTTGCCAGAGAGATTAGTAAAACAAATCGATCACAACACTCAGTCCTCCAGGGAGAAAAAATCTCCTTGAGAGAAATCTTTGTCTTTTCCTTTAGGACCATGCTGGAAAAAGAAGCTTCAAAAGAAACCTGGAGGAGAGGAGGAAGAAACACATCAACAGTCCTTTTTTCGTGAATTTCATGGACTTTTACCCTATTCTCTTCCATGTTTAAGACCTATTGCGGTTTTATTGGATCTTGGTGCCCTTGGGCCCTGTTCCATTCAATAAGGTCATGGCTCTCCTAAGGCAGCAAATAGGCGCAGCCTACCCAGGTCCAGTATGTTAAGCTCAATACGGCCGATTCAGGAGGCCAATGGAAAAACTGTGGCAAGAGGCACGGGCTGGCTAGCCAATGGCGGGTAAGAGAGGCCTTCCCATCCTTTCACCTAAGACAGGTGCTCAGACACAAGCTTCTGAGTGTGCCCATGACGGGTAAGAAGGATTGGCAGGTCTCCCACCTAAGACAGGCACAGTCCTTTCCTTGCCCATACTATCATATTCTGGTAGAACCCCCTTTTTTTAATTTATAGAAAAAAAGGGAGGACCTGTGGGAAGCGGCTAGCCGGATTTGTCACTCCCTGAGGGGAGTTGCAAAATAGGCAGGGGAGCAGCGCTCCCTGTCAGGAGAAGCCAGAAGATCAAAGATC
>NC_043707.1:40016113-40143780 GCF_006229205.1 Suricata suricatta
GTCTTAATCCCTTAACCCTGTTTCCTAGCAACCGACCTAGGTCAGCTGCCTTGTTTTCCCGCCTTGAAACCTTTATAAGAGGCGTTTTCTGAATAAAGCTCTCTCTCTCCTTCTTGCCTGATCAGAAACCGTGAGTTGTGTCTTTACTCTCTGTGCGTCCCTTTTCCTGCCCTTTCTCTCCCTCCCTCAGGAAAAGAAGCCACAAGGACTCTCCGCCCTGCGGGTCAGGTGGACGAGACAGGTACCGCCGAATGCCAGGGCCGAGTGTGCCGGGACCTGGCTTTCGGTTAAGACAAACAAGTATGTTTTTCATTAAGAATATAGAAGATTCAAACAACACAAAGTTTTGACTTAATGAGGTCATATAAAACACCTCAGTCAATCACTAGAGAATACATTTTCTTTTCCCATACACATACAACACTTTAAAAGATTTATTGAGGGCACCTGGGTGGCTCAGTCTGGTAAGCTTCCGACTTCGGCTCAGGTCATGACCCCACAGTTCGTGGGTTCGAGCCTGTCAGGCTCTGTGCTGACAGCTCAGAGCCTGGAGCCTGCTTCTGATTCTGTGTCTTCCTCTCTCTGCCCCTCCCCGCTCATGCTCTGTCTCTCCTTGTCTCAAAAATAAATAGAACATTAAAAAAATTTTTTTTTAAGATTTATTGGGGCACCTGAGTGTCTCAGTCAGTTAAGCATCCGACTTCGGCTCAGGTCATGATCTCACGGTTCGTGGGTTTGAGCTCCACATCAGGTCTGTGCTGACCGCTAGCTCAGTGCCTAGAGCCTGTCTTCAGATCCTGTGACTCCTTTTCTCTCTGACCCTCCCCTACTCATGCTGTCTCTCTCTGTCTCTCAAAAATTAAAAAAAATTTTTTTAATTAAAAAAAGATTTATTGAGGGACTCCTGGGCTCAGTGGGTTAAGTGTCCAGCTTCAGCTCAGGTCATGATCTCGTGGTTAGTGGGTTCAAGCCCCATGTTGGGCTCTGTGCTGACAGCTCAGAGTCTGGAGCCTGTCTTTGGATTCTCCATCTCCTTCTCTCTCTGCCCCTTCTCCACTCATGTTCTGTCTCTCTCTGTCTCTTTCTGTCAAAAATAAACATTAAAAGGTTAAAAAATAAAATAAAGGTTTATTGAGATATACAGTGCTAAGCTGATCTCCGCAGGGGCCGTGCCCCGCTGGCAAGCCCGGAACTCTTAACTCCAGGGGCTGAGGAAAAGCTTGCGGGCCCCAGGGTTATCTCCTAGCGAGTGACTGTTTAGCAACTGCCATTCTGAACTGTTTCGGTTTGGGGCAGAGAAGCAATTGGCTTTTTTATTCCAAACTGCACACATTTAAACTGTATAATTTGATAAGTTTCTTTTTTTAATTAAATATTAAGTTTCAAGTTAATATACATCCATAGAACCATCACCGTCATCAAGATAATGATCATATATTTATCAATCCCAGAAGGCTACCCATGCATGCCCCTGTTACCTTGGGTGACAATGTAACTGGTTTAAAGAGGACATTTCCCACCTCTTACAGCGGGCTGTGACGGTGTGACTACATTCTGGGCATATAAGCGTAAAAAAGATGTGGGTCCTGTTCACTGGACGGATCCTCGAGGAAAGCTCCTTAAAGAAGGCAGACAGCTAATGTACCCTTTTCAGTCCTTTTGATCCTTTTCCACTTCTCTCCACTTCAGTGTGCTGTTTGGAGCCCAGACATGATGACTGAAGGTTTGTGGGACCTGGAGGCACACCGAGGAGGGAAAAATGCAGGAATCGCAAGGAACTGACCGGGAAAGCCCTAAGCCTCGGAAGTCCTGACGCTAGGTTGGCCCCAGGCTACCTACACCCAGACTTCATTCCCTTGAGGGAAAAGTTACCTCCCGTCTTCTTTCAGTCTCTGCTATTTCCAGTCTCAATTATAGACATAAATGCAGCTCCAAGTTGATGGAAGTGGGGTTGTGTCCGTGATGGTACCCGAAATGTGGTATTTGCTTGGGGTGTAAGTCAGGCAAGTGTTTAGGGAGGATGGGCTCCACCACCGGCCGGGAAGCTGGAAACCCCTCGTGTCCACAACCCCCCTGATCAACTGGTCGCTCATTGTGCCTTAGAAACTAGCTACTAAGAAAGGGTTTTGAGTTCTGGTTTGTTGGTGCTGCTGCAAAATTCTGCATGAGACACGAAACTACGCTTGAACAAGTCTGTAAGCAGAACAGAACAGGAAAAGGAAGGGGAAGGGAAGGGAAAAGGGGAAAGAACCAGAAATAACACCACTAAGGAAAGCACTCTCTCTCCCTACACAGACACACACACACACACTCAGGAATATAAAAGTTTGACTGAGAGTCTCATTATATGGAGGCTGCCAGATTGAAAAAGCCAATTGCTTCTCTGCCCCAAACCGAAACAGTTCAGAATGGCAGTTGCTAACAGTCACTCGCTAGGAGATAACCCTGGGGCCCGCAAGCTTTTCCCCAGCCCCTGGGCGTGCCAGCGGGGCACGGCCCCTGCGGAGGTCAGCTTAGCAGTGTCCTCCTCCCGTTCCAGCCTTAAAGAATTGGGGAGATAGTCAGGGCACAGAGGCCAATATGCAAAATATGAGTTTCTAGCCTCAGTATGATATCATTGGCCACAGTAACTCATGTTTAAGAATTGACTGGAACCTACTAATTATTTCATGAAACTATGTTAACAAAAACAATCAAAAATCCATACCTGGCCTGCAATAGTCTATGGCTGGACCCAATACACAAAAGTGGCTCTCCCTAGAGGTGGCTGTCAGAGCCGTGTGGCACTCAAGAAGAGTATCACCAGGGGCACCTGAGCGGCTCAAGTCACCATCTCACAGTTTGTGGGTTTGAGCCCCCATCCGGCCCTGTGCTGACAGCTCAGAGCCCAGAGCCTGTTTCCAATTCTTTGTCTCTCTCTGCCCCTCCCTCACTCATGCTCTGTCTCAAAGATGAATAAATATTTAAACATTTATTTATTTATTTTTTTTATGTTTATTTATTTTTCAAAGAGAGGCAGAGCATGAGCTGGGAGGGGCAGAGAGAGAGAGGGAGACACAGAATATGAAGCAGGCTCCAGGCTCTGAGCTGCAGCACAGAGCCCGATGTGGGGCTCGAACCCATGAACCGTGAGATTGTGACCTGAGCCGAAGTCGGACACTTAACCAACTGAGCCACCCAGGCGCCCCTAAACATTTTTTTAAAAGAGCATCGGAGTGGAGGTTTTCCCAGGAGCAGAACAAAAGTGAGCCAGACAGACCAACTAAGGAGCTTGCTCTTCTGTCAGGGCGGGTGGTCCTCGCCCCTCCCAGACTTGATACACACTGTTGTCCTGGTATCTGTTTCTGTGATGACCTTCACTCCAAAACTTCAAAGTAACAGCGTCTGTGGCTCCAAGGGTTGGGCTGGGCCTCTTGTGGTCCTAGTCACACAGCCAGAGCCGGAGTGGCAAAGGGCTTTTCGGGCACCCTACTCTCTCCCTATATTCTGTGGGCTTCTCAGTGGCGCTCCGTGGAGGCTGCTGTGGGCCACCTCACAAGATGGTGGCCTTGGGACGGTTGGAGTGCAAGCTGAGAGGGTCCTAGAATTCGTGTTCTGGAACAAGGTAAAAGCTGCATTGGCTTTCATGACCTAGCCTCTGAGGTCATAGAGCGTCACATCCACCATCCTCTGTTGGTCAACCAGACACTGGCACATCCAGGTTCAAGGGATGAGAACTTAGGCAAGCCACTCAGTGGTCTATAGTGAGTGCCGGGTGTTTCCTATGTTCTCTTGTAAAAAAGAGAGCTTTGCTTGTGGTTAAGGTGTGTTGGCAGTTGACCATTTGTCTTTGCTTTATGTTTTGCTTGGGGTGCTGGCTGGCTCAGTTGGTAGAGCATATGACTCTTGATCTTGGGGTCATGAACTTGAGCCTCACGTTGGGTGCAGAGGTTATTTAAGTAAATAAGTAAAGGTTGCTGGACCACAAATAGCCACATGAGGAACTAAAAGAGAGATACTGAGGGGCATCTGGGTGGCTCAGTCAGTTAAACATCCAACTTCGGCTCAGGTCGTGATCTCACAGTTTGTGGGTTCAAGCCACGCATCAGGCTCTATGCTGACAGCTCAGAGCCTGGAGCCTGCTTCTAATTCTGTGTCTTCCTATCTCTCTCGTACTCTGTCTCTCTGTCTCTGTCTCTCAAAAATATAAAATAAACGTTTAAAAAATTTTTATTGAAAAAAAAATAGAAGAGAGATATTGAGTGCTGAAGGGATGTATTGTTGCAGAGTCTAGTAGTTCCCCATCTACACTCCATTCTCTGCACTGTGGGGTATTTACCCAAAGAATACAAAAACACTAATTCAAGGGATACACATACCCTTATGTTTATAGCAGCATTATTTACAATAGTCAAGATATGGAAGCAGCCCAGTGGCCATCGATTGATGAACAGATAAAAAAGATGTGATATATATGTAATGGAATATTACTCAACCATAAAAAGAATGAAATCTTGCCACTTGCAATGACATAGATAGAGGTAGAGAATATAATGCGAAGTGAGATAAGTCAAAGAAAGACAAATACTATATGATTTTACTCATATGTGGAATTTAAGAAACAAGGGAGGGACAGAGAGAGAAAGAGAGAGGAATCAAGAAACAGACATTTAACTGAACAAACTGATGGTCACCAGAGGGGAGGTGGGGAGATGGGTGAAATAGGTGAAGGGGATTAAGAAGTGCACTTGTCATGATTAGCACTGGCTGATAAAAAAAATTTAAAAACCACATACACGACTCCATTCTCCTCTTCTTCATTAGTGAATAACTCATATTTCTCATGTTCCCTTATAGCTAAGAGTGGCCATATGACGAAATTCTGGCAAATGAGATGTAAGCCAAATTTGTTGGATGAGACAGACAAGAAACCTTTGAAAAGGGGCAAAAAGAGGGCACCTGGCTGGCTCGGTTGGTGGAACATGCAACTCTTGGTCTTGGGGTCATGAGTTCAAGCCCCATGTTGGGCATTGAAATTACCTGAAAAAAAAAAATTAAAATTAAAGAGACAAAATGTTTATATTAATCCTATTGTGTCCTTTCCCCACCCTCTTCATTTCTAGCTGGAATGCAGATATGATGGCTGGAGCTCCATCAGTCCCTGTGGACCATGAGTTAACCTTAAGAAGGAAAACCATGGGGCACCTGGGTGGCTCAGTCGGTTGAGCATCCAACTTCGGCTCAGGTTATGATTTCATAGTTTGTGGGTTCAAGCCCCGCGTTGGGCTCTGTGCTTATAGCTAGCTCAGAGCCCAGGGCCTGTCTTCGAATTGTGTCTCTTGCTCTCTCTCTGTCCCTCCCCTGCTTGCACTGTTTCTCTCTCTCTCTCAAAAAAAATAAATAAAACATAAAAAAAAAAAGGAAAACCATAGGCTGAGCATGGTGACACAAAAAGAGAGAAGGATCCGGGGGCGCCCGGGTGGCTCAGTTCATTAAGGGTCTGACTTTGGCTCAGATCATGATCCCACTGTTCATGAGTTCGAGCCCCACACCAGGCTCTGTGCTGACAACTCAGAGCCTGGAGCCTGCTTTGGATTCTGTGTCTCCCTCTCTGCCTCCCCCTCCCCTGCTCATGCTCTGTCTCTCTCTCTCTAAAAAATAAATAAACATTAAAAAATAAAAAAAAAAAGAAGGAGCCTGGGTCCTGATGATGATGAGGCTTCTGTGAATGACCTACTTATGAACGTTTTACATGATAGAAAAGTAAAACTTCAATCTAATTTAAGTCACTGTTATTTCTGGTTTCCATTACTGGCAGCCAAATGCAGTATCTACCCTAAACAGTATACCTTCCATCCTTGATTATCCACACGGGTAGGGACTCCTTTGGTTTTGCTCATTTTTATCCCTTGAAACTCCTATAGGATCTGGTGCAGAAGAGGCACTCAGTAAATACTTATTGAATGAGTGTATGGCACTTTATGTTATAACCAGTTTATTGATCTGCCTGGATTTAATAAGTTGCAAAGCATCTCTACCCCACCCCAGGCCATCTGCCACTGCTTTCATCCCTGCTCTGCCAGCAACCTTCCTCATCCCTGGAGCATACTGCTCAAGTATGCTCCATGGCTGTCTGGTCATTTTCATGGATTTCAAGTCTTGAAGAGCCCGTTTTTGAAACTTCTATCTTATATTCAATTCACAGCCTCCCACTCCCCTAGCTGGGCCTGGACCCACAGCCTGAGATCTGCAATAGCTTGGCTTTTCTCCACCTTCCCTTCACCTCCTAAGTCTGCTTCTGCTCTTGGGGTGAAATGGTGGAAGAAACTGCGGGGCCTGGCTGACTCAGTTGGTAGAGTATGTGACTCTTTGTTTTCGGGTTTGTAATTTAAGGCCCATGTTTGGTGTAGAGATTACTTTTTAAAATTTCTTAAAAAAAAGAAAAAGAAATGGTAAAAGAAAGGAAAAGGGGTGATGTTTATATGACTGGGCTGTTAGAACTTTTGAACAACAGGTGCGTAAATGCTGGCTTTCTCTTGTGGGCAGTGATCCTTGAGGAGTCACATGGGGCACTCCACACGGCACAGCCCCCCCAAGTCCTGTGTCTGCAGCCCATGCCCACTGACCTCTTGCGTAGTACCCTGAGCTTCCAGCCCACGGTGCCTTACCATCAAGGTCTTCTTGCCCTGCAGGGGCCCCACTTGGGCAGAGGCCCATCTACATGGTTCAAGTCCAAGTACTTTCCACGAAGTCTTCTTTGTTCATGGAAACTCCCACATTCTTATCATGTCAGAAACTGGAAATGCAAGCTACCCCCTAGTATCAGGTCGTGGCTCAAGCCAACCAAACTGTCAGTAAATACTTTTCTCTATGGTCATATGCATCTCACAAATGCCAGGAAGCTCATGCCAAGTTCTCCCAGAACTCTCAGTGCTCTGCTTGTACTTTTTGGCAGCACTGGGGCAGTAACTCTACCACCCAAGAAACATCCAGCCAAGGGGTGAGGTGCTCACCTCTGCTTCTTGCAAGTACCCCCAGTCGCCGTTCTCTCTTTACTTGGTCTGTAGCCTCTGCTCACCTCTCTTACAGTGAGGGAGAGGGGAAAACCAGAACCTACTAGTTGTTCTATCTCCATACCTCTTCAATCCCTCATCAAACTTTTTATCATCTATAGGCTGAAGATGATGATAGGGACCATCATTGTTGGGAGAGTTGTTCTAACTTGTCTGTCCAGAACTCTTTCTGTACAATGGGGACGTACGTGTATGTATGTGGACGTACATGTCCTTCTCTCCCTGAGGACTCAGCACAAATTCCAAGACAACATGAAAAATCTCTTTCAGTATCCTGTTACATATGCACTACTGCCTGTAATTTTCACATCTACTTTAGGAGTCAGAGAAATGACATGATTGAGACTTCAGGAAGAAGCTTCTGGCTAAATATGATGAATCGAGCATACACATTTATCTCTGTTCCCTCCAGAAACCATGTCAAAATGAGAGTAAGGAAATTAAAAAAGCATAAATGTGCAAGGACAAAGATAGAGAAGACTATAGCATTGAGACATGTAATTTTGGAAAATGGAAAGTCATGTGTGTGAGGTTTTAAATCCATAAGTTTGAATATTGTCCATTCAACTCATGAAGTGTGGAGTAGGAGTCCAAGGTATAAGTTAACTGGAGTCTTAGAATTTGTAAAGACTTAAGAAATTAGAAGTTATTAGTCCTTTGAAATCAGGATCAGGAGGGAGGAGGGTTGAAAGTACCTTTTGGAGGATAATGACTAAGGAGAGAAAGCTTACGGGAATTCCAAGACTA
The DNA here is from genome assembly GCF_006229205.1 of Suricata suricatta. Lineage (NCBI taxonomy): Eukaryota > Metazoa > Chordata > Mammalia > Carnivora > Herpestidae > Suricata > Suricata suricatta. The sequence goes on from NC_043707.1 coordinate 40,023,913, forward strand.
GTCCCCATTCACCACGCAGCGAGACCCACCGGCTGACTTTTTCTGGGCCCTTCATGAGGTTTCAATTGCTCTTTGGGCCTCACTCTTAAGTCAGAACAGATAGCCAAAGATCAACAAAGAGCTGAAGGCAGCCTTAAACATGAAAGACAAGAAAAGGAGCCAAGAGGATAATGGATAATGAAGGGAACAGAAGAAAATTCCAGGGGCACATAAGGTGGCTTAGTAGGTTGAGTTGGATAACTCTTGATGTCCGCTCAGGTCATAATCCCAGGGTTGTGGGACTGAGTCTTGAATTGGGCTCTTTGTTGTCAGCTCAGAGCTTGCTTTGGATCCTCTGTTCCTCCTTCCCCCATCTCTCCTCCTCTTGTTCTGTCTGTCTGTCTGTCTGTCTTTCAAAAATTAATAAACATTAGAAAAATTCTCTCTCACTGGGGCACCTGGGTGGCTCAGTCAGTTAAGCATCCAACTTTGTTCAGGTCATGACCTCCCAGTCCATAGGTTTGAGGCCTGTGTCGGGCTCTGTGCTGACAGCTCAGAGCCTGGTGCTTGTTTCAGATTCTGTGTCTTTCTCTCTCTCTGCCCCTCCCTGGCTTGCACTCTGTCTCTGTCTCTGTCTCTTAAAAATAAATAAACATTTTTAAAAATTACAAAAAAACTCTCTCTCTTCCTCTGTCCTCCCCCACCCATGCACTCTCTCTCTAAAATTAAAAAAAAAGAAAGAAAAGAGTTCCAAAAAACTGAAATAATATCTTCAGAAAGATAAGACAATGTACCCATGATACAAGAAGGGGATACTATTTTTAAAAGGAACATTTAGAAAACTAAAGACTTCTCAGAAATTAAACGTATGGAAATGGAAGCAAATAAATTAGTAACAGGATTCTAAGAAAAGTTTAGGAAATACCCTATAGAGTAAAAATATAAAGAATGGAAAATGAGAGATAAATACAAGAAAATCAGAGGTTCAATCTAGGGGATAGAATATCTGATTAAGAGGAGTTTTGGAAAGAGAGAACAAATAGAATGGCTGGTAAGAAATCATTAAAGAAATATTTCAATAACATCTTACTGAACTGAAGGACATGAATTTCCAGATTGAAAGGGCCTAACACAGTAAATTAAAAAAACAAGAAACAGGGGCATCTGGGTGGCTCAGTTGGCTAAGCGTCCAACTACCGCTCAGGTCATGATGTCATGGTTTGGGAGTTCGAGCCCCACACTGGGATCTTTGCTGGTGGTGCAGAGCCTTCTTGGGATTCTCTCTCTCCCTCTCTCTCTCTCTGCCCTTGCTCTCTCTCTCAAAACAAACAAACAAAAAACAAAGAAACAAAAAAAATTTGCAATAAAAAAACCCAAGGTATTTCATTATGAAATTTCAAAGTAAGTATTAAGAGAAACTTCTAAAGGCCTCAAGAGAGAAAATTAGGTTGCATACAAGGATACTCAGTTGCATACACAGAATATCACTGGATTTAATAATACTCCCGAAAACCAGAAAATGATAGGGGCAATGCTTCAAAATTCTAAACAAATATTATTTTTAATCTGGAATTCTATACTCCTCTATAAGGTTCCAGGCATGCAAAGACAGGAAATTTACTTTCTGTGCTCCCTTCCTCACGAAGCTGGTAAGATGATGAAGTTTTATTTTATTTATTTATTTTTTTAATGTTTTTATTTACTTTTGAGACAGAGAAACACAGAATGTGAGTGGGGGATGGTCACAGAGAGAAGGAGACACAGAAGCAGAAGCAGGCTCCAGGCTCGGAGCTGTCAGCGGGGCTCGAACCCACAAACTGTGAGATCATGACCTGAGCTGAAGTCGGCCACCCAACTGACTGAGCCACCCAGGCACCCCTATGATGAATTTTAAAACAGAGCACTGAGGTGCATGGGTGGCTCAGTCAGTTAAGCATCTTACTCTTGATTTTGGCTCAGGTTATGATCTCACAGCTCATGCGACCAAGCCCCACATCAGACTTGGCACTGACAGCAGGGAGCCTGCTTGGAATCCTCTCTCCCTCTCTCTCTGGCCCTCCCCCACTTGAATGTACTCTCTTTCTGTCAAAATAAATAAATAAACTTAAAAAAAAAAAACAGGGGCACCTGGTTGGCTCAGTTGGTGAGCATGAAACTCTTGATCTTGGTTCAGGTCATGAACTCATGGTTGATGAGTTCCCACTCCACATCAGGCTTTGCTTAGGATTTTGTGTCTCGCTCTCTCTGCCCGTCCCCTTCTCATGCTCTCTCATTCTCTCTCTCTCAAAATAAATAAATAAACTTGAAAAAAGAAACAGAGCATGAAACCAGAGAAAATCAAAACATAGTACCCAGGAAATAAAGGATTGATCCACACAGAAAAGAAACAAAGAAATCCCCTGGATGAAGATATAGGGAAGAGCCAGGACAACTTTGCAACGGGCCTCCTGCCACCAGACCACCTGGACATCACATGAGGTCAACAGGCTACCTATTGTGTTTGACCAACATGAGAGGTTTACACCTCTAAATATTTTTTAACATTTATTTATTTTTGAAAGACAGAGAGTGAAAGAGCAGCAGAAGGGCAGAGAGAGAGAGAGAGAGGGAGGGAGACACAGATATGAAGCAGGCTCCAGGCTCTCAGCTGTTAGCACAGAGCCCAATGTGGGGCTCGAACTCACAGACCACGAGATCATGACCTGAATCAAAGATGCTTAACTGACTGAGCCACCCTGGCGCCCCAAGAGTACACTTATTGTGATGAGCACTGAGAAATATATAGAATTGCTGAATCTGAATTATACACCTGAAACTAATATAACACTGTATGCTAATTATACTTCAATTAAAAATTCAGAAATATTCTCTTATTATAGTATTTTATGGAGGTTACATTAAAGTATCTATTAAAAGTGGTCTGATGGTTCAGTCAGTTAAGCATCCGACTTCAGCTCAGGTCATGATCTCACAGTTTGTGCCGGAGCCCTGCATCAGGCTCTGTGCTGACAGCTTGGAGCCGGGAGCCTGCTTCAGATTCTGTATCTCCCTCTCTCTCTGCCCCGCCCCTGCTCATGCTTTCTCTCAAAAAATAATTTTTTAAAAAACATTTAAAAAAGTTGTCTGTGGCCATACCAACCTGAACACGCCCAGTCTCATCTGATCTTGGAAAAAAACTTTAGGGGCCCCAACTTAGTCTCAGGTTATGACCTCACAGTTCGTGGGTTCCAGCCCCGAGTCAGAGTCTATGCTGACAGCTCAGAGCCTGGAGCCTGCTTTGGATTCTGTGTCTCCCTCTCTCTGCCCCTCCCCTGCTTGTGCTCTGTCTCCCTCAAAAATAGCTTATTACACAATTGTTAATTAAAGATAAATTTAAACATGTATATATATTGTCCAATCCTCTCTCATATAATATGAAAATAGTGTGATCTTTGAAGCATCTTATCTCAATGTTACCAGAGATGATGATTTAAAATGCAGGTTAATTACCCTGCCCAGGATGAATTGAACCATTATGTCTCTGAGATCTGACAGTGACATTTAACTGAATGACCCAGTGATTTTTAGGTATCCTAATGGAATCTATTAGAAAAACACATCTTGGTTCGGGTGCCTGGGTGGCTCAGTCAGTTGGGTGTCCGGCTTCGGCTCAGGGCAGATCTCATGTTCGTGGGTTCGAGCCCCGCGTCGGGTTCTGTGCTGACAGCTAGCTCAGAGCTTGGAGCCTGCTTCCGATTCTGTGTCTCCTTCTCTCTCTGCCCCTCCCTCTCTCATGCTCTGTCTCTCTATCAAAAATAAATAAAAAACATTTTTAAAAAATTAAAAAAAATTGTTTGACTGTGAAGAGTGACCCAAAAAAGGAAACAATAAACAGTAAAAAGTGAAGAGCTGTTTGTTGTCTCATTCAAGAAATTAAAAACACAATAGAATAAATTAAAAGAAAATGGAATAGAATAGAATCCCAGGCTGACATTTATTTTCTCTCAAGACTTTAGATACAATCCCAATGTGTTTTTAATGTTTTGTTGTTTTGTTTTGTTTTGTTTTTAATTTTTGAGAGACAGAGAGAGACAGCGCGAGCAGGGGAGGGTCAGAGAGAGAGGGAGACACAGACTCTGAAGCAGGCTCCAGGCTCTGAGCTAGCTGTCAGCACAGAGCCCAATGCGGGGCTCGAACCCAAGAACCATCAGATCATGATTTGAGCCAAAGCCGGACGCTTAACCGACTGAGCCATCCAGGCGCCCCCCAATGTGTTTTTAGATCTACTGTTTCTGATTAGAAGCCAGTTGTCAGTCTGATTTTCTTTTTTCTTTTCTTTTTTTTTTTCTTTCTTTGGTAGATATTCTATTGATATTTTCCTGCACATTAATATGTGTAGAAGGGGTGATAGGAGAGGACGAATTTGGGGTATTTTAAGGAGGTAAGAGGGGCAGGACTTCAACACTCCTTGATAGGGAAGATGAAAGAAAAACCAAAGATGATTCATTCCATTGGGAAAAACAAAAACAAGAACAGATATGGACAAAGATAAGATGGGTTAGGTCATTCCAAGAGAAGATTCTTGTGTCTGGAACCCTCTCTGGGTTTGAAACTCTGAAAGGGGTTTCCCTCTATAGGTTGAAGTTGCAGATGCAGGAGTTGGCACAGAAAACTGTGATAGATGTTGGAGCACCCCAAGAATGACATGTTGAGGATGTGCAGTGTGAGAGGGTACAGAGTGAGAAGTAAGAAAACCCAGGACGGGATCCTGAGGAATACTAACACTTAAGGAAAGAGCAGTGAAAGAGAAGCCTGAGAAGTGTTGAAACGGGGGAGCCAAAAAGATGGGGGTGGAAATAGTGGAGAAGGCCATCAAGGAAGCCAGCGAAAACAAGTTCAAAGAAGGGACATTTAACCAGGTCAAGTGTGAGGGCAGGGCAAGCAAGAGATCAGTTTTGTAAGGAGAATGTCACTGGGCACCGCGGCCAGAGAGGCGTCTTAAGACTTGCAGGGACAAGGAAGCTGATGAGGGAGAGAGCAGGGAGAGAAGATGGCCTTTGGGACGGCTGACATGTGACAAAGAAAGATGGGGTGGTGGCTAAAACATGAGGAGGCGTTTTATTTTGTTTTAAGAACATTTGAGGTTTTTTTGATAACAAAACTAGTTATATATTCTTTTTATAAAACTTACGGAAAGCAAAGCAGGGTGTAAAGAATAGAGAATTCTATAAATTCAGCTGACAGGTGACAACTCTTCATCCCTAGGTGATTGTCCTTTCACTCACTCACCATATGTGTAAATAAAAATTGGCTACTTTGAAGGATGCTTGTTTTATTTCATACATCATGAGCATTTACCATGTCAATAAAGAATCCATGGGTTTTGTTTTTGTAAAGAAAACAGATGTTCATTGTAAGATAAAATGTCAAACTACAGTTTCAGATAAGGTTATTGGTGGTGTGGGCTTGATGCGTGTCCAATGAGAGGAAAGCACGGCCAGGGCAGGTGTTGAAGACAGAAGAGACTCTGGAGTGAGGTCATGACTGATGCCAGGAGGTGGCAGAGGAGGATGGGGAGAAGGGACTCAGAAGCAAAAAGGTGGTATCTTCTGCTGAGTGATGGGGGAGTAGACCAAGGTGTGACATGATTGCTTGCACGGAAATGGTGACATGGTTGACCAAGGTCACTGAGGGCTGCTGAGAACGGGGAAGGGCTGTTTCATGGTGAGGGCACCTTCCAGGGAGATAGACCTGGGTTTTGATTCTGGTTCTGCCCCTTCATTAGCTAAGTCCTTGGCCAAATTACCTGATCTCTCTGAACCTCAGAAGTCAAGATGAAAAAGTTGAAAAGCAGATAGCTGAGGATCAGTTCAGGATTGGGGTTCAGCTTGGCTTGTGGGGAGTAAAAAGGAACTTGAGAGATGAAGTTACTGCCAAGACAGTGGTTTAAATGATAGATTATGAGGTCTTTGCTCTTGAAAAATGGAAGCAAGGAAGAAGCTAATTGTAAAAGAAAATGAGGGAAATTCTTTTGAGAAGGGCATGAACAGGGGAGAGAGAGAGGAGGGAAGGAAGGAGAGAGAGAGAGAGAGAGAGAAGAGACAGAGAAATCTTAAGCAGACTCCACATTCAGAGTGGAGCACAACACAAAGTTTGATCCCATGACTCTGGGATCATGACCTGAGCCAAAATCAAGAGTCAGACAGTTAACCAACTGAGCCACTCAGGTGCCCCAAGGAAGTTATTTTCAATCAAGTGAAGTTATTTTTACATGTTTTACTGCACTGCAAATTTCTATCCTCCAGAAATAAATACTATGACATTCTTATTTATGTCTTGCCAGTGCTTGTACAAAGAAGGAAATGATTGATATAATGTAAGACCGTGGACCCTACAAGGGCACCTGGCTGGCTCAGTTAGTAGAGCACATGACGTGTGATCTTGGGGATCATGAGTTCCAGCCCCACACTAGGCCTGGAACCTACTTAAAAAAAAAGGCAGGGACTCTACAGCCAAACTTCCTGGGGTCTGTCCTCTGCTCCATCACTTCAGAGCTGTATAGAACAACGGTTCTCTAACTTTTTGGCCTCAGGAATCTCTTCTCACTCTCTAAAATGGAAGATTCCTACAAGGCTTTTGTGTACGTAGAATACATAGATATTTATTACATTAGGAATTAAAACTGAGAAAGATTTTAAATATTAATTTATTTAAAATCACAACAAACCCATTACATGTTAATATTCCTTAGTTTTTATGAAAAAATAACTATTTTTCAAACCAAACATTTAACAAGATGGATATACTTTTTTACATTTTTGCAAATCTTTTTAATATCTTGTTGATAGAAGACAACTGGATTCTCAGATTGTTGCAATATATTGTTTTGGTTGAAGAATATAAAGAAAATCTGGTCTCACAAATGTGTTGTTGGAAAAAATGGAAGCATCTTTCTCTCTTTTTTCTTTCTTCCTTTTCCTCTTTCTCTCTTTCTTTCTTCCTTTCTTTTTTTAGATTTTAATTCCATTAGTTTGTATATAGTGGTATATTAGTTTCACATGTAGAATTTAGTGATTCAAAGTAGGCATATTTCTCTAGCTTTTTCAGATAGCAGTGGGTATTTTTTCTATCATACCCAAACTTGACAAATAGTAGTTTCTTAAAGGTTACTTGCAACATAGAATCTGAAACCATATAGATGAACTTTTTGTAATCTGTTACATTTGAATCCATTGCTTTTTCCTGCATTTGGAACAGATCATTTGGAGGCTATTGGTTCAATGTGTAAAGCAGATCTTCCAAATGCTGGCACATTACAATACACAATTCTGATATACAGTGAAAAAAATACTATCATCATCCATCTCATTTATCCAAAGGATATAAAAATGCTGATTTGAAAGGGCACATGTACCCCAATGGTTACAGAACTAGCAACAAGAGCCAATATGGAAAGAACCCAAATGTCCATCCACTGATAAATGGATTAAGATGTGGCTTGTGCACACAATGGAATTCTACTTGGCGATGAGAAAGAATGAAATCCTGCTATTTCCAACAACGTGGCTGGGTATTATGCTAAGCAAAACTAGTCAGTGAAAGACAGATATGATACGATTTCACTCATATGTGGAATTTGACAAACTCAACAGATGAACAGAGGGGAAGGGAAGGAAAAATAATAACAGAGGCAAACCATAAGAGAATACAGGGAACAAACTGAGGGTTGCTGGAAGTGGGGGGGCTGGTGGGGGGGGTTAAATGGGTGATGGGGATTAAGGGGGCCACTTTTAGGGATAAGCACTGGATAGCATATGTAAGAGATGAATCACGTTTTTAAATGAATATCATTTATTGTTAAATTGGCTTACCCAGTGCTCATCCCAACAAACGCCCTCCTCAGTGCCCACCACTCATTTTCCCAGCTCCCCCGACCTGTGATTTTTTAAAAAACGAAGTATAGCTGACACAGTTAGTTTCAGATGTACAATATGGTGGTTCAATAAGTCTACACGCTGTACTCACAAGCGTAGCTGCTGTCACCACACAACACTAACACAATACCATTGACTATACTCCATATGCTGTGCCTTTCTTCCCTGTGACTTTTTCAGTCCATAACTCAGCCTGAACCTCCCAGTTCCTGTCACCTGTTTTGCCCATCCCCCAACCTCCACCCCTATGGCAAACCACCAGTGTTTTCTGTATTTATAGGTCTATTTCTGCTTTTTGGGTGTTTGCTCCTTTTTTTAAGATCCACATGTAAGTGATGGGGCGCCTGGGTGGCTCAGTTGGTTGGGCATCCGACTTTGGCTCAGGTCATGATCTCACGGTTCATGCGTTTGGGCTCCACGTCAGGCTCTGTGCTGACAGCTCAGAGAGTGGAGCCTGCTTTGAATTTGGTCACTCTCTCTCTCTCTCTCTCTCTCTCTCTCTCTCTCTCTCTCTGCCCCTCCCCTGCTCATGCTCTCTCTCTCTCTCTCTCAGAAATAAACAAACATTAAAAGAACATTAAAAAAAAAAGATCCACATACAAGTGAAATCCTATTTGTCTCTTATTTCACTTAGCTTTATCCCTTCCAGGTCTGTCCCTGTTATTGTAAATGGCAAGACCTCGCCCTTTCCTATGGCCGAATTCCAGTGTGTGTGCGTGCGTGTGCACATCTCACATACATGTATGTATATATACATACATATCTCACATCTTCATCCATTCCTCCACTGATTGGGTTGCTTCCACATCTTGGCTAATATAAATAATACTGTAATAAACAGGTGCATGTATCTTTTCAACTAAGTATTTCTGTGTTCTTTGGATAAATACCCAGTAGTTGAATTACTGTATTATATGGTACTTCTAATTGAGGAACCTCCACCCGGTTTCCACAATATTACCAATTTACATTCCTTGTAATTACAATTTATATTCCTTGATGTGAATCTCTTCACATCCTTGTCCACACTTAGCTTTTTGATACAAGTCCTTCTGACAAGTATAGAGGAGATCTCATTGTGGTTTTGATTTGCATTTCCCTTACGATTGGTGATGTTGAGCATCTTTTCATGTATCGACCATTTGTAGGTCTTTGAAGAAATGTCCATTCAGGTCCTCTTCCCATTGGTTAGTCAGTGTTGGTTTTTTGTCTTTGGGTTGTTTTTTTTTTTTCCTTTTTTTGGTGTTGAGCTGTAGAAGTTCTTAAGTTCTTTTTAATTTTTTTTAAAGTTTATTAATTTTGAGAGAGAGAATGCAAGTGTGGGGGGAGCAGATAGAGAGAGGGAGACCGAGAATCCCAAGCAGGCTCCACACTGTCAATGCAGAGTCAGATGTGGGGCTTGAACTCACGAATCACAAGATCATGACTTACGCCAAAGTCAGACACTTAACAGGCTGAGCCACCTAGGTGCCCTGAATTGTAGAAGTCCTTTATAAATTTTGGACAGTAACCCCTTATCAGACATATCATTTGTAAATATCTCCTCTCGTTGAGTAAGTTGCTTTGGGATTCTGTGAATTTTGCACTCTATTTCATATCCTACAAAACATTCCTCTAAAGGTGGCGCTCCAAGGAGATGGACGGGTTCACCCTGTGACTTCACAGACCCCACCTTGTGGAAGGCAGGCCTCCAGGGTGCATGGTCTTCCACGGTGGGACTGTGCACACCTTCTGCCTCCTGACACTCACCCAACCAGTTTCTGAGCTACTCACTCCTTCGCAAGCACCTCTGTGCCATCAGCACATATGGTTCCCGCTGACAGGAAACATCTCCACCTCTTCCCTGTTGCCTGAAGAACATTCCGCCCTGTTGGAGGCCTCAGATGTTACCTCCTGGAGCCTTCTCAGATACAAAGGGTTTGGCCCTTTCTCCAGTTCTCATGATGCCTTGTACATGGCCCTCTTTGGGCACTTATCAGAAGTGTGGAAACACATTTCCAGGCCGGCCCTGCTCTAGACTCAAATCTCCAAAGGCCAGTACTGTTTTATTTTTAATTAACAAATAAGTAAATTAATTAATTAGAAGGTTGCCTGGGTGGCTCAGTCAGCTGGACCACTGACTTCGGCTCACAGTTTCTGAGTTCGAGCCCAGCATCGGGCTCTGTGCTGACAGCTCGGAGCCTGGAACCTGCTTCAGATTCTGGGTCTCCCTCTCCCTCCGCACTTCCCCTGCTCACACAACCTTTAAAAAAATCAATTAGAGTCCTGAGGACTCGACAGGGGACGCTCTCTTTGCCCCAGCATGCCTCCCCCCTCCCACACACCTACCACTACTGGAAGCAAAAAAGAAACAAAAGTTGCCAAGCTTTATTTGGGCTCTAACGGTTACAGATAACATATCTAAGCCTATACCCCGTCCCAACCTACCCAGCCCCGGGCTCAGCCACCCCTTCCCCATCTCATTTCTTGTCCTCCTCCTTCTTGTCCTTCTTGCCATCCTTGTTGGCCTGGGAGGCCAGGGACCCCATGGCATTTCGAATGGCTTCGTTGTTGGGATCCACACCTGGCAGGTTCTCCAGGACGCTCTGCAGGAACTCGGGGTCCTGCATCACATCATAATCGTCCTCCTCCTGGAAAAGGGCAGCGCGGGCTTGGGGCCGGTGCCGGGCATCCAGGGGCCTCCCCTCACCGGACTGCATGGGGCCCAGGCCACGCCTGAGAAGAGCATCCGGGGCCTACGTACACATGAGCCCCCACACTGGCACTGACCAGAGAAACTGGAAGCTGGCTTGTGCGCGTACAGAACAAAACCCCACGCCGGCATACTCAGACTTCTCGCTCAGACACCCACTCTTTTTTTCCGCCTTACACCCTCGTCCACCTCCGGGGGAAGACGATATCCTACACACCGGTCCACACTGCTCCCACCAAAACAGAAGGGCAATTCCAGAACACGAGGACATTTACTCGACCTTGACTGTGAGCATTCTATGCCCTTAGCAATATCCATGTGTTTCTCTCCTGTGCCCCTCAAAAAGCTCACGTGTGAAACCCTGAAGAATGGTTTCCGGCCTGGACGGCTTGAGGGCCTGACCACCGGGGGCTCTAAGCGGGGCGGGGAGTCTCTACTGGCCCTCACCTTGGCGGGCTCGGATGTGTCCATGGCTGAAGCGGCATCGAGGTCAGTGGACTCTGCCTGGCCAAACTCTGAGGAAGAGAGGTCAGTGGGTTGAGCTCCACTTCGGGACCCCATCTCAGCCGACGTGCCATGTGCCGGGCCCTTGCTCACCTGCACCCTGCAAGGACATCTGCATGGCATAGGCAATCTGCTCCTCCTCGGTCATACTGCTGAGGTCAGGGAGCCCAGTGCGACCAAACTCCTGCTGGCCGATGGTCATCTTCAGCAGGGCGTCGTCTGAGTCTGGAAAAAGTGGAAGAGCAGAGCAGGTGTGGTGGTCCTGAACTGTCTCCCCGGCCTGTATATCCCCGGGCTGCAGGGCCTCCCCTCTGCCACCAGCATCTCCATCCCGGCCCACAGGCACCCTTGGGCCCCACCCTGCACCTTCAGCCCCGGCTGTGGCAATCCCGGCCTCGGCAGCAGAGGCTGCAGCCGCCCGCCGGGCCTCCTCCTCCTGCCGCTGCCGCTGCTCTTCCATAGAGACACGCAGGGCCTGGCAAAAAGCGGGGCAAGGTCAGACGTTCTGCCCCCCTCCTCGCAGGCGCTGGGCAAGCCCCCGAAAGGCAATTTTTGGTTTATGCACATAGGGAGGAACCTGGGAGGTAAGAGGTGATACAGGTGAGGGGTTCCTGGGTGGCTCAAGTCAGTTAAGCATCTGACTTCAGCTCAGGTCATGATTTCATAGTTCATGAGTTCAAACCCCACAACGGGCTCTGTGCTGACAGCTCAGAGCTGGAGCCTGCTTCAGATTCTGTGTCTCCCTCTCTCTCTGCCCCTGCCCCACTCATGCTGTCTCTCTCTCCTTCAAAAATAAAAAACATAAAAAAAAAAAAAAAAGAGAGAGAGAGATGGTATAGGGAAAGGAAGGATTTGGAAGAGGCCTGCGCTTTAACTACAAGCAAGGAAGAGAGACTGACACAGGTGCCCACAGAGATCCCACAGAATTAAGGGGAAGAGGGCCCCGAAGAGAGCATGGGAAAATGAGCAAGGGCGTCCAGGACAGTCTAGACCCAGAGAAACTATGTGGCGTGTGGGGGTGTGAGGAAGGAGGATGAAGGATCCGGCCTCTGCCTGAGGTCAGGGTTTGCTCACCAGGGCCAGCTCAGGGTCAGCGCTGGGGTCCACTCCAAATTCAAAGTCACTGGCACCAAGACCCAGCATGGCACCACCTTCACCGGCCAGAATTGGAGAACTGATGAGGGCATCGGCCAGGCTGGGCCCCGGGGGGACGGTCACCAGATGAGAACCAGTACCATCTTTGCCATTCAGTGTGTTTACAAACGCCGTCAGCTTCTCTGTGTTCACTTCCTGGGAGAGGGAAGGACACAGAGGTGCTCCTGCCTGCCCTGCTCCCGACTTCTACCACTTCAGCTCCTGTCTGCTGCCACTCTCTGACAGTGCAGGCACTCCCCTGGGTAAGGACTGTCCTGTTTATAACCAAATCAAGTCCATGCCCCCAACCCGTCCTTACTCACCTCTTCCCCAAAATTGATAATGTCAACATTTACTTTTTCCTTCTTGAGACGTTTAGCCAGTTTCACCAGCTAGGAAGAGGGAAGAGAAACGAGGAAATCGGTTCCACGCCACGAGGGGCAATGATATACAAAAGCATACGAAAATTGGCTGACCTCCCCACGACTCCCCAACAGAAACACTGAATTCTGCATATCAGCCTTTCCCCCAAAGCGATGGAGGTGCTGCCTCTGCCCAGCTCTCCGAAGGCCGGAGAAGCCCCATTCCCAAATCCCCTGGCTGTACCGGGACTCACATCCTTCTCGTTGTCCTCCACGGGGCTGCCCACGAAGGCAATGATGCGCATCTTGTGATTCTTGCCCTGTCGGTGCTTCAAAGCCAGCTTGTAAAGAAAGAGGGAGTTCTCTCGGTCAGCCAGAGGATCACCTAGCTCTCTCCCTGTCACTCTGCTTCTTTCCTTGCAGTTCCTCAAGTCCACCATCATCTCACACACATTAGACACAGGAGGGTCTCATCCCCCTGCCCCCTTCCTCCATGCTGGGCCTCTGTGTAGATGAGGAAGAGAGCTGAGTTTTAATTCCAGGGGTCTTTCCCCCACCATCATCACTGCTCCTGGAATTCATCCCACTGTATCCTTTCTACTCGTTTCTGAGTCCTCTCAATCCCCTGCTCTGGGTCCGGCTCACTACTCCAGGGAGAAAAGAACAACACTGGGGGCAGAACCTCAGAACAGGGAGAAATAGTCAAAGGGATCCAGTAGGACTCACATGGGCCACACGGATGCCAGTGCAGAAGGTGATCTTGCCCTTGGGTTGGACAGTGTGGAGCTTGGATAGGATGCGGCCGGTGTCAGGGGTGAGTGTGGTCAGCACTTCACAGTCACTGCGATGTAGGGAAAGGGATTCTGTGATTTCAGGTCAGGACAAGTGCCTCTAAAACTGTATTTGACTCATCTTTTCTTTTCTTTTTTTTAATGTTTTATTTATTTTTGAGGGAGAGACAGCATGAGCAGAGGAGGGTCAGAGAGACAGGGAGGCACAGAATCCAAAGACAGGCTCCAGGCTCTGAGCTAGTTGTCAGCACAGAGCCCAATGCGGGGCTCGAACCCACGAACCATGAGATCATGACCTGAGCCAAAGTCCAACCGAGCCACCCAGGTGCCCCCATCTTTTCTTTTTTTTTTTTTTTAAAGTAAGTTCTGGGGCGCCTGGGTGGCTCAGTCGGTTAAGCCTCCGACTTCGGCTCAGGTCAGATCTCACATTCGTGGGTTTGGGCCCCACGTCAGGCTCTGTGCTGACAGCTAGCTCAGAGCCTGGAGCCTGCTTCTGATTCTGTGTCTCCCTCTCTCCCTGCCCCTCCCCCTCTCATGCTCCGTCTTTCTCTGTATCAAAAATAAATAAAACATTAAAAAAAAAAAGAAATGAAGCTTTCCTTTAAAAAAAAAAGTAAGTTCTAAGCCCAACATGGATCAAAAGCTCTACTGTATAAGCCAAGATGACTTTTCTTTAGAGACCTTGATAATAACTGTAATCTCTACCTTTCTTAATCAAATGCCCAGTGTTATCTTAAAAGTTCTCATCACAAGCAAAGAAAATTTTGTGACTACATGCGATATGGGTGTCAACTAAACTTAGTGTGGTGATCATTTTCACAATATTTACATATATCAAATCGTTATGTTTCATACCTTAAACTTATGCCATGTTATAGGTCAATCATATCTCAATAAAAGTGGAAAAAAACGCCTAGTATGTAGAAGATATGAGCACAGGAAATAAGTGGTTGATTTTGCGAACTTGTCCTCTGGCTCTCAACTTCCCGTGAATTCCTCTCACGTTACCCTGCCCTCTGGGGGACAACACGAGGCCCCTCCAGCTCAACGCTACAGAGCATCTCTCCCGCCCATCCGCCAGCTGACCACATGTATGCCGGGACGGGGTTACTCCCCAGAGGATTGTCAGCTCTTAAAACAAATCACTTTTAGGGTAAGACGATGTGTGATACATACTTATCCCTTATCCAGAATCGTTTTTCATGGACTTTATTATTATTATTATTATTTTTTTTAAATACTAGGTGTTTTTTTTCTAATTTTTTTTAATGTTTTATTTACTTTTGATACAGAGAGAGACAGAGCATGAGAGGGGGAGGGGCAGAGAGAGAAGGAGACACAGAACCGGAAGCAGGCTCCAGGCTCTGAGCTAGCTGTCAGCACAGAGCCTGACGCAGGGCTCGAACCCACGAACGTGAGCTCTGATCTGAGCCGAAGCCGGAGGCTTAACCGACTGAGCCACCCAGGTGCCCCTCATGGACTTAAAAATATATTGTGAAATCTCACTACAGAAGATTTAGTTTCATAACTGTATTAAATTCAGATTAATATTAAACTCAGGTTGCGATTTTCATTTCCACTGCATAGTGAAGAAGCCACTCTAGGAGGGTTGACAGGCAAACCCAACTTTACAGAACCTACAAAAGGCTGGCAGCCTGGACACCCCAGGGGGTCACATGCGGGAAACCACCCGCCCACCTACCAAGCCCCCTCCTCTTCCGCCCCATGTACTTGGCCAGTGTGATGAGGCCCACGTTGTTCTCAGGGTTGCTGCGGGTCTTGGAGTGACATACTATGTTGACTGCATCTTGCTGGGCCTGCAGCCGGGTGGGTAAGAAGTCCCCATTCCGCATGTACTCACTGTTGTCCACACTGTCAGATTAGGAGAGAAGGAAGGGGAAGAAGACATGTTGTAGGGTCTCTCTGACACATTCTCTCTAGTTCCAGGGACCCCTAACCTCCCTGTAACACTTCTCCTCTGAGGGACATTGCAACGCACAGCAGGACGTTAACATATGCACGTGCGCACGTGCGCACACACACACACACACACACACACACACAGACTTCCGAGCATTACACCAGACTTAGAGACACAAAACGACAGGAGGAGGAAACAAAATTAAAATCTTCACGACTGATTCTGATAAGCATCAAACACTGAGATCCACTCAGACCCCATGACCACCTTCTCTTAAGCGGCACGTATTATCAAGCATTCCCATGGATGTATATTCTAAATTTGCCTTTATTTAAAAAAAATTCTTTTAACATTTATTTATTTTTGAGAAACAGAGAGAGACAGATCATGAACAGGGGAGGGGCAGAGAGAGAGGGACATACAAAATTAGAAGCAGGCTCTAGGCTCTGAACTGTCAGCACAGAGCCCAATGTGGGGCTCAAACCCACAAACCATGAGATCATGACCTGAGCCGAAGTCAGACGCTCAACCGACTGAGCCATCCAGGTGCCTCTAAATTTGCCTTTAAAATGGGAGTATCCCGGGGTGCCTGGGTGGCTCAGTCGGTTAAGCATCCGACTACGGCGGAGGTCATGATCTCATGGTTTGTGAGTTCGAGCCCTACGTCAGGCTCTGTGCTGACCACTCAGAGCCCAGAGCCTGCTTCGGATTCTGTGTCTCCCTCTTTCTCTGCTCCTCCCCCACTCACGCTCTCTCTCTTTCCTTCAAAAATAAACAACCCCAAAAAATTAAAAATAATAATAATAAATTAAATAAATAAGTAAAATGGGAGTATCCTCAAAGTAGAAAATATTTATAAAATAATACGTGATAAGCAGAACTGTATGCAGGAAAGCACAATGCAATCGCTTGGTTAAATGTTCAACAGCTTTGGCAGCTGGACTAAACTGCAAAAATGAGGTTTCATGGGTTTGGGGTCTATCCTTCCACTTCATCCCCATCTAAGGAACCCAGATACTCTGAAATACAAGCTCCAGCTTCCCAGAGACCACAAGAAGGCAGGGAGATGCAGCCATTACACAGGCCCTGAGCAGGACCAGTTCCCAGCTGTGGAGATCCTCTGGAACTCCAACAGTCAACAGTCAATGATTGCCCCCCGCCCTCCCGAGCTGAAGGGAAGAAGGAGTGTCCTCCTACATGAGACATGTCATCTCCATCGGCAAACAAAACTTGGCCAGGTAGCAATCTTTTTCTTTGGTATCCTTTGGCAAGAAATATAAACCAAAAATGATGAAGAGAGATAATAAAGAAAAGAAACTACTCTAAGAAACACAAATGGGAGTAAAGAACAGTGTTCTGGTTCAGGTCCAAATGCTCAATCTGTTACTTAGTGATACAAGAATCCTCAGGAAGTTGCTGAATTTGTCTAAGGTCTAAGTACTTCATCTACAAAATGAATTTTTACTTGTCCAGGATTGCTATGATGATAAAATTCATAGAAAGTACTTAGTACAGAGCCTAAGAACAAGCACGGAAAACAGACTAGTTCTCACAGTGGAAACTCCATCCATGGGCAGGAGGTCAAAGGCTGACTCGACTGACCATGCATTACATTCTTTTTTTCCCTGATACACTGTTTTTGATTATTCTCCCAGCCGGGAAGGAACAGCCTCTCTAGCTTCAGATACAGTAGTGAGTCCAAATATAAAAAACAAGGGAGACTGTGAGGGCTGTCCAGCTGGGACAGCTACTAAGTATAAGGACTGTGGGCAAGAGTAGCAGATGGCTGAGGGCTGCAGGAAAGGCAAGGGGGACGTGCACGGTAGGGAGACAGACAGTGGGCAATGTGGCAGCAGAGCGCCCACTCGGACACGATCAGAACACAGGGAGGGTGACGGCAGTTGGGTGGGACTGAAAGCACGGATGCCTCAACACCTACGTATGCATCCCTAAAAACAGTATACGGACACTGGTTAGTTTTTCTGGTCTTGACTTTTGTATGAATATATTTCTTTTTTTTAATGTTTATTTATTATTAAGACAGAAACAGAGAATGAGTGGGGAAGGGGCAGAGAGAGAGGGCGAACAGAATCAGAAGCAGGCTCCAGGCTCCGAGCTGTCAGGACAGTGCCTGATGCGGAGCTCGAACCCACAAACCGCGAGATCATGACCTGAGCTGAAGTTGGTGGCTCAACCCACTGAGCCACCCAGGTAACCCTAATATATCTATTTCATGACTACTTTTGCTCAAAGGTATATAATTTCCCCCCAAAAAAGTCCATCTCAAAATAAGGGCTTAGGGGCACCTGGGCAGCTCAGTTGGTTGGGCAGCTTACTTTGGCTCAGGTCATGATCTCATGGCTCATCAGTTTGAACTCCATGTCAGGCTCTGTGCTGACAGCTCAGAGCCTGGAGCCTGCTTCAGATTCTGTGTCTTCCCCTCCCTCTGCCCCTCCCCCACTCCCACTCAGCTTCCCTCTCTCTCACTCTCAGAATTAAATAAACATTAAAAAATTAAAAGAAAATAAGGGCTTATAATATTTTCTTTTTTTCTTTAAATTTTTTTTAATGTTGTATTTATTTTTGATACAGAGAGAGACAGAGCATGAGAGGGGGAGGGGCAGAGAGAGAAGGAGACACAGAACTGGAAGCAGGCTCCCGGCTCTGAGCTAGCCGTCAGCACAGAGCCTGATGCGGGGCTCGAACCCACGAATGTGAGATCTGAACTGAGCCGAAGTCGGAGGCTTAACCGACTGAGCCATCCAGGCGCCCCTATAATATTTTCACCTATTCCCTAAAGTCTTCATTTAAAAAAGAATATAGATGCCTGGACTTCCCTGGCTGAAAGTCTGACTCAGCAGATGGAGAGCAGAGTCAAATACTTGCAAGTTTTAATAAACTCCTCCACAGAATTTTAGGGCACAGCAGATTATGAGGCTCTACAGAAAAAAGGAGTGGCTCGCGTTATTATTCTGTGCCTGGACTGTTACAACTGGTCACCAATATGCCTCTCTCCCATTATAAACCTAATCCTTCCTCCTATGCATCAAGCCAGGCCAACATTCTTTTTTTTTTTAAATGGTTGTCAATTTTTGAGAGAGAGCAAGAGCACCAGCACGAGTGCGGGAGGGGCAGAGAGAGAAAGGGAGACGCAGAATCCGAAGCAGGCTCCAGGCTCTAAGCTGTCAGCACAGAACCTGACGCGGGGCTCAAGCTTACCGGCAGCAAGATCACAACCTGAGCCAAAGTCAGACACTTAACCGACTGAGCCACCCAGGCACCCCATGCCACTATTCTTAAACGCCATTTTGTAAACAGCTCTGCCTCCCCATGGTAAGAACTCTTTCAGAATTCCTCTGTGGAATGGTACCAGACAGAGGTCAACCTCCTGAACTTGACATCCAACTACCTCTCAAAAAAAGAAACAACCTTAACACCAACCACCTTATAATCAAGTCACACTAGCCTATTTCCTAATTCCTAACCACAACTTGGGCATTGACACTTTTGAGCAGCTTTGCTTCTGCCCTTCCCCCAATCTGTCAGTCTTTCCTCAACGTTTGTCAAAATTCCTTCAAGGCCCCTCTGAAATTCCCTCTTGAGGACACCTCAAGTACTCTGCAACTAACAGATGGACAGTGCTGTACACTTTCCAGGGCTCCGTCACAACCCACTGGTGCTATAGGCAAGTGGAGGTCACTACTATTCCCAGTGAGTCATTTACTACACTCTCAGGGACATGCAGCTGGTAAGCACCAAAACCACAGGATTTTGCATTCCAAAACCTGTCCTTTTTCTACTCAAATATGCTCTCTCTCAGAAGTTCCCAGATTTGGCAAATAAACAAGTAAGACTCCCAGTTAAATTTGAACTACAGATAACTAACAAATAACTTTTGGGGCATATGGGGGGGTGCAGCTGGTTAAGCGACTGACTTCAGTTCAGCTCAGGACCTCAACGTCCATGGGTTCAAGTCCCACGTTGGGCTCTGTGTTGACAGCTCAGAGCCTGGAGCCTGCTTCAGATTCTGTGTCTCCCTCGCTCTCTGCCCCTCCCCCACTCACACTTGTCTCTCAAAAATCAATGTTAAAAAATAATTTTAAAAAATTAGTTTTTAGTATAAATATGTTCCATACAATATTTGGGATATACCTATAGCCATTTCTTATACTAAAAACTATTCTTTATGTGAACTATTCAAATTTAGCCATGCATCCTGTATTTTATCTGGCAATGCTATCCTCCACCATGATAATAAGACAACTCTTAGGTGGCTCTTCCATCCAACAAATTGGCGATTTGTGTTTGTGTACTATTTCGTTATTATATTCTATTCTCATACTTCGAAGAAATTGTTGAAACTTTGCAAAAGTTTATGTCCTCAGCTTCTAATCCAACTTATAATGAAATACTCAGCCCAAGTCCGAGATGGATTAAGAGATCTACCTCACCATATAAGAGCTTTAATGTCAGACACCCTAGAGTTTAAATCTTGGCTCAGGTTGGGGCGCCTGGGTGGCTCAGTCAGTTAAGCGCCTACTTAGGCTCAGGTCATGATCTCATGGTTTGCGGGTTCCAGCGCCGCATCAGGCTCTGTGCTGACAGCTAGCTCAGAGCCTGGAGCCTGCTTTGGATTCTGTGTCTCCCTCTCCTTCTGACATCCCCTGCTCGCACTGTCTCTCTGTCTCAAAAAATAAATAAAAGGGGCGCCTGGGTGGCTCAGTCGGTTAAGCCTCTGACTTCGGCTCAGGTCAGATCTCACGTTTGTGGGTTCGAGCTGAATCAGGCTCTGTGCTGACAGCTAGCTCAGAGCCTGGAGCCTGCTTCCGGTTCTGTGTCTCCTTCTTTCTATGCCCCTCCCCCACTCATGCTCTGTCTCTCTCTGTATCAAAAATAAACAAAATATTTTAAAAATATAAAAAAATAAATAAAAGACATAATTTTTTTGAAAAAAAATCTTGGCTCGCGTAAGTCATTTAAAACTGCTGAGCCTCGGTATTTTTGTCTGTAAAATGGACAGATATTTACCTAGGAGTGTTGTGAGGTTTAGTGAGATAACGTAAATTAATGCCTGACACACAGACAGCAATTTACAAATAATGTCTTTCAAGAGGATACAGAGACAGATAATGGAGATAGAGATGAGGAAGTGGGGCTGGGAAAGAATTTACAATTTCTCTTCCATTATTTTGAGAAGTGGAGGGCAGAAGACTATCACGATGAGTCTGAGAAGCAGGACTCTGGCTACATACAGCAGACCTGGGGCTGGTCTAGGGAAGACGACGCTAGAACAGAGCAAGGCAGCAGGGATCGGCCGATCAATGACTGTCCGAGAGCTGACGGGTACTCGGGGTACTCCAGGTCCATCCTCCTCTCCCGGGCCCTGGGATGACTCAGGAAGTCGATGCGGCTTCTTCCTTCCCGGCCCTGGGCCGCATCTCGTCGCCGGCCCCCCACCCCCACCCCAGGCCCACTCGGCCTCCGCGCGACACGTGCCCCCCACCCCGTCCCGCCCCACCCCGGGGCCCCGAGACAGCGCCTCACCAGACCATAGTGCTTTCCAACACCATCTTGCCACCTTCCTCCCTCCCAGACCGGTTCTCTTAGACTGCCTAACAACACCTTTTTTCATTGGCCCAGGTCTCACCACCAATCACAGGCCCCACCCGGCGAGCTGCTTCCGCCTCCACCCCCGCGTTGCATTCTGGGAATTGTAGGCGCCGCCCAAATAGACTCCGCAGGGGACGTAGGGCCGAGGTAACACACATAAAGTGTTTGTTTGCTTTCCTTGTCATGCAGGTCCTGCAGGTTCTCTGGTTGAGTTCTCTGCTGGCTGGTCTACGAGAAGCGAAACAGTGAAGGAACCTTTGAAATTGCTGTGGATGTGTCTGCCAGCATCTTAGTTTTTGAAAGTGGTGTGATGCGTTCCAGCTCTGTCAGTTCCCCATGGCGCTCTGTGCACCAAACCACCAAGCCTCTAGTCTCCTGAGTTGAATGTGTATCTCATTCTCCCATTTAATTAAGGACAGGAAAGGTGTCTTAATCTTTGCAATGCCTAAGCCCAGTACAGAGCCTGACACATGGTAGGAGCCCAGGAAAGGTTTGACAAATCAATTCTTTTAACTAATCTCCCAAAGAATGGGATACAAACTAGTAAACCATTTTGGTTTGTTGATCAAGAATACTATTTTAAAATGCTTTGGATTACCTTTCCTTACATACACACATAAAACTGGAAAGTTCAGGCCTCTCTATTGGAGGGAAGGGGAGAAGCAGGAAGGCATGGCTATAGAACACCATACTTAGAGATGGGAGAAGGAGTGTCGTGGATATCATCTAAATGTTGGCGTTTTTTTTTTAAATTTTTAGTGTTTATTCATTTTTGAGAGAAAGAGAGCATTAGCAGGGGAGGGGCACAGAGAGAGGAGACACAGATCTGAAGCAGCCTCCAGGCTCCCAGCCGTCAGCACAGATCCCGATGCCCAGCTAGAACCCATGAAGCATGAGGTCATGACCTGAGCTGAAGTCAGACGCCTAACCGACTCAGCCACCCAGGCACCCCTAAATGTTGGTTTTAATAACTATGTTCAAACGTTATTGGTGGGCATCAGAACTTGTATAGGAGTAAGATCTCCCTATCACTAGAGGGGAAAAAAAAAACCTGTCAATATAACCATAGATAGGAAAGGGGGAAATAAATAAGCACAGAAAAATAATTTCTGACAAGTTCAAACATAACCAAAACATTTTGCAAATATTTAAAAAATAGCTACACACTGTAAATAGAGACACACAAAACTAGTGATACAAGGTAAAAACTGGAGCATCTGGGTGGCTCAATCAGCTAAGCGCCTTCATTTGGCTCAAGTCATGATCTCACAGTTCTTAAGTTTGAGTCCTGAGTTGGGCTTGCTGCTGTCCGAGTGGAGTCCTCTTTGGATTCTCTTTCTACCCCTCCCCTGCTCATGCTCTCCCAAAAATAAACAAACGTTTAAAAAATGTTAAAAATGAAGGGTAAAAAATATATATACCAGGCAATAGTAATGAAAGAAGCTATGTATAGCTATATTAATATTATACAAAATAGAAATCAACACAAATAGCTGAAGTTAAGTCAAGAGAGGGGCTACTCCAAAGACAAGTTGAACATCAAGGATAACTATAAGTTGGTATTCTTCTAAATTGTATAAGAAAGGAAGACAAGCATTCAACACAAACCAAGAGACTAGGAACTTATGTTCTAGAATGTTGTCAGTGTTTTGGGAAAACATGATCTATGATACCTGGGCAGGGAAGTGTCACCTTCTCAGCTTTAGTCAGACATTTAATAGGTTGTAATCAGTCTTTAGTCACTACACTTTTATTTAAAAATTTTTTAATGTTTATTTATTTTTAAGAGAGAGACCAAGTGCAAGGGGGGAGGGGCAGAGAGAGACACACAGAATCTGAAGCAGGCTCCAGGCTCTGAGCTGTCAGCACAGAGCCCGATTTGGGGCTTGAACTCACAAGTCCTGAGACCATGACCTGAGCCAAACTCAGATGCCCAGCCAACTGAACTACCCGAGGTGCTCCTAGTTACTACTATTTTAAAAGTCTATGGAGGATCACCTGGGTGGCTCAATCGGTTAAGCATCTGACTTCAACTCAGGTCATGATCTCACAGTCCATGGGTTCAAGCCCCGTATCGAGCTCTGTGCTGACAGCTCAGAGCCTGGAGCCTGCTTTGGATTCTGTGTCTCCCTGTCTTGCTGCCCCTCCCCTGCTCACTCTCTGTCTCTCTCTCAAAATAAAGACATAAAAATTTTTTTTAAAAAAGTCTATGGAGATATTGCAAAGAATACAAAATATAATGACCATCCAATGAAATAGTGAGGGACACCTGGGTGGCTCAGTTGGTTAAAGATCTGACTCTTGATTTTGGCTCAGGTCATGATCTCATGGTTGGTGAGATGAGCCCCAAGTTGGGCCCCATGCTGACAGCTTGGAGTCTGCTTGGGATTCTCTCTCTCACTTCCTCTCTCTCTCTCTCTGCCCCCCCCCACTCCCCCTCTTGTTCTCTCACTCTCTCTCTCAAAATAAATACATAAACTTAAAAAAAATGAGAGTGAAAAATAGGTGCTATAAGGTTGACTTAAATCAACCTGGAAAATGGAGAATACTCTCTTTGAACAGAGATGTCCTGTTAGCATTATGTCAGAAGCTGTTAAGAGAAATGAGAGTTGCAGCAATGTGCACAAAAGACAAAATCTGATAGGATCATATTTCAGTAAGACGAGAGCTCTATGATGAAGAACAAAACAATTCATTCATTTACCTGTCGTTCAGGCACTATTCTGGGCTCTTGGAAGGCAACAAAACAAAATCCTGCCCTCACAAAGCTTACATTCTATGGGAAGGCAGTAAGCAAATAAATGAATAGGCAAAATAGAAATATTATGTATTTGTAGAATTTAATATATATACTTTAATATTTATTGTTATTTTCTATATTAAAATTATGTTTATGAAATATATTGCATCACATTAAAAATGTAAATAAATGTAAATACATAAATTTGTTTTCACATAATGGTGATCACTTCAGAGAAAAAGAAACTGAGTGAATGTGGTTTATATTTTATATAAATAGGATATTAGGGAAGCCTTACCTTTTAGAGACCTAAAGGATACCTGGGGGAAAGAGCTAGTGGAAATACCCTGAGGCAAGAGTGTACTGAAGAACTTAAAGTCTAGTAGAGGGACAGAGGGAGGGAGGGAGAAGTAAGACCGGAGAAGCAGAGGTAGTAAAGAAGTTTGTATACAGTCTCATAGATAATTTTAAGAATTCTGAGTGAGATAAGCAGCTGTTGGAAAGTTTTCAATTGACTTAGTGTTTTAACAGTATCTTTGGCTGCTACACTGAGAAAGGACCTTGGGGAAAAGAGCAGGAGATAAACCGGTTGGGAGACCACTTCAGGGATCAGATAATATGATGATGGCTTATTCTAGGGTGGTAACAAGACGTGAAATGATGACATATGGTTGGGTTTCAAGTATCTGATATAAAATGGACAGAACTTGCCAGTGGATTTGATGAAGGTTTTAAGGGAAGGGAGTGTTAAGGAAGACACCAGTTGACTCTAGACAGCTAGAAGCATGGAGTGACTATTTTTTACAATTATTTTTTAAAGTAGGCTCCATGTGCAACGTGGGGCTTGACTTCACAACCCTGAGATCAAGGTCACATCCAGTCAGGTGCCCCATCACTATTTCTGAAGAGGGGTCAGGAGGGGCAGGCACCGGAAATTCGGCTTGGTCATGTTAGGTTTAAGATGCCTTATTAGACACCTTGATCTAGGAGATGTCAAACAAGTGGGTGGGTGTAGGAGTTTGCAGTTCAGAGGAAAGGTCTAGGCTGGAGATAGAAATCTGGAAGCTTTTAGCCGATATTGAGATAGTCTTTAGATCATGAGGTGACATGGGGCTTGAACAAATTATACAGGGCCTTTAGGCTCCTGTGAGGACTTACTTTACTTTACTCAGGGAATGAATGTAGACTGAATGAAAGAAGGATTCCTATTATTGAGTCTTGGGGCACTTCAACATTTAGAGGTTAGAGAGAAAGACAGGCACAAGAGAAGGATAGAGATGTAGCAAAGTAGCACAATTCCACAACCTAGGGAAAGCAGTGTCCCAGAAGACAAGTGGAGTAAGAGATAAGCTGTCAGATGCAGCTGACATGTCAAAGGATTGACAGATTTAGCCACATGGTCACCAGTGATCTTAACAGAAGTTTTGGTTGGGTGGTGGGGGCAAAAACTTGGAAGTTCAAGAGACTCGGGTCAAAAAAATTTATTAAGAATTCATTTGTAAGACAATTAGCTAATTCTGACCACTGACTGGAGATTTGTTATTAAGAAAATTTTAAGGCATGATAATATTGTTATAGTTATTTATATACTAAAGCTTTTTAAGTTTATTTTGAGAGAGTGAGCACAAGCAGGGGAGGGGCAGACAGGAGACAGAATCCCAATCTGCGTTGATGGCAGAGCCCAATGTGGGACTCAAACTCTTGAACTGTGAGACCATGAACTGAGCCGACACCAAGAGTTGTACTTGGTCAACCGATTGACCGTTCTAGGTGCCTCTCTCTATATACATACACACACACACATATATATCCCTATATATTTTTTAAAAAGGGTCCTTATCTCTTGAGATAAATGTTGAAGTATTTATGGATGAAAAGATATGATGTCTGGGATTTATTTTAACCTAATCCTTTGGAGGTGCAGAAAGAAGGTGGGGATGGATTAATAGATAATAGTAATAGATGAGATAGATTGGCCTTATTTCTGTTGACAATTATTGAAAGCTGGACAATGCATATGTGGTGGTTCACTACTCTTAGTTGGAAATTTCCATAAGTAAGAGAGTTAATTGGAAACATGCTATAATGAACTTCTAAAAAGTAATTTTTGAATGATATTGACCTTTATGTGTCCTTGAAAAACTAAAGAGGAGTGCCTGGCTAGCTCAGTTGGCTTGCAACTCTACTCTTGATCTCGGGATTGTAAGTTTGAGCCCCACGTTAGGTGAAGAGATTATTTCAAAATAAAATCTTTAGGAAAAGAAAAAGAAAGGGTGGCTCAGTCAGTTAAGCAACCAACTTCCTCCTAGGCCACGATCTCGCCATTCCCAAGCTCAAGCCCCGTGTCGGGCTCTGTGTTGACAGCTCAGAACTTGGAGCCTGCTCAGATTCTGTGTCTTCCTCTCTTTCTCTGCCCCTTCCCCACTCACACTCTGTATCTCTTAAAAATAATAATAATAAACAGTAAAAAAAAAAAAAGAGCTAATCTTAAAAAAAAAAGAGAAAAGACAAAGAAAAACTAAAGAATACAGTTTAATCTGGAGTCTACGGGGGCGCCTGGGTGGCTCAGTCGGTTAAGCCTCTGACTTCGGCTCAGGTCAGATCTCACGTTCGTGGGTTCGAGCCCCGCATCGGGCTCTGTGCTGACAGCTAGCTCAGAGCCTGGAGCCTGCTTCCGGTTCTGTGTCTCCTTCTCTCTCTGCCCCTCCCCCTCTCATGCTCTGTCTCTCTCTGTATCAAAAATAAATAAAACATTAAACAAAATAATCTGGAGTCTACCGCAAGAAGGGCTGAGACCCCCATTCTGGTGAATAACTTTCAGAATAGCTGAGATTGACATGCTTAAAAGAAAAACGTTAAACCAGGCTTTCCAGCTTTAGTACCTCATGGTCTTTCTTGGTTGGTTTTCTGAACTTTGTTAGTTTTATGCAGAAGTAACAGCTGCTAGCAGCTCACCACTAGAGGGGCCTTCTGACCATCAAAGTGTGTCTATTACACCCATTCGGCACGAATAATTGAACAGGTTTGTCGTGTCTGCCCTGGCCAGCAGGGGGAAAATCCTCGTGGGTTCTTTTCCTGAGGGAGGGAGAGAAAAACAGGGCAGGAGGGAGAGACGCAGAGAGTGAAGACTGCACACACCGTTTCCCATCAAGCCTCTCTCTCCTTTATTCTTCTTCTCTCTCCAGAAAACATTGTCTCTTAAATAGGGATTTGGGACAGGGAACTGACCCAGATCGGTTACCAGGCAAAGAGAGTCAAATGCATATCAAAAGAAGCGCCCAGACTTGCCTTTGCAATGCTGGGGAGGGGGAGCTAGCACTGATTAATCCAAAATGCGGTTTTGATCTTTTGTGCACCTTGGCCACTCTGCATCTGGCCCAGCATGACAGACGCCAAAATTATTTTGACCAGGAAATGGCAAATCTCCAGCCTCCAGATGCAAATCTTGTTTGCTGGTTCACTCCCCGGAGAGTGATAATCCTTGCCTGAGGCAGCCAGAAAACTTGGCGGCTTCTGACACAGGTTAAGGGTGGCAGAAAGACCACTTACGCCTAAAACATGTTCAGATTCAATTCCTATTGGGGAAGAAGGTTTCTCCTTATCCAGTCTAAAGGAAGGCTGAGCCTATGGCTTAAATTCAAAACTTTGAGGATCTCCAGTTCCTCCTTTACTCCAATTACTTGTTCTATCATAGTTTTCTTTTTATCACCACCTCACCCCCAAATTATTATAGTCTAATCAGTCTGCTTCTCCTACCCACTTGGACAGAACTTTGTCAACAGATTAGTCTTGGAATTATTTTCACCATGTCCTACTTAGAGGCAAAAGACTTCCTGCAGTTTGTCACTGCCTACAGTAATTTAAAATGAAGAATTCCGGGGCACCTGGGTGACTCAGTCGGTTAATCGTCTGACTTTGGTTCAGGAGTTTGAGTTTGAGCCTGGCATCGGGCTCTGTGCTGACAGCTTAGAGCCTGGAGCCTGCTTTGGACTTTGTGTGTGTGTGTGTGTCTCTCTCTCTCTCTGCCCTTTCCCCCAATTACATCTGCTCTCTCTCAAAAATAAACATTAAAAAATTAAAAACAACAAAAAATAAATTCCTCAGCCTAGCTATCAAAGTTGCCTGTGTGGCCTCCATTTACACTTACTCCAAGATTCTCACTCAAGTCTCCTCCACCATTGCTTCCACTGCGGGCTCTTCCTTGTTCTGTTTTGGAGAGATACCTTTGGTCCTGGGGCTTAAGTACAACTCTTCAAAACTTCTAACCCACAGTGACCTCTAATTTTCTTATATATTCCGTACCATTCTCCAGACAACTGAAATTCCTAACTGCATCCCATCTAATATGCTGTTGTGAAAACACATGTACTTGTGCTCCTCCTGAACACTATCAACTCTTGAAAGTCAATTCTTTTGACCTCCAACTGCCCAGTGCATTGCTTATTACCTGCTGCTTAAATATTTGTAGGATGATCTTAACAAGATAAGGAATAATGCTTTGGAAAGAATAATATTAACTTGCTTCTTTCCAAAGCCCCCCACGCACAAGCCTTAGAACGAGCACCCCCTCTCTGGTCTAGTTTCCCATCACAGTAAAAGAGCCTAAGCAACCTCACAGAGGAGGAAATCAGAAAAACTGAGGAAAGCTTTCTAAATGCTCTTCCACACGACACTTTAGGGCCAGGCTGGGGGGAAGGAAAGACAGGGAATCTCAAGACCAACTTATCTCGAGCTTGCTTTGTCCCTCTCCTTTCCTCCTAAATTTGAGGAAAATTTGGGGAGTTGGATATCAAGAGCCATCTGTTAAAATGGGGAGCCTAGAAGCCTGGAAGGCAACAGACCTACGATACTTCCCCTCATATTAATTCACAGCTTGTCCCTGTGAAATTGAAGTTGTTACGGTGGAGGAGTGGCTGGAAGGTAAGGAATGGAGCCGGCACAGCCTGCACCAGCCTGAAGGAAACTGGGGAAGACAGTTATCTGCTCAGAGAAATGTAAACATGGAGGCTGAGCTGGGGCAGGAGAGTGGAAGGTACGGCATATGAAAAAGAATCAGGACGAAACAAGAAGTCTAAATAACTGATGGAAATTTAATACATTAAAACCAGATATTTATCACTTTTATACTGCATTTGCCATTTCTGAACAATACAAAGTAGAGGCAAATAATGACACTTCATAAAAATGTTGATTCCCCATTCCCTTCCCTAAGACTCAGCCTCCCTCAAATATTCCCTCCCACCCCCTACAGAACTCGGTCCTGAATAAAACACTTAAATACATCATAAATAGTAAGTTATGAAAAAAAAATAGCAAGAATTGTTTCTTTCCTTCTTGTAAAAAAGAACATGGCAGCAAAGACAGGCAGCCAGAAACTGGCTGGGGGGTGTCTAATATAGACAGTTACTTGGGGGACGGGCAAGATGGAGATGGGGGCGAGGACTCCACAGTCCGCCTGAGATGCCAGGCCGCCTCTTCCCCAGGCAGGAGCAGGAGGATCAGATGGGGGGCCACAACTCTTGGAGACGGAACAGAGGGATTAACAGTCCCCATATGCGCATTCGCTGTATGAGAAGGTGCAAAGCACGTGGCACAGCAATGACCTCACCTAGGTCAGAATCTGCTGGCTCCCCCGCGAGTCTAACAATATTCTCTAGCCTTATAGATAGACTGCCTGTTAAAGGGACAACGGTGTCCCCTTTCCACTTCAACTCCACAAACAGCAGAACTCTGTTGGAAAAGGTGGGAAGGGCGAGGAAGAAACCTCCTTTTGAGAAGGATCCAAATTAGTTTAAGTCTTCATATTTAGAAAAACAAGCAGAATACATTTCAAATTGCAAAACAGTAATAATTGTGATGGCCAGGCAGTGAGTAGGGTCCCCTCTAGGAAGGGCTCTGATCTTCCAGCCTGCCCTTCTGTTTCAACAAAAGGGGTAAAGATTATCCCTATGTCCCACTCTCTCCTTTCCTTCAGCCTTAAGAAATTCATCGAGAGAGGAGGAGCTGCTCCTGGCAAAGCAGTCCCTCACTTCCATTTCTCAAACACCAGGGGGCTCTTCTGAGGGAACCCCATGAACAGCATCTCTCCAGCGCTCCTGGAGTTCTGATCTGAAACTGGCTTGAAATTGTGTGCTGTGTGCAAGTTTTTTTCCTTTTTTTTTTTTTTAGGAAAAAATAAAAGGAAGGTGGGAATTGGTGTAACACTACTACTCCTTCAAAACCTTACAAAGATTACAAGGGTCTTCTTCCAGAGAAAGAGTGAAGGTGGAGACAATATGCCAGGCAGTCTGTCCTGAGGAAATTAAGAGTCCAGCTCCTGGTGAAGGGTAGATCAGGAGGAAGAAAACCACCAAGTCCAGCAACCCCACTTCCAGAAGGAAGAATTGGGGGCTTGAAAACAATTGTGGAAGCCAAGGCTGGCCAGTTGAAAACTTGTGCCACTCAACTCGGAAGGGGGGGAGGAAGCTGCTGTCCTCAGCTGTGTGAGGCACTAACACCCATTCAGAAGGAGGGGGAGGAGGAAGAGGATCTTCTTCGGGGAAGAGACAGAGAGCCCCCAGCCTCCATTACGCTCCTTCTGTGACGACCACGAGGAAGGACACTCAGCACTGCTGGGGTAAGGGCTGGTATCTTGGGATCACCAAGCTGGCAGAATCTTGTTCTAGGTCTTCTGAGGTTTTTTGCTCACTGGAAAGGGAAAGGTGTAAAATTAAGGCTGTGGAGCATGAGACGAGGAGGGAGGAATGGAATTCAAGTTCATCTCAACCTGACTGGAAGAGTGAAGAAGTCTTCTATTTTAGTCTCGGCTTCCAAGTACAAGGTTGCCAAACCACAACATTTAAAAAGGCAAGATTTAGGAGGCACCCAGTCCCTCTAACCTTGCCAATCAACTCCTTGTTCCACTCCATCAGTGATCATCTTTATACCCTTCAAAGCATTCACCTCCCCCACCTCCCAGATACTCACGTGGGTGAACTCTGACTCTGCAACTTCAGGCTCTTCCAAGAGAGTTGAACTAACAAAAGGAAAAACATGGAGGCAGAGAGAAGTATTAGAAGATACAAAATAAAAAGGACTCTCCTCTCAAGTCAGATCTTCTACTGCTTCTCCATATTTCACTTAAGGATCAATTTAGGATTTGGAAAGAAAAGGCTAAGAAACTACCAGATTTAGAAGCATGCTGTTTTAATAAACTATTTTCTCAAGTACTATAAAATATTTCCTAATGCGCTCCCCTCTGTTCTCAATCCCCAGGTGTAGCAGGCACTCAGTGATCATTGCTGCCTGATTTTGATGCCATTGTGCAATTCTCTTCCGAGCGCAGTGTGACTCTCCTCTAGTGGACAGATGCTGTAACATCAATTCAGAGATTAGGTTACCAAATACCCTACCTAGCTTCCTCTTCCATGCGTGCTCTCTGTTTGCTCTGAGAGAAGCTAGCTGCCACATGAAGAGAAGCATGTGACAGGGAACTAAGGGAGTACCAGTGGCTAAGAGCTTGCAAGGAACTGAATCTTGCCAACAACCACATAAGTGAGCTTGCAGTTTGATCCTCCCTCAGGCGAGCCTCCAGATGAGCCTACTTCCCTTACAAACAGCTTCAATGTAACCTGCTGAGAGATCCTGAGCCAGTGGCAGCAGCAAAATCACACTGAAGTATTTAAGCCACGTAAAGATAACAAATGTCAGTCATTTACAGCTGACTGCCGAGTTGGAGGTAATTTATTACACAACAATAGATAATATGGAGTTTTGTACTTGGAAGTGAAGTGCTGCTGACTAAAAATCTAAAAAGTGGAAGTGGTTTTGGAAGAGGGAAGTGGGCTCTAAGGAGAATTTTAGTGAAAGTTTAAAAGTGCCATAGG
The DNA here is from genome assembly GCF_006229205.1 of Suricata suricatta. Taxonomy (NCBI): domain Eukaryota; kingdom Metazoa; phylum Chordata; class Mammalia; order Carnivora; family Herpestidae; genus Suricata; species Suricata suricatta. The sequence goes on from NC_043707.1 coordinate 40,055,424, forward strand.
TATACTGCAGGATCTTAGACCAGAATGGGTAAGTTGCCAGTGTGGGCTGAGAAAGATCTTACTGGAAAGTGAAGGAATTTACTGGAACAAAGTTTAGCAATAGTATCATACACAGTTATGTGAAAAGTAGAACGTATAACTAATGAATTGGGGGGGGGGGGCGCCTGTGTGGCTCAGTTGGTTAAGCGTCTGACTTCAGCTCAGGTCATGATCTCATGGTTCGTGGGTTCAAGCCCCGCATCGGGTTCTGTGCTGACAGCTCAGAGCCTGGAGCCTGCTTCAAATTCTGTGTCTCCCTCTCTCTCTGCTCCTCCCCCACTCATGCTCTGTGTGTCTCTGGGTCAATAATAAATAAAAATACTTTTAAAACATTTTAAAAAACTATGAATTGGGTGATCTAGCAAAGGAGATTTAATTCTAAGCGAAGTAGGTGCCATGCAGTTCCTTCTTAATTCATGCTTAGGGTAAAACTTAAGAGAAAAAAAGATAAAGGGAAGGACTATTAAATAAAAGGAGCGCTTGCCAGGGCTTAATGGTTTTTAAAATTCTGAGCCGCTCCAAATAGCAAACCATGCTAAAATTAAGAAAGGGCTTGTAAACAAGCAAGCGAGCATTGCCAGAAAAATGTGACCTAAAGACAAAGCCAAGGGTGCAACTGTAAAAATTTTATTGAGACCTCAGGAAAAAAAAGTTTGCTGGCTAGAGTACCACAGAAGGCCGTCCAGAAAGACTGATGTTCTATAGATCCTCTCAACAATAGGATCTCAAAGCACAGCGTTCATCAGGATGGTGTTTGTGCATGTGGCTTTTTGTCTGATGGTCTAATCCCAGTGAGATTCATAGGAGCCCTGCAAATCTTTGAGGGCATTATAACAACAGAAACATTACCAGCTTGGACTGAAAGGGACAGAAATAGTGCATAACGAAGAGACCATGGGACCCTAAAATTGTCCTGGCAAGAAAGCAGGCTGAGAAAACTACTCAGGTGCAAACATATTCTAGCTTTGGTGAAGGGAAGACCCAGAAAGCAAAACCAAGACTTCATAGGGTGGAGCCAAGAGCCAGGGAGAATTACTCCCATGCTTTCAGACCTGATAAAAGAAACCCCAACAACTGCTGGATTTGGGACTAGCTCTGTACAAGTGACTCCTCTGTGCCTCCTTCACTCCTCTTTCTGCACAGGAAAGTGTGCAGCAGTTATTTCCTCACTGCCTCACCACTGCCTGCTGGTTATGTGGGGAGAAAACCTGTCTCTTTATTTGCACAGGTCCAAAGTCTGAGAGCAACTGTACGTGAGGAACAATACCTGGGGAGTTTGTCCACACCAAGACCCAATTCAGAGGACAAAACTCTGGAATCTGAACTGCTGCTGCAATGGGATGAAACTTTGAGAGACCATGGGAGTCAAAGAATGCATCTTGCACATGGAGGGAAGTGAATTATTGGGGGCCAGAAGAAGGACAGTGCCGGGTCGCTTTGTAGGTGGCTCCCAATGGTGTCTGCTTCCCGGTATTCACACCTTTGTGTAATCCCTTCTCTTTGTGAGGACGGGCCAGATTTAGTGACTAGAATGCAGTACAGGTGACAGGATGTCTATTGTGAGATTAGGTTACAAAAAGATTATGGGTCTGCAAAGGTGCATGCACTCTCATTTGCTTGCTCTTGAGGGAAGCCGGTGGCTGTGTTTCAAGCTGTCCTAATGGAGAGGCTCACATGGCAAAGAACCAAGGGAGGTCCCTAGCCAACAGCCTATGAGGAACTAATGCCCTCTGTCCAGTAACCCACAAGGAACTGAATCCTGCCAATAAGCATATGAACGAACTTAGAAGTGAAGCCTCTCGGTCGAACCTTCAGAAGAGACAGTAACTCTGGCCAACAGCTCATGAAAGACATTGAGCCAGAGGACCCAGCTAAGCTGTACCAGATTTCTGACCCACAGAAACTATGATACATGCTTGTTATTTTAAGCCACTAAATTTTAGGTTTAATTTAGTTTGGTTTATTCTGATGGACTAGACAATCAACACATCGTGTAACAAAAGTAAACCACAATCTTCATACTGGATTCTTTTGCAAGATTGACTATTCATTTTCTTCATTGCCCAGGGATCTTCCTAGGCTTACAAAATAAGCAGAAAATTCTCACCTAACTCACCAGGAGATAAAAGGTTAGTTGGGGAGTATTCTGACTGAATATCAGAAAAGTCCTGCAAACCCCCTAAAGATGGAGAGACACTGACACACTTTTCTGAATCACTAAAGATGGGCTAAAGGAAAGTGAACCTGCAAAAATCTAGTGAAGAGCAAATGACAAACAATGATCTCTTGAAAAAACAAAATTATGGAGGTTCCTAAGGACCTGAAGAGAGATGAAAAGATATGGAGAAAGAGGCCAAGGAACCAACCTTGTAGTTTGCATTTGTAAAGTTTCTCCAACTACAGGTGAGAAATAGGGGCCAGGAATAGTCGTGACCTCACTGATTTTCTCCAAAGGTGGAGTCTGAGGTAAAACATCAGGACGACCGAAGTGGACGCCTGGAAAAAAGAAAAGGGAAGAAAATCAATCAATAAAAAAGAAGACCAAATGGGGTGGGGGAAATATAGGGGAAAAAAATGCAGCAACTTGGCTTTTCCTGGACAGGAATGGGGAGCAGAGGTCCTAGGCAGATAAGAGAGGGCTCGGAAGGGAGTGAGGGAGGGAGGGAGTGCCCAATCACATGGGAACCCCAGCCCTGGCGCTGACCTGGCTCCACTTCCGCCTTTGTTGTCACTTGTGCCTTGTGCTCCCCAGAGACCGATGCCTGGTAAGTAATGCAGGAGTTGCCGCTGGGGCCTGCTCGCCGTGAGAAAGATGAGCCAGACCGAAACTTTTTGGAAGGAGAGGGCTTCACTTCAAAAGGGAAAGAGAAAGCCTACTTAGCACCCACCTAAGAAACCATCACCAAGACACAGAACACAAATCGCCAGCATCCCCAACACAGACCCAAAGGTGCTCTGCAAAGCGGGAAGAAAGACTAAGGTCAACAAAGACGAGCTCTATGAACTCCTCCTCAGAGGAGAGGGTGTGCATCTCAGTTCACTGCACTTGGAAAGCAGAGAACCAAGACGAGAGGGGACACATAGACATCTTTCCCCTGCTACAGGCAACCTCGATGGCTTTGCTTCCACCTGATGAGATGTCCCTCCATTCTGTCACTCCCTTGTTCTTTAATAGTGTCCTCCAGCTCAAGCTGACAAAGACAGCCCTTTCACTCTGCATCCTTGGAGCACTTAGGCACGCAACACCGTGACACTTTACACTTGTTTATGGATCACTTTGAAAAGACTTTGAAAAGATTTTTCCATGTTTCTTAAGGCTGTCTGGCATGCCTAAGTCCTCTCTGCCACAGTGAGGGACGACTGATGAGGAGGAGACTGGAAAGAGGAGTTGGAAATTTGCCAGGGGCAGCGGCATGGAAGGTTTGGGAAGAATAATACTGGCACTTCCCAATCACAAAAGTTAAGGGAAGAGAGTGAGAACGACTGCTGAGTGGAAAGCAGTAAATGTTTCTCCAACCTTTGGTCCTAGTCGAGAATTCCTTGGCATTGGGGATATGAACAGAAAACAGAACACTTGTAATAATCCTTGTCTATCTCTGTCTGTAAGCCTGGCTCTGTCTCAGCCTGTGGCATGGATCCTGTTCCCACAATGACACCTTTTCCCCCACCAATCCCACTTCCCAGAAATGCCCCTCACCTCAATGACACACGGAGGGAGAGCCAGGGGGAAAGCAGCAACTTGGAAACCACGGGGACAGACAGAGTGACTGACATACAGACGGGCAGCAGTTCTCACGGGAGGTGGGTAGAGCAGAAGAGGCTTTGGCAGTTCCCTGACAGAGATGTCTTGCCCCCCCATCTCCTGGAGTAAGGGAGCCACTGGGGGGTCATCTGGTAGAGGCCACTTACAGGGAATCTTCTTGAACACAGTGTTGCACATGAAGCGCTGGAACCGTTCCGCATAGAAGCCTGGCCGATGCACCGACACAGTGTCCTGCAGAGCAGAAGAGATGGCTGCAGAGTTAGAGGTGGGGAGGCCCAGCGAGAGGACCGTTAGGCAGTCCCAGGGCCGTTTTCCCCCAGGCTGAGGCCCAAGCAGAAAGGAAGAACCCACAAACAAAATAAGAACAAACTGATGAGGCAAATCTAAACTGAAGGAGGCAGAAGAGCCTCTAGCAAACTGCTACTCACCCCATCATGTACCAGAGCTTTCCAAGAGTGCTCCAACTTCTTAACAAACCTGCCAGGAAGAATGTGTATCACACAGTCACAGGTTTTTAAATGAATGACATACTTTTCTCTTTGACAGAGTTAAAGCAGCTGGGAAAGCACTCCCGCTATAAAACTGGCTTTCCAAAGAACAGACTCGCTGGTGCTCGTTCAACACTGAGACCAAAGCCATTTCCAGGGAAGTCACTTATCTCTCCATAGAAAGAGGGTAGTTAACATGTCCCTGGCAAGTCAGGGACAAGTGCATTTATTACCAAAGGAAAACTGAGGGGACAAATGGGCATGCTACCAGATGGAAGAGAGGAATTAAAACTGGGTAATGCCCTGCAACGGTAAACCCTCAGTCATAGCTGAAACCTTACAGGGGAAACCTGGGGTCCAGGATTTCCAGCTCCCCCCTTCACCACCACTTCACTACCCTGGTTCCACAGGCTAATACCCTGCACAGAACACAGTGAGCCTCCTGTTTCTCCTCTGAGGGAAGGGGAGCACGTTTCCAGCTGTATCCCAATGCAGAGTGTGACTCATCGCACAGGGCTTTCACAAAGAGCCAGACAGATGGTGTATTCTGCCCTGGTGCTTCCAAGGGCTGACTCAGCTCTCCACAGAGGTGTGTGTTATGTTTGGGAAAGGGGCAGGGTAATGAAGCCAGGGAGACAGGCGAAATCAAGGAAATAAAACATCATTTAAAACCCAATGAGGTAAGCAGCTAGACTGCAACTCCCTGTTCTTGTTCCAGGAAGAACTTAGTGACAAACCCACCTGAAGGAGAAAGGTGAGTGGTTACCTGCAACCTCTTTCCCCCCGCATCTGGGATCCGTGCGCGCCTCACCTGTAAGACTGCAGAATGTCAATGATCCCAATATAAAGCAGCAGCCTTTCCCCTTTACTATTGCGGGCAGGGATGCCACCCATACTGTTCCGGAAGACAAGAAGAAAACAGTAAGAAAATCTTTGGCCTTGTACATAGGGGCTTCTCTTAACCTCGAGTCAGATCAGGACAGGAAACTGAGCCCTAAACCTAACTATCACATCTTCCATAAACTGGGGAGGAGTGAGAACCTTCCTCCAACCCCAAGAACCACTCTGGAGTATGTATTCTAACCTCTTTGCCTCCAAGTCTCTATCCCCTGCCCCTCCGAGCCCAATTCCACCATTGAGAATCTACAATCATCCCTATACAGCAATGTTGGAAACGTTCCAGTAACGCTGAACTTCCTCAGTACTTTCATATTTTAACTCATGCCCACTAGGATACTCTTCTTGAGAGTCACGGTAAAGGATACCTTAAAAATGAAACTACCTACAAGACATTTATGATATTTCAGTAAATATACTTCCTTGATAGAGCCACCATTGTAAGAGGAACACCTTCCATAAAGTTGCCTATAACAAATTACTTTTTGTGAAGTTCTAATAAGCAGACGTGTCTAAGACTCTGAGTATATTCTTTTGGAAAAGTCTTTTGATTCTGAATACCTCTCTTTCTCAGATGTACTACATATCCCCAATTTAAGACCCCTTCCTTTCTTTTCACATTCTTAAGGAAGTTCATTTTATAGTTTTATAAACATTACTATGGTCAACTTAACTTCTGAATCGGGACTACTCTTATTCCAGATGCTGGATCCTTTCCTTAAGAAAAGCTCGCAGCAAGTCTCCATTCTCCTTCCCAGCACCCCCGAGCCCACTCACTGGTCATCGGTCTCCATGGTGCCACCACGCCGAGCCTCGCCCTGGATAGACTCCATAGCTGTGGAATAGAGAGCCTTCTGGGGGGCTGGTCTGCGAGTGTCAACTGAGCACTGGGCTTCACTGCCTAAGGGCTCTCGTTGTGCATGATCTATGTTATGGATCGACATCAAGAGGCTATAGTCCATTATCTTGAAGCTCTGCAGCACCTAGGGAAGGAAAACAAAAACCAAAACCATGATCTGAGCCTTGGGAGGTAAGAGAACTTCTTTTCAGGCTCTCACTGCTTTCCTGATTCTTAAGACATTAAAAAAAATTTTTTTTTGTTATTTTATTTTTGAGAGAGAGGCAGAATGGGGGAGGGGCAGAGAGAGGAGACACAGAATCCAAAGTAAGCTCCAGGCACTGAGCTGTCAGTGCAGAGCCCTACGCGGCTCAAACCCACGAACTGCGAGGCCATGACCTGAGCTGAAGTCTGACGCCCAATCAACTAAGCCACTCTGGTGCCCCTAAAGATATACTTTTAAAATGTTTATTTATTTAAGAAAGCAAGAGAAAGGTGGCGGGGGAAGAGAAGTGAGAGAATCCAGGCTGGCTTCCCGCCATCAGCATGGAACCTGATGTGAGGTTTGATCCCATGAACCATGAGACCATGACCTGAGCCAATATCAAGAGCCAGACTCTCAACAGACTGAGAGATCCAGGCGACCTTCAATTATCCTTTTTTTTAAAAAGTGTTTATTTATGGAGATGAGGGACAAAGAGAGGAGGAGAGAGAGAATCTCAAGCAGGCTCTGTGCTGACACAAAGCTCAAACTTACAAACCGTGAGATGATGACCTGCGCCAAAATCAAGAGTCAGATGCTTACCCGACAAGCCACCCAGGTGCCCCCTTGACAATAAAACCTCCAGGGTTAACTTTAGGCTTATCCTTTGCTCCTCCTAGTCCCTGAAGAAGAACATACTAACCTCCTCTGGTCACTATTTATATCCCCTCAGCTCTCTTCAATTTGAGTAAATATATATTAGGCCACTGTCTAGCCCACAAAACCCTCTTTGTTTGTTTTTTCCTTATATCTCTTTGTGAAGAAAGCATTATTTTCCCAAGGGAACAGGAAATACATATTTGTGCTGTAAAGAATCCACAAGGAAGGTCTGGTGAAAGTACACCTCGTGATGGAGCAGATCGGTTGCAGGACCTTATTCGTCCAGCTGCAATTCAGTTCAGTATTTAGTGAAGCCCTACCATCTGTAGGCACTGTGTCTGTTTATGGGGATACAAAAATACTTAAGAGTGTTTCCGTCTTCAAGGATATTATAATTTAGGAAAGGAAACAACTGCAAAAATAAATGCAATACAATCTAGTATGTGCAACAACGAAAGTGCTTACATGACTAAATAGTGTAGAAGTCAGGAAGTGATACAGAAGTTTATGAAGGATAAATTAGAAAGTAAGTCCAAATAAATAAGACTATTCCAAGGCCTGGAGACATGAAACAAACAGCATGTTATATCCGGGGAGATGTAATTTGGTAATGCTAAATAAAACAGAAAATGCAGAAAACTGGTGTGGCAGATTAAAGAAGTTGATAGGCGAAGAACAGTAACAAGCCTGAAGTGCCAATATTAAGGAGCCTCAATTGTGGGGCGCCTGGGAGGCTCAGCTGGTTAAGTGTCCAACTTTGGCTCAGGTCATGATCTCACAGTTTGTGGGTTCAGGCCCCACATCAGGCTGTGCTGAGAGCTCAGAGCTTGGAGCCTGCTTTGGGTTCTGTGTTGTTCTCTCTCTACCTCTCCCCTGCTCATGCTCTGTCTCTCAAAAATAAGTAAATGTTAAAAAAAATTTTTTTAATCCCATGTTCTCAACCCTCTTTCCATCCAGAACAGGGTACGAAAGGGTATACTCCCACCAGTTCCATGAGCCACTTTGGTGACGCAGCTCAACCAAGGGTGTTTTTGGTAGGTTGGTGGAAGAAGGGAGAAGAGAGCAGAGGAGTGATTCTTTTTTGTTGTTGTTGTTAAAGATAGGAGTGGGCAGAGTGAGTGACAGAGAGAGAGAGAGAGAGAGAGAGAGAGGGAGAGAATGAATGAACTTCAAGTAGGCTCCACGCCCAGTATGGAGCCCAAACAGGGCTCGATTTCACCACCCTGAGATCATGACCTGAGTTGAAATCAGGAGTTGGATGCTTAACCAACTGAGCCACCCAGGAGCTCCCAGGAGTGATTCTTATGTGAAGTTTGAAAACAACTCTCTGCTCCACTGTATCTAGTCCTCTCAACCAAAGGACTCAAACTAACATAGGCATTATCCTGTAAAAAGATGCAGAGTAAGTAAAGGACAAGGATGGACAATGTTACAGAGTAGAGGAAGATGATCCTATAGTAACAGTTGAGAGAAAAAAATCAGTAGGAAAAAATGGCACAAAAAAACAAAAAAAGGTATGTTAAGAAAGGGGAAACAGTCAACTGTCAAGCTACAGAAAACTCAAGGAAGGCCTATGAAGTAGTCTCAGGGCACTTGGGTGGCTGAGTCGGTTAAGTGCCTGACTCTTGATGTCGGCTCAGATTATGACCTCACAGTTCAGGAGTTCAAGTCCTGTTTTGGGTTCTGCATGGACAATGGAGAGCCTGCTTGGGATTCTCTCTCAAAATAAATAAATAAATAAACAGGAAAAAAAAAGTAGTTGTCTCTATTTGGCATCCCAGGTGGTCACTGGGGAGAGTAGTTCATGTGAAGAGGAGAGCGCAAAAGCCAGGACAGTGGGTTGAGGCAGGAATAGAAGATAAATGAAAAGGAAAAATAGAAGAGTGGGGAGGAGAAAGGGGCAGAAAGAGAGGGAGACACAGAATCTGAAGTAGGTTCCAAGCTCTAAGCTGTCAGCACAGAGCCCAATGCAGGTCATGAACTCATGAAACAGGAGATCGTGACCTAAGCTGAAATCAAGAGTCTGTCACTTAACTGACTGAGGCACCCAAGTGTCCCATAATTAATACATTTACTTAAAAAAATTTTTTTTAATGTTTATTTTGAGCATGCATGGGGGAAGAGGCAGACAGAGAGATACAGAATCTAAAGCAGGTTCCAAGCTCTGAGCTGTCAGCACAGAGCCTGATGAGGGGCTCAATCTCACAAAGTGTGAGATCATGACCTGAGCCAAAGTCGGATGCTTAAATGACTGAGCCACCCAGGCACCCCTGTAAAAGTTATTTTAAATGAAGTCTGAGACATATAGAGCTAAGGAACTGAGCCCCAACTCCCACAGATTTGATGCCCAAGAATAATAATAACCTGTTTTCATGACTGAGATTTTTGGTATCTGAGAGTGAAGGAAATAGGACAAACTCACCAAACAGTCACGCTGTAGGGTCTTACATAGAGCATTGTACATATCAGCATCCAAAAATAGACCATCTGGAATGTCTTGTAAGAAGTCCAAGTCTTTAAAGGTGGGGAGAGGCTTCTCTCGCTCTTTTTGGGAAGCTCGCCGTTTGTAGGTTGAGCCCTTGAGGTCATATTTGATGTGCATCTTGACTGACCGCGGTAAGAGATTGTTCATCACCACAATTCGAATGTTCTTACCACCTGCCTGCACACAGTACAGTCCATAGAATTTAGGCAGCAAAGTGCGAGGGTTCTGGTTGAGGTTCTGTGGGAGTGAAAATAAAAAGTAGGAGAACAAGTCAGCTGATTTTCAGTGAAATTTAAGGGCAAAAAATTGCCACCCATTTTCCGTCGTCTGCTACACGGGGTTCAGGTACATCTATCTGCCCATAAGGCCACATTGTATTTGCTTACAATTTTCCAATGCATCTATCTCGGTGATCAAATTATCATCAAGCCGAGCCACAGACCCTCCAATCCAATCATCACTCAGGATACTCCATGTATGATGGATATATTCTTTCAGAGAGGTTTAAGAGAAGATCGTATTGAAAAAGTCTTAATTCTAAGCCCTCGGTATAGCATATTCTTATGGGTGTGAGGTAAAGCAAAACTAACTTCTCCAGAACTCCAAAGGCAGTCAACCAGAGTGAGGTAGAATAGAGTACTATCAAGGGGAGTCACCAACCTCATTCCCTGGTGTAGGAGGTGGACTCAGTAAAATTGTCACTGAATATCACCTTTGGGTAGGATGGTCTAAGCCAAATAACACTTAAAATACGACAGATAAAGAAAACCTGTTTTGGCCCCAGGGAGGCAAGAGAGATGGGCCGAAAAGCCCCCAGACGAACTGTCTTTATGACAGAAGTGTGGATGCGGTGTTGCCCTGCTGACAAGAACCCCCAGCCACCGGGCCAGGAATGGGGTGGGCAGCGCCCTTCTTCTCACCATGTAGTATCCTGGAAGCAGCTTCTGCAGGAACTCTGCCTCTTTATGCTGGACTGTTTTGATGATGAATTCATCGTCACTGGACACATAGAAGAGGGAGCCACTAGCCCCAGAGCTGCAGAGTTCAATCAGCGGCTCACTGCAGAGGGAGTACTAGGGCCCAGAAAGAAGAGGGCAAGAAGTTCAGGAACACGAGGGCTTGGCCAACCAGGAATTAAGTACAGACGCAATTCTATTCTAAAGAAAAACTAGAGTAAGACTGTGAAGGGAGGGTTTTCCTTTGGGAGGATCCCTCTGGTAGTGGAGTCATAGGGTACTGAGATCTGGAAGCTTACCAAGTAATCATCAGGCCGGATACCAAATAACTCCCGAAAATAACGGAAGGCAACAGGTGCATAGGTTTTGAAGCGAAAGTCATTGTAGTGATGAGCAGGGGTCAAGTTGCTCCCTTCACTGTGGGGTTAAATTGAAGAACTTGTAATTTACCAGTCGCTGTCAACCCGGGAGGCCACCCTGGGCAGACACTTCAGAGTCACCCCTATGAGTCAGTACATCCCTTATGAGAGAACCAGGGGGATTAAAGGAGTCAGTTACTTAATGGGACATTGCCACAACATGGGGATTAAGACACGGGTGCAGAGAATCACACTACCTCTTACCTAGTGCACTAAATTGCTTTTAGGGCTCACTCCACAGGTCACAGGCTCATGGAAGTACTCAAAAAACAGCATCTGCTCTCTAAATTCTTCAGTCCCACATCACCCCGACTAAGATCAAGTTAAGGACTGGACACCAGGCACATGCCTAAATTAGATCTGAACCCCTGAAACTGTCCTGAGGTTGATAAGAAAAAGCTGCACTCCCCAGGAAATTCCCATGAATGTTAACCTCTGTACCTGGGAAAGAAGATACTCTCTACCACATAGAAGTCTTGCATGAGGACATCACGCTCTGGTTTGGTACTCAGGCTTCCAACAGTGTGAGTAATGCCTAACTGGATGGCACCTTTCAAGGCAGATGAGGTTGTCTGAGAAACAGAAATGAGAGGAAAGTTTCTAGTATTAAATCTGATCAGAACAATAAAAACTCTGGAGGGAAGGGCCAGAAGAAGCACTTAAAAAGGAAATGCCCTTCTAGTACTTCAGACTAAGCTGGGGCAATCCATTTCCTCCATTCTCTTGCTTAACGGGGCAGTTATGCCTGGTAAAGCCTGGAATGGTACAAAGATACACCATAGCAAAGGCAGACTGTCCGAGTCAGCTCCAGCTACACAAGGTGTTCCCACCTATGCATATCTACATCTGGAAGATATGTTGTCCTGAGAGAACAATCTTACATCTCACTCCAGAGGTTCCTGCCCCTAGAATATCTGGCGCTTCTCCAAACACTGTATTTATGCAATATAGAATGTAACTAAAATTAACTGATATTGTCTGTGCTGTCCAATACACCAGCCAGGCGTGACTATTTGTCAATTTAAAATAAAAATAAACTAAAAATTCACCATTTCATTCTTGACAGTCACATTTAAGTGTGTGGCTACTGGATAACACAAAATATAGCACACTTTAGTCACTGTAGAAAGTTCTAGTGGGCAGCTCTGCTCTAAATGATATCCCTCATCCCCAACCCTCACCAAGTATTAAACTACTGGTACTTCTATTTAGTCCTCATTAGTCATTAAAACTAAAACTAAATAAAATTAAAACTAGAGGCTGGCTCAGTTGTTAAAACATGTCTCTTGATTTCAGTGTGATGAGTTAGAGTCCCACATTGGGGATAGAGATTGTTTCAAAAAAATTTTTATAACTAAGTTTTTAAGTGTGTACTGCTCCAATTAGACTAGAATCTTTTTGTTCAGCACATAAATAGAGCTCAATATATATCTGTTGAGTTGACATGGGCCTTGAGCCCATTCCCAGGGAGGGTTAGGTACCTGACAGACGTCAGTCCACCTCTATTACTTGGGACAGTGCAATAAAGGCAGAGAACACACATAAGAAAATTTACATGGGCCAGAAACAGGACTCCAAGAAATCATCACACCCCGTATCAGACAAAGTAGAAGATGCTCAATGGAAGATGAATACTGTCCCTTGGGAACCTAAGCATCTGCAAAGTAGTCCAGAACTAAAAGTAAACTTTAAAGTCCAAGTTGTAGGATAGTTCTTGTGCAAAGGTTTAGGTATCAAGAAACGAGACAAGATGTGGAGAATATCATCAAGGGGACAAAATTACCCCTTCCTGGAGTAGGATGAAGAAACAGTTACTCCTAGACATACCTTCTTATATGTTGTCTCTCCTGAGGAATCAACACCTCGGTGGCCTATTTTCTTCATGGGCATGCCAGAGGAAGAAGCCACCTGGAAAAAGAGTCAAAATTAGCATATGATCCCCACGTCATATACCACACAGCTAGCGTGATGATGGTACATTAAAACAAACCAGAATAGTCAACCAACCCTTTCTGGAAGAACATTTTATAAAATCTTCACAAGATTCACTCCATGCAAACACACAGCTCTAGTGTTGCTTCCCAAAGAATTAACTGGCTAAAATATGACAGAAAATTCCTAGGCACACATTTCACCTTTTTTTTTTTTTTTTTGGAGAGAGCAAGCTGGAATAGACAGAAAGGGGATGCAAGCAGAGAGAGAGAGAATCTTAGGCAGACTCCATGCTCAGCACAGAGCGCTCAATCCCATGACCCGTGCTGAAATCAGAGCTGGACATTTAACGCCTGAGCCACCCAGGTGCCCCACATACTTCACCTTTGATCATCAGAGAGGACATTAAAAAAATGTGTACCAGGGTGCCTGGGTGGCTCAGCTGGTTAAGTGTTCAACTCTTGGTTTCTGCTCAGGTCATGATCTCGTGGCTTGTGAGTTTCAGTCCCTCATCAGCCTCTGCAGTGATCGTACTGAGCCTGTTTGGGATTCTTTTTCTCCCCCTCTCTTCCTCTGCCTCCCCTGCTAGCACTCACCTATGCTCTCTTGCAAAAATAAATTTAAAAAAAATGGAGTATCATTAATTTCCTTAATTTTCCTTAAGGAAAAGCAGAAACAAAGAGAACTACGAAATAGCTGCTCCAGGAAAAAGAACAAACTTCACTTAACAGAAGCAAGATAGGTTAAAAAAAGTAGTTCCACAGACCTTTTTTCACCAATCTCCTTTCAGAAATGACTAACCCTCTAACCTTCAACCTGACCTGAACACTATTTGCTGAAGTGAATTCACCAGTAAAAATGATCTAGCCACTTGCAAATGCAAGTACTGCTAGCTGAGGAATAAAAAGCTGAGGCAGTAAGAGAACTCCTCTGAGACAGGAGCCTCAGGGCCTTGAAGAGATTCTGGTGAATGAGAGATACTGCTTTGTTTTCCACCCACATGACAGCCCCTGATAGGAGGAAGGAGTAAGACCAGTACAGCAACAGCAGAGCCTAGAAGGCAGTCCCCACATCAAGTTGAAGCACAAAAGACACAAAGGTATTCTTCATGATGTCAATACTCATTAAGTTAACAAGACAGAGGCAAAAAAGCCCAGTGTAAATAAGGTGTGATGATCTCAGGGCCTGATATTCCAATTCTACTGTTTTAGCTAAGGCCCTTAGAGAAGACCTTCAGTATAAAATCTCATAAGGGCGCCTGGGTGGCTCAGTCGGTTAAGCCTCCGGCTTCGGCTCAGGTCAGATCTCACGTTCGTGGGTTCGAGCCCGCGTCAGGCTCTGTGCTGACAGCTAGCTCAGAGCCTGGAGCCTGCTTCTGATTCTGTGTTTCCTTCTCTCTCTCTGCCCCTCCCTCTCTCATGCTCTGTCTCTCTCTGTATCAAAAATAAATAAAACATTAAAAAAAAAATCTCAAAGACCCTGGAAGAGGTTCTAACGAGAAAAATCTAAAAGCACAGGCCAAAGGAGACCTGCATTTGGAAGCCCTGTCATAAAACCCAGGAGAGAGGCAAGAAGAAAGAAAAGGTTTGGGAATAGAAAGGCAATTAACAGCTTCTGTTAAAAGAACTTCAGATTCACTAAAGCTATGTAACCAAGACACAGTAATAGAAAAACCCAAAGAGTGAGCTTTAGTGCCTAGCCTTATTGATCCCACTTATTAACTGTGTGACCTTGGGCAAGTTATAGAACCTCTAAACCTCACTTTTCTTATCTGTACACATGGGTAACAATGGTACTTAGTTCACAGGAGTGTTTACAGGACTAAATAAGAATAAAGGGCACTTAGGCAAATTATTTACTCTTTGGTACACTGCATGTGATACATTAAAAAAATGAAAGGGGCACCTAGGTGGCTCAGTTGGTTAAGCTCAGCTCAGATCCTGTGTCTCCTCCTCTCTCTGGCCCTCCCCCACTTATGGTCTCTCTCCAAAATAAGCATTAAAAATTTTTTTCTAATTATCAATGTGGGCTACTATCAATAGCTATAATAAACTTCAACAAAAGTTGTGTTAATTTCTAGCTTACTAAAGACATGTAAGAATCTAGTCTAGCTTCCAAGATCCAAGTAAGGGAAAAATAAAGATGTGATAAACAGGTATCGTTCTATCCCAGAATTAAAACTTTAGAAATATGGTACCAATATAAAACTCACCTCAGATGCCATGGATCTCTTGACTCCAGATGCTGTTAAAAGAATAAACAAACCATAATCACAAGTGTGTATCCACACACTAGAAACCACAATCTCTATCAAGTACACTGAAACAATCGGGGTTTGAGTCTACTCTATGAGCTCCTGCCTCTTGCTCTGTGATACTAGATCCTCTTGGGAAGGGGTTTTAAATATCCCTTCCTCTTCTTTCTCCATACTCACAGAACCCTTGTGCATATTCCATTCTTGTTCTAGTCTCTTTTCTTACTCCAGTGTTGATATTTTTTTGGAAAATATATCTGTTCTTGATATATTTAACCATCAGAGTCAATACTCTTGATACTGTGGCTGAAAGAGAACGGGTATAAGAGATATCTAAGACTCACTGGGGAGTCTAGGGCTTGATAATTTTTCCTATAGAGCTGAAAGGGTTAAGAACTTTTAGAGCCTATCTATGGGGCTTTACTCCTCCATTAATTATTTCAGAAAAAAAGGTAAAGAGTTGCTCTATGGAGATGAGGTAGCTAAGGATGAGAAAATGCAATGTCAAAATAATGAAGATTCTGCATCCCTACTTCCTCAGCTTGATTTCTGCTGTAAACTCAACAGGAATTTGTTGGCATTTACTTACTAAAGTGAGTTTTACTTACCAAATATTTAATCAATGCAGATGTGTAAGGTAAGTGTGTGGTTCAATCTCATAAATATTATGACTTTTAGTTTAGGAAATTTTAGTTTAGGAAAGACTGTAAGAATATATTTAGCTAAAATGACTAAAAGAACCTATCTATAGAAAACAGACTCAAAGGTTAAATCAATTCTCAAGGGTCTGCCATCCCCATAACTTTCATCCATGATCATATTGTTCCATGACCACCCGGGATACAGACCGTCCTCCCCTTTGTGTTGGAGAATATTGACCTATATCTTCGAAGACTACTGATACATCACTTCAATATAATTCTAATGAATTCAAAGGAAATAAAGATTAGCTATACTAAAATTAAAAAGAGGAGCCTGATGGGATGGATCTTCAATAATGTAAATTAATGCCTGAGTAGGAAGACCTCAGTTCCACTGTATGTATAAGGATTAATAGTGAGGCAGCAACAGACACATGGGATTAAGGGCAATAAGGTAATGTCTAATTATGATTGTTTAAGACAAATGATCAAGGGCCCTGAGAATGTCAGAATACAGCTGAGCTCAGAGACAAAGTTGTAATAATAGCCCTTAGTCGTACAGAGGTCACAGACCAAGTATTTCTGTTACCAATAAGCAGAGCAGTAAAATTTCCTTCCCTATAGTGAGTCAGGGTGGCAAAAAATGGGGAACAGATGGTTTTCATTCCTCTTCCCAAAAAAGGAGGCAATGGAAATGTTAGGAAGACATGCTGCAGAAAACGACCCAGAAAACTGGAAAGCCAGCAGACCCCAATCTACAGAGCCCTTTATAGATGCATCATCTTCAGTCATCATCTTCACCTGGGTAAAGACTAGGTCAATTAGTAACAGAATCCCAAGCTGAAGCTTCCATGGAACAACAAGCCAGGATGACTCAGGTTTAGAATTAAAACTGCTACTGACCTACAATAAATTTAAGGTGCCCACCACCACCAACCAAAAAAAAGTCTAACCTTTCATATCTTACAACCTTTTAGCCAAGAGTCAACAGGCTGAGTTATTTAAAAATCAGAAGATCGGGGCGCCTGGGTGGCTCAGTCGGTTAAGCATCCGGCTTCGGCCCAGGTCATGATCTCGCTGTTCATGGGTTCAAGCCCCACATCGGGCTCTGTACTGACAGCTAGCTCAGAGCCTGGAGCCTGCTTCAGATTCTGTGTCTCCCTTTCTCTCTGACCCTCCCTTGCTCATGCTGTCTCTGTCTCTCAAAAATAAATAAAACATTTAAAAAATAAATAAATAAATAAAATAAAAATAAAAATCAGAAGACCTGAGTTCAAATCTCTCTTAAATCAGACAATGTTCTTTACACTTAACTAAAAAAAGAACCTATATTAGAAAGCTTATATAAAGATTAGAGTATATAAGCTAAAACAAGTAGACCATAAAGTGCTATACAAATATATTCTTTCCGTGTGACTTTTTTGCTGTTTATTTATATGGGGGGGGGGGGGAGACAGTGAGTGGGGGAGGGACAGAGAGAGTTGGAGACAGAATCCAAAGCAGGTTCCAGGCTCTGAGCTCTCAGCAGTGAGTCCTACACTGGGCTCAAAGTCCTGAGTCATGAGATCATGACCTGAGCCGAAGTTGGATGCTTAACCTACTGAGCCACCCACGCACCCTGATTTTTTTCTTTTTAATGTTTATTTTTGAGAGAGAAAGAGAGAGCATGAGCAGGAGAAGAGCAGAGAGAGAGGAAGACAGAAGATCCTATGTGGGCTCTGCACTGACATCAGAGAGCCCGATGCAGGGCTAAAACTCACAAGCTGTGAGACCATGACCTGAACTGAAGTCAGACGCTTAATCGCTTAATGGACTGAACCACCCAGGCGCCCAGACGACTCTGGGTGATTTCTGAAGCAAGAGCAAAGTTGGGCCCACAGCAAGGTTTAATGTTAAATTACCTAGACCTTTATGAAACTTCAATTAGCATCTCAAATTAATTGGCTCCTCCCAAACCCCCCGTGGGGGGGGGCCCCCCATACCCTCCCCTGCAAGTGCACACATTCAACTATGGAATCAGCGATTCTCCATGAGAAAATCAGTAGGCTTTTAGTTGAGAGGACCAACATTGATCCTGCACTTCCTGGTCAGTGCTTGGCCTATCCCTTCCTTCCTCACCCCAGAGGAAGAGGTTTGGAAGGGATCTGGCAGAACCAAGAAAGGCCAACATCCAGCCCTAGTCTGACAGTATTACCTAGGAAACAACCGCCTCTGTACAGAAGTAGTCACTGGACAAATTAAACAATGTAGATAAAAAGGCAGATTAAGTGATTTCAAGGCACAGAGTTAGGTACAGGGTTGTTTTGTTGTTTTTTTTTTTAACTCCCTGAAAAGTTCTACTTTGCAACCTTTCTTAGTTTTATCCCACAAAAATTGTAGCTCTAGGGCTACTACACTCTTGCAAAGTACCCAGAACCAGGATGGGGGAGGAGTTTCACTTGGCAGAATTTTGGTGCCAAATGCTTAGCTATCAGCAAGCCCCACACTGGGATTAATCCCAAGGACACTATGGCTGAAGCAGTTAGAACAATACTGGGATCTAAATAATAACAATCAGACCAAGTAATATTCCCTCCAAGGAGGAGAACATGGACCTAAGATTTACTCTATTCCTTGCCTGAAGTTCTGCCCCTGTGAGGCCGACCGGAGCTCAAATCTAACAAAAAAGAACAATGGAAAGGAAGAGAAAAACACAAAGTTTTACCAATGTTGCTGTAACATCCAAGTTGGTCTACAAACCTAATGAAGAACACAGTGACATTTCAAGGAACGCTTGACCACTTGGTCCAAGGCTCTGACAATAAGAGACTACAGAAGTCCATGAGACTGAAGAGTCAACAGTATTGTACCTGTTCACATCATAAGCAAACTTTCTCTTCTGTAAGTACAGCAGGCCGAGGAAGAGGAGCAGAGGGAAGAAGAAGGGGGGAGGGGGGAGGCCAACTCAGCACAGCAACACCGGGATAAGACTAGAATATGATTCAGCAGTAAGATTGTTTCCTAGCATCTCTGTGAAAAATATTCTCTGATAAGGATGTTATTATTTTATAATCCATATCCATGATCTATATATATCGTTCTCTTTTTTGGTGGAGAAACAGAATATAGGCCAGAGCGTCAATGTTAAAATTTACTTTATTCAGGGAAAAACTCCTCCTGAGCAACTGGGGACTTGCCTCTCCCATCTAAGCCAAAACTCTGAAGGATTATTATTAAAATGCCTACATATTGGGGTGCCTGGCTGGCTCAGTCAGTGAAGCATGCAACTCTTGATCTCAGGGCAATGAGCTCAAGCCCCACATTGAGTGTGGAGATTATTTTAAAAATAAATACATGTTTTAAAAGCCTACATCATCAGTGCACACCATGAACTGTGTGGCAAGTGCTGTAAGAGAGGAGAGCACCTTACCCAAGGAGGACAGGTATGGAGGCTGACAGCTTAGCTATAAAGAAGGTCCTAGACCCACTTCTCACTGGTTCAACTTTAACACCTCTCAATACTAGTTCAATGGTGGATTATTTGTGTTCCCCAATCTCATCCATTTATTTAAAAACTATTTCTTGATCATCTGTTACATGTCAGGAACGATGTCAGGCACTATGGACAGAGAGTTTTACGTTCCTGACCTAGAGGAGCTCACAAATTTTCTCTGATTTTTTTCCACTATCACTTGGACATCTCCACATTCTCCTAGTTTTCCGTAATGCTGATTGCAAGACTCAACAGAACTGCTGATACTTTTTTAGAAAGTGTTTCTCTCCACTGGCAAAATGTTTATTTGTATAGCACTTCAAAAGCTTACAAATATATCTCATTTGATCCTTAAAACAATACTAAAGGGTTTGGGAGCCATTTAAATATAGGAATTAAGAGACATATCCACCAAATATAATGTATGAAAACTCGTTTGGATGCTGATTAGAAAAGTAGTAAACTAAAAATACTTCTGGGACAGGAACCTCGAGAGGAGAAATAAATAGCCCCTATTAATTTTGGAGATGTGACAATGCTACTATGGTTATGTCAACTCCTTCCCTCCTCTTCCCCCTAAAATACAGTCCTGATCTATCGGAATAACATTATGAAGAATTTTTGCTGAAATAGCATGAAGACTGGGTTTGCTTTAAAATATTCGGGGGGGGGGGTGGAGGTGGGGAAACAGGAGAACAGATGCAACAAGCTTGCAAAATGTTTTTGCTGAAGATAGATGATGGCACTGGAGGTTCTTTATACTTTTCCACTTTGTGGACGGCTTAAAATTTTTATAATTAAGGAGCAGCCCGGTGCGTCTGACTTTGGCTCAGGTCATGATCTCACCGTTTCTGGGTTCAAGCCCTGCATCAGGCTCTGCTGACAGCTCAAAGCCTGGAGCCTGCTTCAGATTCTGTGTCTCCCTCCCTCTCTCTCTGCTCCTCCCTGCTGGCGCTCTCTCTCCCTCCCTCTAATATAAATAAAAATATTAAATAACATTAAATAAAAATTTTTTCAACCAAGCCAAGTTGAAAACTCAGCTCCTTCAGCCATAGACAAAGCTACTGGCCCACTATCAAGCTAACAAATCAATAACCATTTCTATTACGAAAAAAGTCATTCCAAAAGGGCCTTTTGAGAATTTTAGTCTAATCCTTTTTTTTAAGTAAAAGCAAAAGCATTAAGGGGAATGCTCAAAAATCAGAACAAAGGTAGTGACAGAGCCAGAACAGGAATTCACATTCCTAATCCCCAATTCAACTTCCTTCTAAGCCATCTTTTGTTTTCAATTTCATGGCCACCTAGTATCTAGAGGGCCCAAGCAAGCACTAAGGGAACTAGAATACTCTAACTAAATAAATCTCAGAACTGCTAAGAGACAATATGAGCACATATTTTCTTTCCCTGAGGTACCTCCTTCCCTTGGGACAAGAAAATCTTTTTTTCATTTTCACTGATAGAGTCCTCCTTCAGTTCCTCTCAATCTTAAGTTAACAATAGCGATAACTGTTCCTCTGGTAATCATCGTTACTGGCAAAAAGAACAGGAAAATAGCTTTTGCTTCATTTAGTGAAGTTATCTTTGTTCTGGAACAAATAACGCCTATATTCTAGAGCAGCAGAAACTTTCTTCAAGTCTGATATTTGAAAGAGCAGTTTTACAGTTTTACAGATGTCAAGTCCTCCCTAGTAGTAGAAAAGTACCTTTTCATCTTTGTAATAAAACATCAATAACTTAACAGAGACAAAAAAAAATTAAAAAAAAAAAAGAACTCCATCTCAGATTAGAGTTTTCTTTTTGGTGTGTGTAGGACCATGACTGGCTCTGATTAAAAGCATAAGGCTTTTATGATTACTGAATTTGCAGTGGACAAAAAAAGGCATCTGATAGACAAACTCTTTGTGTTTGTTTTGTTTTGGGGATCTTGGGACTGACTGCAGAATTGTTACCAATCCTTGGCACATTAACTTCTAAGATACTTTCTGAAAGAATGGAAGAATCAGTAACTGAACACCTTATACACAGAAGAGCTCAGAATTTTATTGTTTTTCTAGGAGAGCTAAGGTCGGAAGGGGAAGTTGTCTTCTGTACTAGTCTCTCCTTTACCAAGGATTCCTGGTTCAGTCAGTAACCAGTTCATTCAATAACAAATAGTTAATCTGGTTTAAAATCATGTTAGTTCACACACAGACTTTCAGATTAGTCAGGGGAGCAGTAACAGCATAGTGGGTAAAAATATGGGCTCTGATTTCAGAACACCTAGGTTTGAATATTCGATCCACCACTAACTAGGCAACCTTAGACAAGTTAGTTAAAACTCTCTAGGCCTTGGTTACTTCATCTATAAAATAAACAAATAATAACATGTTCCACATAGGGCTGTTAAGGGAATTAAATAAATCACGTATAGCACTTAACATGATTAATGCTCTATAATACTACCAATTATTATCTGCATTGTGAATTATGAAACCTATCTACAGGAGGGGAAGGGTCAGAGGAAATGAAAAGATGCAGTAGAAAGAGAAAAGAATAGTTCAGACTAATTTAATGAAATAAAAGGAAATGGAAGTTATAGAAAGATTTTGAGGGAGATCCATATTCTACTGTGGAACTGTAAGAAAAGAAACTTCTGTGTTAAGATAGCATCTTTTTTCAGAAAGGGCAGAGAAAAATGGGAGTTAATATCAAATAATGCTCGCAAGACATCCAGAGCCTTCCCAGAAGGCAGTCATGTACTAACCACTACAAAGAGTCTGTCATTGTTATGGGGAAGGGAAGCTGGCTGCTAGTTACTGCAAGGAGCTCATGCTTCTTCAGCACAGATACACATCAGATCTACCTCTCTTACGGTTGACCCCACAGCACAGAAAGTTGAAACCTAAATGAGGAAAAACAGAAAGTTATCACTTACTTCTAGGGTTCTACTTGCTTACAGAATAAGCATTAAAAACAAAACAAAAAAACCCTCTATTAAAGTTTAAAATTCTGAACAGGGCTTAACCTGACCCCCAGCACCATACTGTGAAATGTACCATGATTTTTTTGCAGTTCTGAGTAAACGTCCAAAAAAACAGGATAAGTTCTGGCAGAAAATTCGAAGAGTGGTCACAAAATTTGTAATCAAATCATTTCACTCTGGAGTGATTTCATATTGGCAAAAAAGTTTCAGGTGCAAAACTCATTTGCATACAGGCATCTACCCTTAAAAAAAAATGTGTGTACATTTTATTTGAGGGTCTTCCATTCTTGGAGGATAATTTGGCAATATCTAGCAAAATGTCTTAAAAACATATACATACAATTTGACCCAGAAGTGAGAATTTATCCTAAAGAAATAGTCAAAAGGATAAAGATGTGTATACAAAGATATTTATTGCAGAATTGCATGTGATAATTATTATTGGATAATGTAATCAGAAAAGGTCTAAGTAAACGAAAGGAGATTAGTGATATAAATCATGTCATGAATAGAATATATAAACTATCATTTTTACATATATTTAAGGATAAGATAAGAAAAAAGTTGAAAAATTATGTAGCACAGTATTTTTGTAAAACACTTATCTATAAATTCACCTGTATTTACATACAATGAAAAGTTCCAAAATTAGGTTGATTTTGTAATTTTAAACACTTATTTCCCTTATCTATGTAAATTTTCTAGAACAAATAATTACATAGATAACAATTAAAGGAAAGAGGTACACAGGGATGGTTTACTACTCCATTTTCCCTATTAAACCACTCCTAGATAGTCCCACTTACAGACCAACATCACTCCCACCTCACACATTATCTCAAACTCTATACATTACAATCATATTGAGCGGCTGCAGAGGTAGAGTAGAAGAAAAATGTGCGAAGAAAATGTCCAGAATGCAGACAATCCCAAGTTACAAATAAGCATGACTCCTCTACATTCACTCTCTACCATAAGCTACTTTGAGATGTTTGTACAGCCTTAAACAAACATTCACCAGCACATTTAGAGACTCTCTCTGAAGAGATTTATCTTTCATGTCCTCCAGAATATCAGTATTTTCCTATAAAAACAGGGAGACTTAATTTCAGCATATCATCTGGATACCAGGCCCTGAAAAGTGTAAAAGATCTATCCTCTAAATTATGAAAATAAGCTGGGAAATCGTTAATGTTACTATAATAATTTCAAAACGGCTGAACCAGTCAAGTGCCAAAGTGGAAACAACCCAATCAATTCTTGCTAAAATACAACACTGAATCATCACACCACGTCACAGTATTGTTCTGAGAACTCTCTAGGAGTCTTAAGAAAGCACTCCATTTTGGTCCTTGGCCCCACCCTAACTTGTGTTTCTGATGATAAAGGCATTGGAGGCGCTGGTTTCTAGTCACTTGGCAAAACACCACTGTGACTCTCCATGTATTTGTTAGCATTGAACTACTGAAGACTCAAATTCACCATTAAGAGGAAGGAGAAAATGTAGAGGAAAAGAAAAACCATCAATATACCTCTGAGAAGCACAAAAAAGGCAAACTTCAGAGGGGGAAATGAGGAAATGAGTTGACTTTCAAAGAGGACATAACTAAATAAAGATACTTCCCAACCATAAAAACCTCCGTCATCAGAGTTGCCCCCCACTCCCCAGAGTGTAGAACAAAACAGAGTTGGCCTTAATACCAGAGCCTTTCCCTGCACCTTCAGAGCAGAAGCATTTCCGTTGGAGATGAGATGACATCATCCATCAGATGAAGAACCAGGAGGCAGTGTGTGACTGACTTCAGGGTTTGAAGTATGCATATAATTTGGGGACGCAAGTGGCTGGCCGGATGTGCATTCCTCAGACGACTGGAGTCTTGCCTGGGCAAGTCATACAGAGGCAACCCCAGAGACCTAGCTCAATGACTTACCAATACCACCACATCAAACATGTCAAGGAGACTGACACAGAGTACACAGAGATACAAGCAGACTTTTGGGACGCAAAATGCTAACTCTTAGGGGTTCTCTTGGTTGATAGGAGTGAGAGCCAGAGGTTTTAAAAGGGGGAAAAAAAGGGGGGAAAGCAAAAACCCACACAAAACAAAACAGAAACATGATCAGCCCAGTTATCTGCTGTACTTTCTAAAGAGATCTGTCTGGTCCTTATTACCTTGAAATTCTGAAAGCCATTTTAATTACACTCCTGTAGATGCTAGGCACAATACGTTCTCCAAATGAAAATACTGAGAAATATGTTTTAAGTATTAGCCCACCTCTTGAGAAGTATTGCTGAGCACTCAAAAAACTGTTTAGAAACAAAAAAAAGTAACATTATTACACCCTCAATAATGACTAAACCAAGCCACATCCCCAGAGGAAAGCTCAATTTTGTTTCCTAGCAAGTGTCAAGTTTTCCTAAGGATCTTCTAGGAAAAAGTCAAAAAGACAAAGATGCTCCCAGAAACAAAAGCTCCAAAGCAGTTTGACCTATCAGTCCTGAGGTCACCTCAGATAACAGCCAACTAAGTAGTAAGGAAATGAGCTTACAAAATTACTAAGACTCATCTTGGTAACATACAGCCTTTAGATAACACCTCTGCCACTAGTAAGCTCTCTGAACCTCAGTTTCCAAATTTGGAAAATGATGTTAATTAAAATAAAAATATCTCTTCATTTCTCTCTAGTGATAAACTTTTGCTTCTACAAAGCAAATTTCATGGTTCGGCCTCAATTATAGTATCTCTCACCACTAAAACTTTGGTTGAAAAAAAAAAATTGTGTCCTTCCGAAGAGACAGGAGTCTCCTGGATAAGCCACTCATGGCCAAAAAGTATTTGCCATTTCTTGGCAGATCACCACCTCCTATTTCCAAACCTGGCTCTATCAATCCTGAAAAAGCAACGACTCTTGCTGGATTGGATTGTAATGTACGCACTTTAGCAGACAAAGTCTATAATTTGAATGATATCATTGCCCCAACAATGTACTTCAAGGCAATTACAAGGAAAATAGGAGATAATGTTACTTTTTTTGTCATTCCTTTCTTACAGGTTCTTTTTTTTTTTAAGTTTATTTTTATGAGAGCACAAGTTGGGGAGAAGCAAAAAGAGGGAGATAGAAGATCCCAAGTAGGCTCCAAACTGTCAGCACAGAGCCTGATGCAGGGCTTGAACTCATGAACTGTGAGATCATGACCTGAGCTGATACCAAGACTCAGACGCTTAACCAACTGAACCACCCAGGTACCCGTATACAGCTTCTTGTCAATGAAAATTTGAAGTTAACCGAGTTTGTTTACCCTATGCACAGGAAAGCTACTCTGCTTTAGCTGATTACGTATCCTAAAAACACTTCTTCTCATTCTTTCCCCACAACTTCCCTTGCTTACCTCCCTTTAGCCCACTCCCCATCAACATTGCTGATAGTTTAGGATAGTGCTTATTCTGGACTAATCCCATATTGATCAGTTAAATATATAAGGCAAATAATAAGATATTCTCAACTCCCTGCAAAGAACCTGCCCTCCTTACTCTTGCCAAAATTTTCCTCAGACTCAACAGAAAGGAGCTTTTTCTGGAATCAGATATTTACCTGTAGACAATCACACTGTCTACAGGGGTACCTGACTGGCTTGTTCAGTAGAGCACCTGACTCCTGATCTCGGGGTTCTAAGTTCGAGCCCCATGTTGGGTGTAGAGATTACTTAAAAATAAAATCTTCAGGGGTGCACAACTTGCTTGGGATTCTCTCTACAGCCATTACAAACAAAAAGACTGGAATTTCACAGATGAAAGAAAGATGATTGGGAGACAAAGTTTTAAAAAAATGAGGTTGAGAGAAAAAAGTTCATTTCAAATAGAAAATTTTAAATAGAAGATGGAAGCTCACAGGAGATATGAACAAAACCTATCAACACATACACAGAAGCTAAACAATGCTCTCCTTTGATAGGAAAGGGTGGAGGAGTGAAGTGCAATAGGGGAAATGGGCTAGGAAGGGGTTTCCTCTAGGAAATACCATCAGCCCAAACACTCTCTCTCTGACACTGAATGGTGGGCTGGGGTTTGGAATACAGAGAAACAGAAACAGATTCCCTCCACCAGGCTATCAGAAAATAGCATACTTCCTCAAGTATAGTTTTATCCGTGATCAAGAAACACACCTGGTAAACAGAGAGGAGAAACTAACAACTTTGCTCTTTGTAACAAGAATATCCTAAAATTCTAGAAAAGAAAATATCCAGATTAAAGGATAAAAATAACCACCTTCCTTTTCTATCCCCAGTTCTGTCTTTGGCCTGGTATTACCTCTGTTATTCATTTCACAGGCTACAGTTTCCATTATGTTATCAAAGAAAAACAGACTACTAAAGTATGTAATAACTAGTAGCTGGCACCTATTTGGGCAAATATTAATCAGAAGACATGTATATCAACCCAGAACTGCACATAGAAACTAACAAAACATACTATTTTGATATCCAAAGCTAACTTATCAGTACACTACCAATTAATATCAGATACTAGACACCTAATAAATCTATATAATTGCACTTGACCAAGTTTAAGCAGCCATGGCAGAAATAAATGGTTAAACAAAAACAATGGCATTCTGATGTCAGTTTTCTGTCAGAATCTACCCAAGGGAACAAAAGTAAAAAAGTGTCAAAAACCCCAATGGAGAAAACAAATAGCAACATCTCTCCCTACTTACAAAATGTCAACCAAAATGGTCAACCTAGTGATACTCTGATTACACGACATTCTATCTTTGTATTTCCAAATTCCAGTTTCCTACTCCAGTATTTCAGTCATATTATTAGAACAGAAGAACTGAAGGGAAAATGACCAGCCTACAAACGTTTTACACTGGACACAGAGAACACAGACTGGTGCCTGGGTGGCTCAATCAGTTGAGTGTCCAACTCTTTGACTTCAGCTCAGGTCATGATCTCAAGGTCATGAGATTGAGACCTGCACTGAGAGTGGAGCCAGTTTAAGATTCTTTCTCCCCCCACTGCCCCTCCCTCTCCTGAGAGTGAGGGCAACCATCCCCTCTCTCTCTCTAAAACAAACAAAGAACACAGACCAAAAACAAAACAAAACACACCTCAACAAAATCCCTACCATTTGGAGTTATCGGATTACAGGATAATTTGCTAGTGGGGCTGTTCTGGGAAGAACAGAGCCACCAGAATCAAGGATTTATGAGGCTGGCCCGACTAAAGTTCCCAACAAAAATGCTTCTGTCCTGCATCCCCTGGAGTTTCCCTCAGTAGTTAAAAGAAGTCAACAAAGGAGCTATAAAGTTATTTCCAAATCATTTGTGCTCCTGATAAAATCATATAGGTGAAGGGTCACAGTTTCAGAAATGTTCTTGTCTGAAGCAAAAAGGAACTACACGTTCACGATCTTCTAATGCTTCAAGTGCTTTTTTCTTGGGGAAGCCACACATGATTGTATCACAGAGCTCTTGTTTCTGAGGAGCAGTGCACACCTTAGCATTCTACCTTTACTTCCTAATTCCTTCAAACTTGAAGTCTCCAAAACAGAAATCTTTACTCCCTTCATGGTAATTTAAAAAAGGGACGCAGTGGCTGATTTCAAATCCACCCCCCCCCTTTTTTTAAAGATTTTGTTTTTTAAGTTATCTCTACAGAGCACTGTAGGGCTTGAACTTGAACAAGAGTCACATGTTTTACCAACTAAGCCAGCCAGGCGCCCCTGAATTTCAAGCTCTTGATAAACTAGTCAAACTATAGATAGGGAAACAGGCTCTCTGCGCACTGGTGTGACAGATGGTCATACTGTCAACAGCACCTCATCAGGGCTAATTTTATTTTTAAGTGGTGCCACTGTCCAAATAATGAGGATGGGGGAGAAAGCAAAAGGAATAAATTTCCTTCGCATACCAAACAGCTGAGATTAGAAGGCAAACTGCATCAACTTTTATTAATAAAGTGTAAGAACAAGAACATGATGATGGCTGCTGTAAGCTGATATTCATTTATAATTGCTTCCCCCCAATCCAAACACGGTAATTACTCCAATGGGAAAAGATGTCAAACATCACTTAGAGTGTATGGTTTGATCTACCCTCTGTATTTCACATGTCGGCAGAATAAAAGACCAGCTCCGGCTTATGGTGAAATAATCTAGACAGACAGGGAATGACTATTCTAAATAATCTGTCCTTCTTAATTTGAATGCCAAAAGATTTTGAGCCTCCAAAGGTTATGAGCAGCTTATCTAAAACATCAGTCAATCTGTCCCTGAATCCTAACATTCTTATCTTGAATCTATTTTCAATATTGTCAAAGAGAGTTCCACCAAAACTTAAGTGAGCTCAGCTAAACATCTAAGAACAATAAATTGTTTTTAGAATGGTTACAAAACCCACATACACACAACCCCCTACTTGAATTTCTACAAGGTCAGCCTTCTTACCCTTAGCAATTTAGGAAATCATAAACCATCACCCATTCAAAGTTTAATTCCCTTTGTACCATCCACACAGCAACACTCACCCCCAATCACAAATAAAACCCATTAAAAAACATAAAAAACACCTCATCTTAAAAGCCTTTCTTTGGTGCCAGAATCTAATATCCTACCCGCTTCAATCGTATCCTTACACTGAAATATTTTACTAAACTAAATTTTCTAAGGCCAAACCTAAGTGAAAATGAAGATACACAAAAAAAAAGTCAACACTATGTATCTGGACACAGAAATCCCATCAAGTTGTCAGGACTATTTATAAACAGATTTTTTCTTAATTTTTTAACCCAACTGTTTCAGTATCTGTCAAAGAAGCAAAGATGAAGAGTGTGAGAAACACAAAAGTAAAAATATGAATCTGTAACTATTTTCAGACATTTTTATACCTCGACTTCTCATATGAACATCATGGAGCCAAGGAGCTGTAAACTCCACTTAAACCCAGTATTTTATTTTCAGGTGAAAACACAATGGGAAAAAATATATATATACAATCTGAATTACTAACTGCTAGCTGTAGGATCTGGCAGTAACCATAAAAACATAAAAATATCAAACAATGACATCTGAAAAAGATAGTGGGAGTATCTGAAGCAGGAGCAGAGATGGAAGAGGAGGAAGATGATTCAATTAAGTGACAAAAGAAATATTCCTTAAATCTGTCCACGTGGCCAATACTTCCATGGGACAGAGGCTGAATCCAATTTTGGAATATAAATACATAGCGTTTAAGGTTAACTTGGTTCTAAGAGAGAGAACACCTAACTTCTTAAGTTTAAGAACTACACACAACCTTCTTTACTGCACTTGGGAAAGTAGAGAAAAGTTTTAAATTAAGGGACTACTCTATAAAAATACCTATGGTTTTACTTCATCCTTCACACTTCGAATGCAATGCAAAACGAGCTGCTCTGATCATCTAATGCTTTTACAGGAAAGCCGAAAAACACCTCTCCAGAAACTAAAAATAGACGCACATAAATAAAACTGCAGCTTATGAAGAAGGTATTTGTGACCATGTAGTCGCGCTCATTCATCCCAGCCGGAAGAGCAAAGGGGGAGCCCTCTAGCTAATTCCAAAGGCAAGGATGCAAGCCCAGGCCTAAGGAAATGTCAACATCTCAAGCACAGCATCCAACATCTGGTGGCGTCTCCAGTCCACAGTCACTGTGGAGCACCAGACATTTCTGATGGAAGATCCAGAACAGCTTCTGACTCAATTTCCACCCCCCTCCCTAGGCTTACACACGGTTTCCCTCCCACACACAATCTGTTGCTTTTCTTGGGGGCTCCTCCGCCCTGTCTCAATCTCCAATAGTTTCTGCCTACTTTGAGCTAGATTGCCTGGCTCGGCGCTCCCAGCGTTGATTTCCTGATACTGCCTAAGCATTCTTCCAGTGCGTTTCCGATTATGCAATATTTCCCCACAGCACGTACAACCAACTCCCCCAAGTGCTCCAACCTCCCCAGGCCTAACTCCCATCACAACCCTCCCTTAGCCTATACTGCATCATTCCATCTTCTCCATCTGTCTTTCAGGGTCTTGTAACTCCAATTTTCCACCTGCCTTCAAAACGTCCTCTTCCTTCCCAAAGTTGGGCAGTGAGAAATGGGGATAATCAAAGGGCGGTGTTTGATGTAATATGTGAGTAGAAGCGCGTGCGCGGGGTTGGCGCTGAGAAGCGATGACGCAGGAGGGGGGTCTCCAATGACTCCCACTCCCAACAGAATCCACAGTTCCCTAATTCCTCAGCAATCCGAAGAAAGCGTCACATTACCCTTAAACATGTTTTAACCCCACGGCTTCTCTTCCACATTTTTATCCAATTAACCCCATAATCAACTTGGATTCCACCAACCTCTCACGCCAAATAATTCCCCTAATCAGAAGACCTCCGTTTACTTCAGTTTTCTCTACTCCTTTCGGTTTCCCTTCCGTTTCCCTCCTACCCGCACTTTCAATCTCCATCCCTGCCTGACTCCACTGCTTCAAGTTCTCAAGTCGGTCTTCTCAAGACAGCTAGTGTTTTCGAGAGCCTCCCTTTCCTCCATCAAATCCATCCTTCCCTCGACTCCCCCTGCCCGCTCAGAAAGCCCGGACAGCCCAGCCCCCGTCCTCCCCACCGGCAACTCCTTGGACATCTCGTTACAGGTGCCTTCCCAGGTCTCGCTCTCGTTCCCACCGCACCGCCGTCACCAGCCCCCTGCCCGCGTCCCGCCCTGACTACCTGAGGAAGAGGCGCCAGAAGGGGCGCTGGGATCCACGGATGAAAAGCCGACCGTCGACGGCCCCGAGGAGGCCGACGCCATCTTGGCAGCCCCCTCCCCCTCAGCGGCCTCACTCCCTTTCAATCGGGCGCTTCCTCTTCTCTGAGTCGAATTTTCTCCACGTCTCTTCATAGAACCCGCGTTCTGCGGGCCGCCTCCCTGCCCGCGCCGGGGCCTCTCTCAGACACGTCGGGCTGGGTCCTGAAACAGCTCAGGGCCGCACCATTTGGCCGGCATAGGGGAAAACTGCCGTCTCGCACCCTCTCCGCAACTTCAACAGTTCGCCGTGGGAGCTCCTTTGCCCTCTCACTCTTGAGTGGGCTCCAGTCAGCTGCCACGACCCCGCGTCCGGACCTAACCACACCTAAAGAAATAAAGGGGCGTGAAAAGTCCCGGCGGAACAAATACCCCCGCCCCTCCTCCCCAGCCACAGCCTGTTTATCACCCAACCTCACTGCTCCTCTCTGGGTGGCCAGGGAAATCCGGGAACTGCGCATGCGCATAACCTTTCCAGCGTTCCAGCCCACTCAATGGGGGAGAGAAGGGAAGCCTGAGAGCCAATCGGAAGGCTGCTATTGGTCACATGACGCGGGTCCCTCACGCCCTGAAGAGTCCACGGGTCGTAGACAAGCTCTTTCCGGACTGTGGACCAGCCCTACGGTGGCTCAGTAGGTCCATTTGATTTCGGCTCTGTGAAAGGACCCGGTAGAGTTGCCGGAGCTCGGGATAAGCAAGAGTAGGCCCCGCTGGCCTCCAATTTTAGAGCCCAGGGAAGAACTACCGACCAAGGCGCTGTTGTCAGGTTAGCGACGTTAAGCCCTTGAATATCACAAAACATCATATGCGACTCTTCTTCCGGCTTTAGTGCTTCGTTTACTGTTTAGCTTAACGTGCGTGCATGTCTTGCTTTCCTTTGAATGACATTCAAAACAGCTACACTTTGCTTCAAGCGCAATGCTGGGCACGGTTACGAAATTCAGTAAATATTTGATAAAGGAATGAAGAAGACCTCTCAGAAAGAGCCACGGAAGAAGACCCTATCACAATCTTTCCGTGATTCAAGCAAACCCTTAGCTTAACTCTGTTAGTCAATGCACCAAAGTCCAGAGAAATTCCCCCATTCTAGTCTAGTGTTCGATTAACTCTGCTCAGTTTTAATAAAGTACCCCGGAGATTGTGAAACCAAGTTGGGAACTGAAGATCTAGCTGTCTCTCCCTGATCGCCTTAAGTTGCTGAAAAGCAAAAACTGTTCCACTTTTGTATCCTGAGCTCCTCCCATCTTGTGATACTTTCTGCACATGGTACCGGCTCAATAATTATTTGTGGAATTAATAAAGGAAGAGAATGGGGGGGGGAGGGTCTTGGTTTTGCAGCCCCCAAGATGCTCTGGTTATCTTCTATCCGGATGTCCTCTGGGTTCTCGAAAGGGAACCTAGCTCCAGAAAGTCCAGAAACTACCGCTGCCTATTTACCTCTGCCTTCTATCCCTCTCATCAAAATAGGAATAATTGTTTCCCTGCTGCCACCTGCTGGATTATTCATATTCCATTGGGTACTGAAGGTAGGCAAACTCTACATGATTGGGTGCCATTTCATTCGATAGCAATGGAATTGAATGACACTGAAGTATTTTAAAGCTGTCTATACATCTACCCCTCCACCTAACAAACAGTACAAAATCTAGACAGGTGGGAGCATGCTGCCTAGCCCAGGATTTGGCTCACAGGTCGTCAATAAATAAATATTTATTGAATAAATTATTCTTGTTTCCACAAAAGGCATGGAGTGCTACCATTTCCTTAGTTATTTTAGAAATCAGCTGGTGTAGGCGGCTCCATAGCTCAGGGGTTAGAGCACTGGTCTTGTAGAAATCAGCTGGTGTAGAAATAAGCTGTTTCTGGTTTAAAAATTGGAAATAGACCCATAAAGCCCTGACTCACACAGGCAGTAGGTCAAATAGGAGGATATTCTCCTGGGATTTGATCTGTGAATTTGATTTCAGCCTTCCTAAAAAGAAGAGATTCCTGTTTTGTAGCTTCTTAGGGGTCTTTTTTCTCTTTGTGTACCAGAAAATGGCTACTATTACTCCTACTACCTGGTATTATGTCAGTCTGTTGAATTGTTTGTCTCCCTCATAAGACTGAATATTTCAGGGCAAAGATGACATCTTATCCATTTTTAGATCTCAAGCATTTTAGATCTCAAGCATCCTTGTGCCTGGCACAAAGTAAGTGCATAATACATGTCTCCTGAATATACGAATGAATGAAGGCAAAATTCCAAAGTAGGGCCAGGGGTGTCTCTCATCTTTTCCTCCTATACCTTGTCTCTGCCTCTACTCCTACTCAATCCCTGGGGTGTCCTCTGAGTCACAGAGCCACTCTTACCCAATAACATTCCTGGCATAGCAGACCTGGGGTGACGTGGCAGGGTGTGGAAGCAGAGGCGTAGCAGGCCATGTTGGCTTAGTGCCCCCAAGGAAATTGAAAAGGGAATTTGCCAACATAGATTTTGGAAAAGCAGAGCAATCTGGTGATCTCAAAATAGGGCCACATATACAGACTTGAAATAATGTGCCTGTGCACACATGCACACCTACACACACAGAGCTTTATTAAAGTGACCTTCATATCTTAGAACAGTCCCTAAGATCAGAATGGAGGGGGCTAGGAGCAAGCAAGATCAGCGTAGACACAAAATAAGAGGATGAGTACCTTATTCATTCAATTAGCCATTCATTAATTCATTCATTGAATTGACATTATTTAGCCCCGACAATGTCCTACGCACTATAAGAGTTCCTGGTATATGCTTATGAAGATAAAATCCTTGCCCTCAAAAAGATCACAGACTAATGAGAAAGGCAGACTCATAAATCATAAAAGTAAAATGTAATAGCTTCCATCATAGAGTATGTACAAGTGCTATGGGTCAGATTTTCAGAATAAAAGATAGGAAGAGAAGTTGATACAGGGTCTTGACAATACCAGACTACTGGAGATTGGAACTATTCCAGAGAATCAAGGCGGCATGATCCCCGTGGTTATAGAAACTGTGCCAGGAAGAGAGACTGGCGAGGGAGAAGAAGTCACTGTCTTATAGAACCAGAATTTTGCCAGATAAGTAAGGAAAAGGATCCTAAGGAGAAGGAAAAGCAGGCGGGCATGATGGAGAATTGAAAAGTCATACTAGAATAGGATGATGAGGCAGGAGGTGAAGCTGGAAAGGCAGGGAGAGGCCAGATAATGAAGGATCTTGAATGCCATGTTAATAGTAGTTAGCACCTACTAACCATATATGCTTACTAAATCCTGTGCTAAGTAGTTTACAAGGATTTATATCTCTTAATCTTCCAACTTTAAAAAGTAAATATTATTCATCCCTCATTATTTTTTAAAGTAGGTTCCACGCCCAACGTAAGGCCTGAACTCATGACCCTGTTACCAAGTGTCGCATGCTTTAGCCACTGAGCCAGCCGGAGCCCCTAGTTCCACTTTACAGATGAGAACACTGAGATTCAGTAACTTGTCCAAAGTCACACAGCTAAAAAACCTTAAACTCAAACTCAAACTCAGGTATGGCTGGCTCAATGGCTATGGTCTTATTCTGCCTCAAGGATTTTGGACTTTAACCCATATATGATAGGGAGCCATTAAGCATCTTTGAATAGAAGAGTGACAAAGTCTGAGCTTTTAGAAAGGTTCCTACTAGAAGCAGAATGGAAAACGGACTGGGGCAGAGGTAAACTGACCTCTTCCAAGTGAAAATTTGTTGACTCCTAAATTGTGGACTTAGGGTAGTGGGACTCCTGGAGTCACTGAGCCCAATCATTACACAGTCCAGGTCGGCGCTTGCTAAAACGGGGAGCTTGGGGGGCAGTCTCCGCGTTCCCAGTGGGCAGGGCTGCAGAGTGAAGAAGGCTTGGCTGACGGGACTAGGAGTCTCTCGACGCTCTGCTACTTCTGCCTGCAGACTACTGGCTTCCGCCGCCGCCTACCACCCGCAGGCAGTAGAGTCGAGGGCCGAGTTCCGATAGCCGCGCTGGATGGAAGGCCTCCGTTCGCGGCGCTGTCTCTGTAGGCGGTTATGAGTTTGGCTGGGGGCCGAGCCCCCCGGAAGACCGCAGGGAACCGGCTTTCTGGCCTCTTGGAAGCAGAGGAGGAAGACGAGTTCTACCAGACGACTTATGGGGGTTTCACCGAGGCAAGAGCTGGGTCCAGGAAGAGGGAGGGAAGGAAGCTAAAGGGAGTCCTGAAGGGTAAAACCTCGGACAAAGAAGGGGGCGGGGAATGGAGGGGAGCCCCCGAAGCTGATACTCGCGACGGGGCGGGAGAGTCGGGGGGTGGGGAGGGGTGTGTGGCGCTGTATAAGATGTAGTCCTAGAAAGTAGAGCCCTAGATGGGGTTGGAGGGGTCGGGGATGGAAGGGTCTCCGGGGGAACCCCAGAGTATTGCAGAAACCGACAGTGTACTTTGCCAGTTGCGTGTTTCACAGCACTCCTGACGTCTGACGTAACGCGCGAGGTTCTCGTGGTCACGCGGTATACACTCGTTGGCCCACTGAATGGTTCTTCACCTGAAGTATAGAAAGGAATCTCTTTAAAAAAAGAAAACATAGAGGAGCTTAGCCTATGCTTTTTTCAGCTTCCAAATATCAATGTAAATGTCTTCTTCGATAACCCTTCCTTCACTGCTCTGAAAAGTGTCCCATTTATTAATTCCTTCATAATACATTTCAAATTATAATTAGATTTGGTTTGCCTATTTGTTTATACTTTCCTGTTAGTTTGTAAGTCCTGCAACGTTCGAGATGGTCTGTTTTGTTCAACAGTATACGTCTAAGTGCCTGGGCTAGGGTCTGGATTGGGTTAGCACTTTTACTGATTGAATCTGTCCATTCTTAATATAGCCGTCGAGAAGCAAGGCAAACCAACTACTGTGAGCTTAGGGAAGCAGAGAGTATTAAAAACAACACTTTGTTCTTACCTATACCAGAGTCCAGTGGGGGGACCAGCTGGATTAACAGTTGGAATACTGTGTGATTAGGAGTAAAATAAGTGGTAAGCATAAGGTGCTGTGGTAACTTGTGGGAGCCAGAGTCATTGGTGAAGAAGGGTATCCTGGGGGACATGATGTTTAAACTTAACACAGTATGGAAAGTAGGCTGTGGCTGTATGGACAGCAGTAGGGCTGAGAGCAGGGTAAGGAGAAAAGTTAGCCCATGGAGGAGATGGAACAGATGTGTAAAGGTATGGGGTCTGGGTCTGGTGCCCAAATGTCTACTCATTCTCCAGGCTTTGAGGGAGAATAAGGATTGGTAAGGCTGGAGAGAACAGGCATGGGGCAGATCATGGTGGGCCTTGTGAACCATGTTAAGGAGTTTTGCTCTTCATCCAGAGAACTGAGAAGATTCATCAAAGTTCCATGAAAAAACCTGTACTTCATATACTTTTTAATGGTGGTTTATTTTTAAGAGCGAGAGACACAGAGTGCAAGTGGGGAGGGCCAGAGAGACACAAAATCTCTTTAAAGTTTTTTAATGTTTATTTTTGAGAGGGAGAGAACGAGCAGGGAAAGGGCAGAGAGAGGAAGAGACACAGAATCTGAAGCAGGCTCCAGGTTCTAACTTGTCAGCACAGAGACCAGTGTGGGCCTGGAACTCACAAACTGCAAGATCATGACCTGAGCCGAAGTCCGTTGCTTAACTGACTGAGCCACCCAGGCACCCCCAAATTTATACTTTAGAAAGTCCACTCTGTAATGAGAATGAAGGAGGCAGTTGGAGTAGAGAAACATGGGCACTAGGTTTCAAGACAGATTAAGGAAATTGAATCCACAGGACCTGATGACTGATTGGGAGTCATTACTTACACAGCTATAGTTTAAAATAGAATGTTCTCTTCCCTCCCCCAAAGGCCATTTTCCTATTCCTGTCATTTTACGAGTCGTTATTTAATATGTACCCTTCATGCTTCCAAAAAGGATTAAAGGAGGCTTACACATAAACAAAAAGTAGGAACAGTAAAAATAGAGACAGATCAGAAGTAATTGTACCAGGAGCCTCTGCTAAAATGGTAATAGCGATTGATACTAAATTTAGCTGTGAGCTTCCTGGCAGCCAAACCCTGAATTTCTTTGTTCAGTAAGAAAGAAGCATGTATGTTCTTTAAGAAAGAAAAACTTATTAAATTCTAGGATGAATTGCATCCTTATATAAGATATATAAAATAACAGAGTTTCAGTAGATGATGTAGAAACATTCTCTTATCTAGTCATCTCTATTAGTGACTCTCAATAAAAGCCAAAGGAATGGTCGTAAATCCCTAACTTAGTGCAAGCATTTTGATTGGACACTAAGCTAGTGTGTAGTTGAACTACCACTCTCTGGTGAGATGACTTAATATGAGGTTAGAGATAAGGGGATTAATGTGTTCCCAGGCTGTCTTTCACAAACATCATTTGGGAGGAAATGATGGTCATCAGTGCAAGATTGAACTCTGGATAGGTTCGAGTGCCAACGGTCTGTGCTACTTGCTTTGGCAGCATATGTACCAAGATTAGCCTGTTGGTCTACATCACTGATTGAAGAGAGAGCCAAATGTTTGAAATGCCACCCCACCCAGTTGACTCCCCTGCCCCCAAATGT
The DNA here is from genome assembly GCF_006229205.1 of Suricata suricatta. Lineage (NCBI taxonomy): Eukaryota > Metazoa > Chordata > Mammalia > Carnivora > Herpestidae > Suricata > Suricata suricatta. The sequence continues at coordinate 40,092,849 of NC_043707.1, forward strand.
GTTTTTCCCTTTATTTTCTAATGGGGCTGCCATTCTAGACCTAACCTGCACCCTTTCAATTTCAATTCTAGGCCACCTGTTCTCTACTCCGCTCAGCTAGACACCTCCAGAACTTTCTGAAACACCCCTTGTATACAATTTTCCTATCTCCCTAAATCCTCATTGGCACCCCATTACTAGTACTTGTACCCAATTATTTTTCTGTTCCAACACACCTGAGGAATGAGACCTATTTCTCAGTAACTTTAGTTTACATCAACAATAATTATCAGTACTGGGAAAAGTAAGGAGAAGGCGAGGATTGAGAATCCCTGGCCTGCAAATTAAATTCATGAGTTTATTAGCCTGATATGTAAGTTTCTCTACAGACTGAATGCAACTTTTTTAAGTCTTATAGGCATATAGGGCCGTCAGAGTAGTGTCGGAAGAAGGCTGTGCTGGAGTCAAAGGCAGTCAGTTAGGAAGATTTCTTGCCCAAGACAAACCTTCTGCTTTACTTAGGTCTAAACCTATATTCCATAAATAAGGTATTCACATTGTTGGTTCTGCATCTTTGTCCTTGCTGTTTTACCTCTGCCCTCTTGGCTGTCTGAACACTATCAGCATTTTATTTTATTTTTAAAATTTTTTTATTTTTATTTTGTTGTTATTATTATTGAGAGACAAAGCATGAGCGTGAGAGGGGCAGAGAGGGGGAGACACAGAATCTGAAGGAGGCTCCAGGCTCTGAGCTGTCAGCACAGAGCCTGACACAAGCCTCAAACTCCCAAACCGTGATGTCATGACCCGCGCCAAAATCTGGAGTTGGACACATAACTGACAGAGCCAATGAGGCACCCCCTAAACACTACCAATATTTTAACCCACTGTTCAAGTCCTCTTTGTTCTTTAGAGTCTTAGCAAACCATGACTTTATGGCCAAATCTGGCCCACTACGTGTTCTCTTCTGGCCCTTCGCAGAAAAAGTTTGCCAACCCTGCTCTCATGGAATAAAGTCTAAAGTTTGGACCTTCCCAGACCAGTAATCTATAGCAAATGTGCCTTGAGCTCCTATAACACTTTAGTACCGTTTAATACCGTTTATGTTGCCTTGTATTCAAACTTCCTTTTCTAATTATATCCTGTCCCCCTGCTGGACTGAGAGACCCTAGAAAGTAAAGACTAGACCAAATCCTTTTGTATTTCAGCACTTAATACTGTGTGCTACACGTAAACAGCAACCAGTTAATGCTGAAAGGGGTGGTGCTAGAGCCAAAGGCAATTAGCTGGAAAAGCATCTTGCCTGAGGAAATTGAAGGGCTGGGCTGGGAAGGAGAGTGGGGCAGCTCTTATCCGGAAAGCAAAGAGGTTCTGTTCCTGGAGCGGCACTGATGACTCCAGTGACAGTGAGAACCTCATCTCCTTGTGTCCTCAGGAATCTGGAGATGATGAGTATCAAGGGGACCAGTCAGACACAGAGGATGAAGTGGATTCTGACTTTGACATTGATGAAGGGGATGAACCATCCAGTGATGGAGAAGCAGAAGAGCCCAGGAGGAAGCGCCGTGTAGTCACCAAAGCATATAAGGTGCACCTGGTTCTCTTGGTCGCCTGTCATTTCCCATCATTTCTCTTCTGCCCTTCATAAGGTCACAGTGCTCCCCACACCAGTCCCGTTTCCTACAGTGCTAGTTTTCTCTGCTTAAGATCCTCATCTTCTTTCTCCTGATTACTTGTTCCATGGTATCTGTTTCCAATCTGTCCCCAGGAGCCTCTCAAGAGCTTGAGGCCTCGAAAGGTCAGCACTCCAGCTGGTAGCTCTCAGAAGGCCCGAGAAGAGAAAGTACTGCTGCCATTAGAACTACAGGATGACGGCTCTGACAGTGAGTGTGGGGATGTTTGGGTCAACTGACAAAATTGGAACAACGATAAAAATCTTGTATCAGTGGCAAGTTTACTGAAGTTGACAACTGTACTGTGGTTATGTAAGGAAATATACAGTGAGGTATTTAGGATGTGTGCAACTTAAATCATTAGGGAAAGCACACGCAGTGCAAACGGGGCAAAAGGTTAACAGGAAGGGATCTGGGTAAAGGATACAGAGGTACTCTGTGGACTGTCTTGCAACTTTCTTGTAAGTTTGAAAAGATTTCCAAATAAGTTTTAAAATTAAAAATAAAGGAGGTGGACGCAGATTCAAAGACCTCTTCCTCTCTGACTTCTTCCCCAGGTCGGAAGTCCATGCGTCAGTCTACAGCTGAGCATACACGACAGACATTCCTTCGGGTACAGGAGAGGCAGGGCCAGTCACGGCGGCGGAAGGGGCCCCACTGTGAGCGGCCACTGACCCAGGAGGAGCTGCTCAGAGAGGCCAAGATCACAGAGGAGCTCAACTTACGTTCACTAGGTCAGTCTGTGGTTTTGAGAATAGTGGGCAGAGGGATGCGGAACCTTAGGAAAACCGAGACTGAGGGACCTGAGCAGCTGAAGGATTGGAGATTGAGAACAAAGGAATCAGAGGAAGGAAATGGGGAGAGTGAGGGATTGGGAGCAAGGAGTGAGGCAGTTCGTTGGGTTCTGAAGAACAAGTTATAATGAAGAGAAAATGTATTGGTATAAAATAAGAATTGAATAGGACTGAGTTCAAATCCTGGTTCTGCTATGAACAGCAGTTGCTGAAGACTGTTGACAAATTACTTAACTTACTTACATCTTGCTGTCCTGGTTCACAAGATGGGGTGATAATGTCTATTTAATGATCATCATGAAAATTAGAAATTCCCCAGAATTAGTTCATGAGATGAGCTAAAGTCAAAATTCTTTAAAATTTCTTCAGTTCATGTGCTGAGTACATAGTCATGTACAGTGATATATATATCTTATATATGTGTGTGTGTGTGTGTGTGTGTGTGTGTATATACATACATATATACACATACACCATGTAAAACATACATTTCTTTATAGGGTGTTGAGAGTTTGTTTTTTTATGTTTATTTTTTTAATTTTCTTTTATAGTTGAGAGACAGAGAATGAGCAGGGGAGGGGCAGAGAGAGAAGGAGGCACAGAATCCAAAGCAGGTTCCAGGCTCTGACCTGTCAGCACAGAGCCTGACACAGGGCTTGAACTCACAAGCCATGAGATCATGACTTGAGCCAAAGTCAGATGCTTAACCAACTGAGCCACCCAGGTGCCTCTATTGAGAATTTCAAATCATGAGAGGTACACGAGGGAATGGCAAGTTACGTGCCTCCTGTCACGTGCTCAATCTGAGGCATACTTCCATTGAGTGAAATAACACATAGAATCACATATAGTATGTAATTTGTTCTCTCTTTCTCCCCCACCCCCACCCCACCCCCACTGAATCTTTCTCTCTGAATCTTTTAGTTTTGATAGAGCACATATAGTTAAACATGTATGGTTGAATATTGTTTATGCAGAATATCTGGGACCCAACCCATTCCACTTTTTATATTTCTCAAATTTAGACAACTCCAGAAGAACACAATGATTGAGAAAAGATTTACTTCAGTTCCAACATCTTCAGGGTGTTTTTTTACTGTTTAATTATATTGATTTTAATATTGGATATTTAATCTTTGATGGTGGTTCAGTACTTTTAAACAGTAGCTATCCCTCAAAACAGAAATGACTGGGGACCGTCACAAACAGTGAGGTGACCTTAACGTCACTGTAATTACAGTCCTCCTCTTTGACCACGTTGGTTGGTTTGGGCCGCTGTGAGGAGGGTAACTCCGGGGCTTCTTTTACCAGTAACTGACATCAGAGACCCTGCAGAAGCAGGTTCTGCAGGGGGCAAGATGTCCATTTTTGAACATGTTGAATTGGAGGAGTCTTTGAGCAGTCCCTGCAGTGCTGAGAGTTCCGTTCAGTGAACACATCTGGCCTTGGATCAGAGATCAAGGCTGGAAACAGAAATGTGGAAGTCTGTAGTGTATGGGCAGCATTGATGAGACGTGGGAGTGGGTCACATCACCCAGGGAGAAAGCATGGGGACGAGAAGAAGAGGCCGAAGAATCCTGCAGATGTACAAGAGGGGCTCAGCAGTGGCCAGGATTTGGAGAACAACTGGAGAATTTATCTTAAGAATGCCAAGGAGGGGGCGGCTGGGTGGCTCAGCAGGTTGGTGTCTGACTCTTGGTTTCGGCTCATGTCATATTCTCACAGTTCATGGGCTTGAGTGCCACGCTGTCAGCATCGAGACTGCTTGGGGTTCTTTCCCTCCCTCCCTCTCTGCCCTTCCCCCATAATAAGTAGATAAATATTTAAAAAAGAAAAAGAATACGAAGGAAAGACTGTTTGGGAGAGAGTCTCTGCTGAATGCGGCAGAGATGCTATTCAAGAGGAGAACTGAGAAGTGTCCATTTATTTTGATGACGAGGTCAGAGATGAACTTAAGGAGCACATTTTGGAGACCACATTGTTTTGAAGTGGGCTGGGGAGCCAAACTTTTTAAGCTTGGCTGTGAAGGGTGGGTTAAGGAGTAAAACCTGTAAGGTCTGGGTCAGTGTAGAGTTTTTCTTGTTTGTTTTATTCAAAGGTTGGAGGAACTCTGTCTTTGGTGAGAAGCAACTGAAAGTTTAACAATAGAGAAGAAGGAAAGGGTAGTTAATAGTGTGCGTTTTGGAGAAGTGGGATTGGGGGGGAGTGGGGTAGCTAGAGTACGGGTGGAAAAATTGGCCTAAATTTTGAAGGAGGGAGGAAGGATGGCTTGTAGTTGAAGGTTTGTAAACCCGCAGTAGGATATTGGACTGGTTTTTATCTGCTGTCTTTTAGGCACTGTCACCTGTCAGGTGTTGGGTATAGAGCTGGAAGCTTGAGGAGAATGAAATGTGCTTGAAATAATTCGGTGTTGCCTGGATGGCTCAGTCAGTTGAGCGTCTGATTCTCAATTTAGGCTCAGGTCATGATCCCACGGTTGTGAGATTGAGCCCCATGTCAAGCTCTGCGCTGAGCATGGAGCCTGCTTAAATTCTTTCCTCTTCTCCACCACACTCACGTGTTCTCTCTCCCTAGAAAAGAAAAGAAAAAAAGAAAGAAAGAAAAGAACTAGTTGAGATAGAATTATCTGCTGGTGTTGGGGAGTCTGTAGAATTTGGGGAACATGCATTCATGGCGGCTCCAGTCTAGCCCATTGTATAGTGTTTCTCCAGGAGCACTCAGCAATCCGGGTCTGTGCCAGGGAGTTTAGATTAATGAGAGTGACTGAAATGATAGATTGAGGAACCTAATCTTGATTTAAAAAGGAAAATGGAAGAAAAAAAAGAACAATGAAGACTTAGAAGGGGCTGCTAGATAGAATGAGGAGAGATCCATGCATAGGAGGTATCAAGGAAGGACATTCTAGAATTGTGGGGCAAAATACCCAAAGCCTAGGATGTTGCAGCCAGAGCCTGGGATGTGTGGTTTTTAGTATTTCGGAGCTGGGGGAGTGCCCGGCAGTAACAGAGTACAGGCCGTAGCTGCAGTGGAATGGAGCAACGAGTGTGTCCTGGACAGGAAGTTTGTTAGGAGATGAGATTGGTAAACTGTGGCAATGGGATGTTGAAGGGGCTGCCCGTTTGCACTTTGAGGTCACCAGGGTGATGTTGGATGACGGGAGTCGAGTGGAGAGGTACAGTGAAAAGCATTGCTAAAGTCTTCAGAGAGTGAGGGAGTGAGCGTGACAGGAAGGAACACAATCTAGCCTGGTGGCATAAGTGTCCAGAGAGCAGCGGGTTTGCGCATGAGTAGAGAAGCAGTGATGTAAAGGTGCGGTGTGGGCTCAGCAGGACCCAGGCACACCTTGCATGGGACACAGCAGGACGAGAGACCTCCACCAGAGGGCTGCAGGGAGAGCCCTGGCCTCAGCATGACAGGATTCCAGGAAGACCAGTTGTGGAAGGAATTTGGAGCGAAGAACTTGAGGACGTAGACGAGTTGGCTGATTATAGAGCAGGAGTTCCATAAGGTACAGGAAAATGTTCAAAAGGGGAAGGGTTGGAAGGTTGGCCAAAGGGAATGAAAGCACTGTTACCAACCAGAATTCCAAGTACAAGAGAGGCTAAATCATTGCTAGGGTTTCCAGAGCACACTTTTCTGGTCAGCCTTTATCTAGAAGATTGGACCCGAGTTTAAGAAACAGAAACTCAAGAGTTCATTCAGAGGAAAGGGATCAGGAATATTTTGACCTATTGAGCATTAACAGAGTGCCTTGCTGAGTGCCTGTAATGTGCAGCCCACTGCGTGGCTCTGAGGATATGTAGGTAATAGGAGTCCCAGCCACTGCCCTTCAGGAGGAGACCTGTACCAGCCATGAACTGCCATAGAGCAGTGTCACTGCCCAGTCAGGGGACTGTGGTGAGTTAGGGCAGCACTCGCGAGGAGAGTTGGCTCTTCTGCCCTGCTCGTTGTTGCATGTGACGGTGCAAATTTCCTTTTCTTTCTTTTTTTTTTTTAATGTTTATTTCTGAGAGCGAGACAGAGACAGAATGTGAGCAGGCAAAGGGCAGAGAGCAAGGGAGACCTGAATCTGAAGCAGGCTCCAGGCTCTGAGCTAGCTGTCAGCACAGAGCCCAATGCAGGGCTCGAACCCACAAACCGTGAGATCATGACCTGAGCCAAAATCGGACACTTAACAGATTGAGCCACCCAGGCGCCCCTCCTTGTTATTTTTTAAGAAGGACCAGAGGGGCGCCTGGGTGGCTCAGTCTGTTGATTGTCCGACTCTTGATTTTAGCTCAGGTCATGATCTCAGGGTTGTGGGATCAAGCCCTGTGGCTCTGCGCAGAGCATGGAGCCCACTCAAGACTCTCTCCTTCCCTCTGTCCCCTGTCCCCGTGTGTGTGCTTGTTCTCTCAAAAAGAGAGGGACCAGAAATCTCTGTATTTAAATATAATTTCCTCATTTTCAAATGTCAGTAACTAATTCAGATTTTTCTTTAACATGTAGTACAGACCAAAGAAAACACTGAAAGGGGCTGCCAGCTTGCAGCCTCTACCATAGACCGTGAAAAGTACAGAAATGCAAGTGTCCTAAACAGGGGTTAATGAAAGGACAGTGTGTCTCAGAGCCATGTTATATGGGAAATGGTTCAAGGAATGGGTGTTGTGATCGGCCTGGGAAGAGAGACATAAATACTAATTTCAACTATGTAAAGGACTGTCGTGGGGCGCCTGGGTGGCTCAGTCGGTTGAACGTACAGCTTCGGTTCAGGTCATGATCTCACGGTTTGTGGGTTCCAGCCCCGTGTCAGGCTCTGTGCTGATAGCTCAGGTCCTGGAGCCTGTCTTCAGATTCTGTGTCTCCCTCTCTCTCTGCTCCTCTCCTGCTCATACTGTCTCTCTCTCTCACAAAAAAATTAAATTAAATTAAAAAAGGACTGTCGTGGGGAAGACAGATTAGACCTGTGTCCTTTACACCTCAAAAAGGTAATAGAGTGTCATCAGGTGGCATATTCCAGCTCGAAATGGGGAGGACCTCTGTCACACGTCGTGCCTGGAGATGCCTGAAGATGCGGTGCACCGCTGTGGCTGGGAGCAAGCGGACAGGGCAGCATAGGGAGACAGCAGCCTCCTCATCCAGCGTCCCTTCCAGCCCAGAGTCCTCCTGTTTGAGTGCGCGAGGGACCGGGCAGATGGAGACCTGGGCTGAGAGGATGGCAGGGGCAAGCAGATGTCAGAAGCAGGAGGTGCCGCCAGCCTCAGGGTTTATGTGAGTGGCTTGGCAGGCGGGGACTAGACAGCCAGGCAGGTAATTGAGCAACCTTGAGCCAGAAGGGATCTCACCATCCCCTCATTCCTCCCTTTGACCCCGAAGAGACCTACGAGCGCCTCGAGGCTGACAAAAAGAAGCAGGTGCACAAGAAGCGGAAGTGCCCTGGGCCTGTGATCACCTACCATTCGGTGACAGTGCCGCTGGTGGGGGAGCCAGGCCCTAAGGAAGAGAACGTGGATGTGGAGGGGTGAGTGTGTCACCGGGGAGAGGGGGGAGAGAGCCATCTCCCTGCTGTCGTTCTCCTCACACAGCTCTCCTTCAAGTCCTCGCCCCTCAGCTCAACAGTGGTTCAGCGCAGCCCAGCCTGCTTCTCCCCATCTGTCAGTCGGTTCTCTCATTGCTATCGTTCTGCCTCCTTCCTTTCTTTCCTCACCTGTCTCGTGGCTTTGTCTGTTGTTTCCTCTCCTCAGAGTTTTCGTGTTTTTCTGTCTCTCCCATCAGACTGGATCCTGCCCCCACAGCTTCTGTGCCCACTCCCCGCACCGGTGCAGGCCCCGGAGTCCCTCCTGCTCGCTGCTCCCGTACCTTCATCACTTTCAGTGACGATGCGACATTCGAGGAGTGGTTTCCCCAAGGGCGGCCCCCCAAGGTCCCCATCCGGGAGGTCTGCCCTGTGACCCACCGCCCGGCCCTGTACCGGGATCCTGTCACAGACATCCCCTACGCCACCGCTCGAGCCTTCAAGATCATCCGCGAGGCCTACAAGAAGTACATCACGGCGCACGGCCTGCCGCCCACTGCCTCGGCACTGGGCCCTGGCCCGCCCCCTACCGAGCCCCTCCCCGGCTCTGGGCCTCGGGCCTTGCGCCAGAAAATTGTCATCAAATGAGATGTGTGGTCCTTAGAAACCTTTCCTGCCCTGACTTGGGCTCTTACTGTTCCCCCTCCTCTCCCTGCTTCTCCCTTGGTCATCTCTGCGCTGTTCAGCCCTTTTTCTTTCTCTTACCTCCCCCCCTCCCCGGTTCCTGTCAGTTTTATTTGTGTTTTTTAATCTAATAAAAGAGAAAGATCCCCTTTGTCTGGTGTCTCTTCTAGAGTTGGGAGCAAGAAGTCATTGTAAATGTCTGAGTATATATAGGTTTTTATTTTATTTAACAGTATTTATTATGAGCTGCCCTTTTTAAGTTGTAAGTTTTCACTCCTACAGCTGGATTATCAACACCTTTAAATTAGACCTCCGAACCAAATCTTACACTCACCTTTATATCATCTTATATTCACTGCTTTGAATATAACAAAGCACCCAGTACATAGGAACCACATGATTCTCCTAGAACCTTTCCTAGGACTCTGGCTTGCATGCAGGGAGGAAAGGAAGTGCCGATGCCGTTAGCGGCCACTAGAGGCTCTCAGGGCTGGGCAGGGTATGGGGGCTGTGTATATGTGATCTCCCACCACCCCCCACCTGGCCAGAGCTAAAATAATAAAATGCTGAGCTCACCGTTCCCCCACCCTCTCGCCGGCACTGGGCTCCTCCTGCTGTGGGGACGGTGCTCCAGTAGCACTGACAGACCAACCGACAGAAGGGGAGGTGAGGAGGCAGGTGGCCACCAGGACTGGTAGGTGGGGAAGGCAGGGGGCTTCTGCATTAAGGCCTGGTGGGAGATGGGAGGAGAGGAGCGGCTCCTACTGGGAACGATGTGGAGTGTGTTTCCGTCCCTCAGGGTCCGTTTCTGCCACTGTCTGTCCTATCCCTTAACCATGGTTTATACTGTCCATGCAAGTGTCTCACACACTTTCTGGGTCTTTCACCTTTGGCATGGTGTGTACATGTAGTTTGTGTGTATTTTCCATATCATAAAAGATTGTGCAAGTTTAATCTTCCCACTGTTTTTAGAGCAACCTTGTCACATTTAGAAGGTATTTCCCACCCATTGGTCTGGTGTCACCTTCCCATCCAAAACCAGGGACAAGTTATGGGGGACTCTGTCCCTTCTCTCAGACCATACCATCCTTCCCCCAACCTGGAATTCCCCCAGCTCCTCTGAGCCTTTGCTTTCCCTTAGGATTTAGAGTTTTGGCCAAATAGAAAGCGAAATCTTGATTTGCCCACAATAAAAGAGGAAATGAGCATAGGGTAAGAGAACTGTCTCTTTTCCCCCTTGCTTTCTTAAATGAGTTTAGGAAAAAAGAGTGGATTATGGGGAAGAGAAGAGGAATTTTCCTGAAGCTCTCTGTATGCCCCCCTTCCCTTCAATAGGAACTGGCCTGGGGCCAGCTGTGTTGGCAGGGCCCCTGGCGGCTGTGCTTGGGCAAGAGACATGGACGGGCGAGGCTATAAGGGAGCGTGCTGCCAGGATCTCTCGGTCATACAATGGGCAGACAAATCCAGCTTGGCTGCCTGGGATCCCCATCCGGAGTGGCTGAAGCTGGGGAGGCAGAAAGAAGGAAGCTCTGGTTCTAACTGAACTCCCCCTCTTCCCCATGCCCAGCTAGGTTTCTCACCTCTGGACTTCCAGCTCATTGTTCTGCCCCTGGCTAGTCTGTGTCCTGCTGTCTGTGTCTATCTCTCCATTATTCAAGCACTTTCCCCGTGTCCCCCAGGCTCCCAGGCTCCGTGAGTGCCTCAGAGTGGGGAGGGGGTGGGGGCCATCATGTCATCGTATCAGAAGGAACTGGAGAAATACAGAGACATAGATGAAGATGAGATCCTAAGGACCTTGAGCCCCGAGGAGCTAGAGCAGCTGGACTGCGAGCTACAGGAGATGGACCCCGAGGTAGGGGCTCTTGCACAGGGAACCAGGGGCTGTCTCCAGGCATTTGGGAAGGGTGATAGGCCCTGGGTGGCTGAGATTGGGCTGCCTACAGGGCTTGGGGTCCCAAGTGGGTCAGGGAAAAGTTGTCTGTGGATGTTCAGGACACCCTGGAGGTACCCCAGATCAGAGGTCTGACTCACTCCCCAAAACTCATCCTTAAGAACATGCTCCTGCCAGCTGGACTAAGACAACGTGACCAGACAAAGAAAAGCCCGACCGGGCCACTGGACCGGGATGCCCTTTTGCAGTATCTGGAACAGCAGGCACTAGAGGTCAAAGAACGTGATGACTTGGTGCCCTTCACAGGCGAGAAGAAGGGTATGGAGACACTAACAACCATGCCTACCGAAACCCAAATGGTCGTCTCAAGTGTGCCCCCTCCAGCTTCTAGCTGCCCAGGGACCTGGGCACCCTGAAACATACATGCCATCTCTTACTCTTCAGCTTATAGAAGAGATTAGGGGACCCAGGAGTCCCAAGCTGGTAGAGGACTCAGGCTTTCTGGCGGCCCCTAGTGACCCAGAACTCCACCTCCTGGAGAAAGAGTAGAAGCTAGAGACCAGAATCTTAGGAATGACCTCCACCTGAACCATCCTTCATCTCCCCATCAGGGAAGCCCTATATTCAGCCCAAGAGGGAGATTCCTGTCCAAGAGCAGATCACTCTGGAGCCTGAACTGGAAGAGGCACTGGCCCACGCCACCGATGCTGAGATGTGCGATATTGCAGGTGTGCGGCCGTGGGAAAATAAGGAGGGTGGGGAGATCAGGGTCAGGGGGCTCTCGCCAGGGCATGGCACTAGCAAGGAAGACCCTGAACAGGACATGGATGTTAGAGAAAGCTTCAGGTCATGGTTTTAAATGTTTGCTTATGTATTCACTCATTCATTTTTTAAATCCGGTGAATTCACATCTCAGAGACAAGTTTACAGGGATTATAAAGCAGGTAAAAGTAGAACCATTCTGGCTGGAAACAGGAGGACATCTAACAGACTCCCTCACCCTTTTCTTTTCTTTTCTTTTTTTTGAATGTGAAACACTTTTGTTGTTTTCCCCTCCCTCACCTCCTTAGGGACCCTTCCCTAACCCCTGTCTCAAAGTTTATTTAAAATTTTTTTTAAGTTTAGTTATTTTGAGGTGGGAAGGGACAGAGAGAGGAGAGAAAGAATCCCAAACAGGCCCCGTGCTGTCAGCAGAGCCCAACATGGGGCTCGATCTCATGAACTGTGAGATCTCATGAACCTGAGCCGAAATCAAAAGTTGGATGCTTAACTGACTGAGCCACCCCAGTGCTCCCTTGTCTCAAGGTTTTTAAAAACTACCACCTTACGCAGTTCACAGAAGAAAACCCTGGGACCTAGGGAGACTGGGAACCTCTTTGGAACAGTGAAAGAAGTCAGGCTTTAAAACTGCAACAGATTCAGAATGAGGAGGGAGGGGGATTTAGAACAAAGCCCTTCTCATCCCCTGTCCCTCTCTACCCACTCCCTCCAGCGATCCTGGGAATGTACACACTGATGAGCAACAAGCAATACTACGACGCCATCTGCAGTGGAGAAATCTGCAACACCGAAGGCATTAGCAGTGAGTGTGTTTGAAAGCATGGTGCCCAGGGCTGTTGGCAGGTGGTCCTAAGGTTGAGGAAAGGCAGCAAAGGGTGAAACAGGAATCATGGAGAGGACATGGTACATAAGTAATAAGAGAACCAGTGGGGGGCAGAGATTGTGGGGGACACTCTGGGGTGTCCTTCCGGCCCTCACCCCCCAGGTGTGGTGCAGCCTGACAAGTACAAGCCAGTGCCAGATGAGCCCCCAAATCCTACAAACATCGAAGAGATACTAAAGAGCGTTCGAAACAATGACAAGGAGCTGGAGGAGGTGAACCTCAATAACATACAGGTATCTGACCCCTACCCTCCAAGTAATAAATGGGGTAACTCTGTGAGCCCCAGATATCCACGTCCCTTAGCCCACCATCTCTTCCCCTCTGACAGGACATCCCGATACCCATGCTAACTGAGTTGTGTGAGGCAATGAAGACAAATACCTATGTCCGGAGCCTCAGTCTGGTGGCCACAAGGAGCGGTGACCCCATCGCCAATGTAAGGCAACTTGAGGTTCCTGGCCCTCTCCCCATACTTTGACATGAACCCCTGCTAGGGCTGTCAGAAGGGGTTGTGCTGGGGCTGCTATTCCCGTCACGTAATCTTAGGTTTACCTGGCCCGATGCAGACTCCTACGCTCAGTCCTACGGCTCTCAGCTCGGAAATGCTCAGATCGTCTTCTCAGCGAGTGACAGCCCTCTCTACCACCCCACCAACTCCACCACACATTTAGCCTCCCTGATTCCCCTACTCCCTTCTGTCACCCCACCTATAGCTCCTCAAGGACTCTTCTCAAAGAGTTGTGTTTCCCTCTTGCTCCTGTTCTTTCTCTCCTCAGTCATCTGTGAAACTGTCCCCTAATCCTAACCCAAGTCCCTACTACCCAGGCGGTGGCTGACATGTTGCGTGAGAATCGTAGCCTCCAGAGCCTGAACATTGAATCCAACTTCATTAGCAGCACAGGGCTCATGGCCGTGCTGAAGGCAGTTCGGGAAAATGCCACACTCACTGAGCTCCGTGTAGACAACCAGGTGAACTTTCCCTCCCCCGGTCTTTGCATTTGGCTAATATTCACGGAGCCTCCTCCCTGAGGCTGCCACGGGGTCAGGATCCCATCTAATCTTGTCTGAAATCTCTTCCTTGTCTCTTTGAGGGGTGCCAAGGTCCGGGCCTCTTATCTCCCATTCTGATGAAACAAACTTTTATGACCTCCCAAAGGGTCGGTGGTGTGGGGTGGTGAACAACACAGAGGGGACGCTGACGGGTTTCCTGTCTCCGTCCTCCAGCGCCAGTGGCCTGGTGATGCAGTGGAGATGGAGATGGCCACTGTGCTTGAACAGTGTCCTTCCATAGTCCGCTTCGGCTACCACTTTACACAGCAGGGGCCACGAGCTCGGGCAGCCCAGGCCATGACCCGGAACAATGAACTACGTGAGTCAATGCAGACATGCCGTGTGGGGGAAAGGGCAAGTAGGTAGCAGATCCCTCTGAAACCTGACTTAGTGACTAAATAGCCTGGCCAAAAAGTAGATAGAAAAGTCCCAAATTTATACCCATAGCAAGGTAGAAAAGAAGCTAGACATACCCGTTTGGGAGCATGGTATTTTTACTTGCAATGTCATTTCTTATTTTTTGTTCATGTGGGGTGGGCATGCTTGCTGGCCTAAAACACCGCCTCTCTGAGTCTGGCCAAGGACCTGGAAAGAAGAACACCTTTGCAGGAAGTAAGAGATGGAATGGAGACTAGTGTTTACTGTTTCCCGTTACAGGTCGCCAGCAAAAAAAGAGATAACACTTCCTTTCCCTTTACCAACCAGAGCTGGAAGCCCCTGAATGCCAAACCCCTCATCTCTCCCCCTTCCTGTAAATAAAGGCCCTTCTGTCCACTCTGCCTGCCTCCTTCCTTGGGCTCTGGGGTGGGAATCTTGGCGCTAACCCCCAAGGGTTACTGCCAGTTCATCAGGGGATTATTTATACTCTGGGGATCAGCAGGCAGGGAGGTTCAAGTTACTAGGAGGAGGTGGGGGAGCTCCCTCCTTTGGTGTTCCCCGTTCCCCTGTCTCTTTAGACCTTTCTGCTCTCATAGGATGCCTACCCCAACCTTCTTTCCAGATGTGGCCAGGTCCCCTGGTGCCTACCCACGACCCTCATGTGATTTTAAGGAGGAAAGGATGTTGAGTGGAGGTGGGGAAGAAAGCAGACAACATGAAGGGCAAAGACCTCCTTCTGACAGACTTATTAATAGGGCATTGGGCTACGTGCAGCTGACGCTTGGCATGACATTGGTAGGAGGTGGGGGAGGGGTTAGAAGTATGGGGAGCCATGGACATTGCTGGGAAGAATTAGCCAGGCCGAGAATGCAGACTGGAAATCCTGAAATGGAACAAGGAAGGAGACTCGAGGAAAATTCGGCTCCCAGAGCCCACTGAAATTTATTTGTGAACTGAGGGGGGAATGAGGGTGTCAGTCCAAGGGGAGATCAGGGGGCTCCTCTTCATCAGAGTCAAACTCAACATTCTCATCTTTTACCCATCGACCTTGTCCATCTGGGATCCATCCAGAGCTGGAAATACCAAAGAAAATAGAATAGGTCAGGAAAAGAGGTTTAAGACATTAGTAGTGAATAAGAAAAAAAAAAATTGAGAAGGATTGAAAAAAGGAGAGTAGGAGAGAAAAGAGAAAACTAAAGGAAGGTGATTGTGCATACTCACCTTCGAAGGGTAAGGTAATGATCCAGGGCGCGTCTTTTCGTGGGGCTCATGGGTGCCGGGGGTGAGAGAGTTTCTGACTCCTTGGCCTGCGGGCCAGCCCCAGGCACAGCTTCCCTACTGATCTTCCCGCTCTCGGGTTTGACCTCTGGGGGTGGCAAAGGGGAATGGGAGACAGAGGGACGAGGAGTTTCTGGTCTGGGTAGAAAAGAATCAACATCTATTAAAGTGCTAAAGGAAAAGGCCAATTCTCTTATGACTCCCAACCCCTTACTGCAGTGCCTTCCTAAAGTGCTTCTCTCAAGGGTCACCTGGCTGGCTTGGCCATAGAGCATGCAACTATTGATCTCAGGGTCATGGGTTCAAGCCCCATATTGGGTGCAGGGATAATGTAAAAATAAAAGTCTTAAATATAAATATATGTAGTATATATATACATATTATTACATGGTAATATACATATGTATATATATGTATATGTACTACACACATTATACATGTATATATACATGTATAATAATAGTATTATTATATATAGAGAGAGTATACGATATGTCGTGTTCCTTAAGATGTTTCAGTAAGTGTTCTGCATGAAAAAGAATTTTGGAGTCAAATGAATTTTTTAAGGCTAAGTTAAAAACTTTTAAGTTTTTTTAATCTTAAGACTTTGTAGAGCCCTTAAGATATACTAATATTACTATTCAAATTAGGATTACAAAGTGCCACTTTCCAAGCTAAAAAAAAAAATTCTCTTTTTCCTGAAATACAAGTTAACATCTCTGGACCTCTGGTATTCCTGAGAATGCAATCTGGAACACAATCATTTTAGAGCCTCTACTTCCTCTGCCCCTCCCTCCCTTTGGCTTTCCTACCCCACAGACCTGTACTTGCGGCGGCAGCAACTGTTAT
The DNA here is from genome assembly GCF_006229205.1 of Suricata suricatta. Classification (NCBI taxonomy): domain Eukaryota; kingdom Metazoa; phylum Chordata; class Mammalia; order Carnivora; family Herpestidae; genus Suricata; species Suricata suricatta. Next base: position 40,108,582 of record NC_043707.1, read on the forward strand.
AGTGAGGAGCTCTATGCAGAGCACTTTGGGTGGTAAGTCGAGTCTGGGTTAGCAAAGGAGCCTGGTATGGAGAGGGGACACAGAGTCAAAACCCTTCAAACCGAAGGTGTGCAGCAGACCCACCTGGAACACGCTCTCCCCGCCCTGCTTACCTCAACTTTGGTCTCTGACCTCCTCAATTCGTTCTGCTGTCTGGGATTCTGTTCTGTTCCCTTCCCTGGCTGCTTCTTGCCGTAGAAAAGCTGCAGGCCTGCGGAGACGGGGGAAGAAAATTAAAAACGGAGAAGCAAGAGTGATCTGCAGAGAGCTGGAGGACTTACTCTCTAACCCCTGTCTCCCCTCGAACTTACTGGACAGATGTTTCTTGCCTGCACGGTGGGCAGTCAGCATGGCCAGGGTGTCTAGGACGGGTCGATGGGGACAGATGGCACAAGCAAAGCTGTTGAGGAGGAGAGAAGATATTTGCTCCCGGGCGAGTGGAGTGTCAGCTGTGCGTCCCACCTTGACCTAGCAATCAATCCTAGATACTCCAGCTCTGCTCCCCCCCCAACCCGATAAAATTGTATTGAGGCTCCAACCGCAGAACCCTCAGGCTTGATCACTCCTCATCCTCACCGTCCATCCCGTAGCATCAGCGCCTCATCCTCCGGGATGTAACTGGCCAGGAGGTCCCCAACTCTTCGTTTCTACAAGGGGATCGGCGGGTTAGGAGAAAGGGACGGACGGGAAACGGCAGGGGCGAGGATTGAAAGGGAATAAGGACCATGACGAGAACAGAGATCCCAGAGAGAAAAAGCGGTCACTACTCAGCTCTATCAGCTCCCTCGCGCCGCACCCCCCCCCCCGACTTGTTGCCAGAGCAACAAAACAGCTCTTTCACAGGGCAGTGAAGCTGCTCCTGACGCTCTCTCTAGCACTTACTTTGAGCACATTGAGTTGACTCCAATCGTCACCTTCCCTCTTGAAAGACATTATGACGGAGTCCCAGAAACGAGCAATTCTCCTGGGCCGCCTCTGCCTCTCCTTTCAGGCTACCGTAGCAAGAATGGGGCGTCCCCTTCCTTTCGGGCTCCTTTCCGGTTGGCCTCCACCCTTCCCTGGAAACGCTTCCCTGCATGCACAGCGTTATCCGAAAGCCGGCTCCAGCCTGCAGCCAGCACCGCACTTCCTACACCGCCCAGCGACCGCGCACGCGCGGGGCATTTTGGGAAATGAAGTTTTTTTGGTTTTTTTTGGTTTCCCCCCCCCCCCCCCCCCGAAAGAGCTCGCCTCCCTGGTGCCTCCCGGCCCTGGCATCCTGGCCGATTCCGGGCGTCTGCAGGGAGAAGAACCTAAATGTGGAGACCGATTTTGAAGGTGTGACGGATTCGATGCTATGCGGGCCTTGGAGGATCTCTGAGTGGAAAGTGTACTACGAACACTCGCAGTCATCACGCGCCTGGTCTGCGGCCTACAGCCCACTGGGGATGGGCCGGGTTTATTCCTGACAGGACGGGGCGGAGCCAGGGCGGGGCGGGAGGTGGGGAGGATCCTGGAGGTCGGGGCTGTCTGACTAGGGGGCAAACTGAGCTGAGTATGGAGGAAGGTAACTAGAGTTCAAAGGTCAGAGGTCAGTGTAGCGATTCGTGGTGGGAGGGTCGAAAGTCGGCGGGGTCCTGTGAATAGACACAGATAGGGACTGAATACTCAGGGTACACGTTTGTGGGAAGGGGGCTTGGAGGGAGGAGAAGCGAGAGCGGAGCGGGCGCCTAGTACCTGAGGAGGCAGGAGAATTAAGAGAGAAGACAGAAGGTAGAAGGAAGCCCCTTGGATAGCCATTCCTAGACCCCGGCCCCGTCACTATTGAGCACTTAGCCGGGTCTCCCTTAATTGCAACCCCAGCCGTCGGCAGGGTCGGGAGATGGCTTCTCCCTCTAGACAGGCGCCCCTCGGGGGGTCAGGACTGCTTCAAGGGAGCCGGGCTCGATCTTACGGAAGCCTGGTGCAGTCTGCTTGCTCCCCGGTGAGGGAGAGACGCCTGGAGCATCAATTGGCGCCCGGAGACACCCTGGCTGGACTAGCCCTCAAATACGGGGTGACGGTGAGTCTTGCACGTTTGGGAGGCAGGCAGCCATGTAGAATAGATTTATAACTCAGGAGGATGTCATGGCTCTCTGGGTAGCTTCCCCTGGCGTTTTCCTAATTATGCTGTGATCTGATCCGCCTTTTATCTTTTCATTTTCCCATCTCCGTGTTGCATTGTCTGGTTGGGTCAACTCTTGGGCCACTGCTCCAATGGAGAGAAGCTTCTTCTGTGTCGGTCTCTATCCTAGAGGCTTCGCGTCCCTTAGCCCATTGGGTTCTCACAGTCCTGTGGAGCATACAGTTATCGTCCCCTGTTTACAGATGAAGACACTGAGACCTAGATTGGTTAACCCATTTGACCAAGATCAAATAACTAATGAGTGTTGGAGTGGGAATTCAAACGGGTCTGTTGGACTCTGAAAGCCCTACTCTTAACCACACGGAAACGTTTTAATTGCAAGTGATTAAACATTTACAGCAAGCAATTGAGGGCTGGTTTCTAGTTCTGAGTTTTTATGAGACCAGTCCTCAACCCCTCTAGTTCTAAGTTTTTAAAGTCTCTCTCTTCGGGTCCTTTTTTTTTTAATATTTTATTTTATTTTTGAGAGAGAGAGAAAGACAGCCTGAGCAGGGGAAGGTCAGAAAAGGAGGCACAGAATCAGAAGACAGGCTCCAGGCTCTGAGCTAGTTATCAGCACAGAGCCCAACGCGGGGCTTGAACCCACGAACTGTGAGATCATGACCTGAGCCCCGAAACCAGATGCTTAACCAACTGAGCCACTCAGGCGCCCCATCTTCTGGTTCTTTATTCCTCATTAGTGCGCTGCCTCCTTTCCACTAAGGTGGCCTCAGTGCAAAACAGGTACTCTCTACACCAGGCATTTCAGGTCATGCGTGGTGTCTATTTGATAGGTGTAAAAAAAAAAAACATTGCATTAAAATTGATGAAATTTTTTTCCATATCCTGTTGCGTTTAGGCAACATTTCTGTGCTTGGTATGTTTAAATCACTGCCAAACCATCCCAAGAGATAGAAACATAAACAATGTGTTGTTGTTACCCTCGTGTCATTTGCAATCTAGTGAGAACTGAACAGGGACACACTGATTGCAGGTGACAGAATGTGGTGAGTTTGTAGAAGTATCAATAAAGGTTCGGAAATCAGAAAAGAAAATATTAATTTTTATTTGGAAGGAGGCGGGGAAGGACATAAGGGCAGATTTTAAGGAGCCATGAAACATGTAGAAGTTCCTTCCCCTAGGTCCTCTGCAAGCCTATAGTCCAGTTGTTTATACCGTTTATGTGTTTGTCTTTCCAATAACCTGTACTTTCCTTAAGAGACAAAACTGTTTTCTTTCAATTTTATATCTCTAGAGTCTGGCATAGTCCCTCACACCTAGAAGCTAATAGATGTCTTTTAAATGAATGAAAACATGGTTAAGATTCCCACAGGTGGGAGCTGGGAGGCTAGGAAAGCAAACATGTCAAGTAGAGGCCATGGCCTGCACGAAGGAAGGTGATACGAAGGTACTGAGCAGTCTCTGCTGGGACGCAGAGGACACTGTGCAAAGGAGGACACGTACTACTGGGAGTAGGGTTATATGTGGAGGTTTTCTTACAGCCCTGTCCCCTCCTGAGTACAAAAAAGTTCTGTAACCTAGTGAACGGTTCTAGGTTCGAGCCACATTCTGCTGCTTACTAGTTGGGTGACTGCATAAGTCACTTCACCTGTCTGGGGCCTCAGCTTCTTTACCATTTGTAAAATGAGGAAGGTATCTTAAATAATGATAATCACCTAAGTTATTACTGCCTATTATTATAGAACACTAAGTGTGTGCCAAGCTCTACATATTGTCTCCATAAGACCTTATGAGGTAGGTATAACTATTCCCCAAATATTTAAAGAGAGGCTTAGGAAGATAACCTGCTACAGCTTACAAACTCCTTGGTAGAGGTAACTAGTCTACTTAGTAGAACTAGGATTCAGACCAGGTTGTCTCATTCTAAAATCATCCCTGTGAGCTGCTCTGTTAAAGCAGCTAGACTCTAGGGGCGCCTGGCTGGCTCAGTCATTAAGAATCTGATTTCGACTCAGTTCATGATCTCATGGTTCTTGAGCTTGAGTCCCGCTTTGGGTGAATCCCGCTTCTCTCTCTCTGCCCCTCACTAGAAGGACCTAGACTACTACCTAGGCAAAATCAAATTAATAATATCAAAGCACTTGGCTGCATAAAAGTACAGAGCTGCAAGCCAATTTTTTTTATTGTTCAGATCCAGTTTTGTTTTAAACACATTCTAACATGCCATTTTTACTAATATACTACATCTGAGATTTCTATATTTTATCTAGTTTATTTATTTACTCATAAAGCATGAATGAACTTCTGCTGTATGCCACATTTATATGATGCTGAGGAGTGCCCTAGGGTACAGAGACAGCATCCCTGTCCTCAAAGGACACAGAGTTTGGGCAAGACAAATATGCAAAGATGTGAACAACAGTACAATAAGGTGGTAGGTATTACATGGCAGTGTTTACCTTGGGAGCCCTGGAGAAGGTGATACAGAGAGCAACAGCTGATGAGTGGAAGTTTTCCCAGCAGAAAAGGGGATAGTGGAGAAGTGTTTCAGACAGATAAAGACACAAAGGTGTGGAAGATCATAAAATGTTTGAACAAAATGAAAAGTTCAGGTTGGCAAAATGTATAGGTGGCAGAAAAGAGATGATGCTAGATGTCATATTGGGTTCAACTGAGAATCCTTGAGAGCTACTTTGAATTTTCTCTCTGAGCCAGTGGGGAGCCACAGGAGGCTTATCAACAGGGTAGTGGGTTGATCAGATTAATTTTTTTTTTTTTTAGAAAGATAGATGTCAAGGGCACCTGGGTGGCTCAGTCTGTTGAACGGCCGACTGTTGACTTCAGCTTTGGTTATGCTCCTAGGGTCATGGGATCAAGCCCCTCGTCCAACGTGGAGCCCAGTGCAGAGCCTGCTTGAGATTCTCTCTCCCTCCCTCTGCCCCTCTCCTCCTCTCACTAGTTCTCTAAAAATCAATCAATCAATAAGATAGATGTCAGCAGGGGGAGATGCATAGAAATGGAGAGAGGAAGACTGGAAGAGACATTTTTGCAATACACTTGGTGACCGGTTAGGTATGCGTGGTTAGAGAAAAGTATAAGTTAATGATGGCATGGACATTTCTACCTTGGATGGCAAGACATTCAGTAATAGATAAATAGGTACTAAATAAATTTGGTCAGGAAAATCATTAATATTAATATGAAAAGCGTTCCTAGGAGTATAAAGGCCCAGAATTCTAACTCCACCTTTGTCATTAATTTGCTGGGTAATCTTAGGCAAGGAACAACCTGTCTGAGCCTCAGTTCCTTCATCTTTAACACAAGTTCCCAAAGTGAGACTCGTCAGGGATCCACAAGGTCAAAACTATTTTCATAGTAATGATAATAAGACTTTGTCTTTTTCCTCACTCTCATGAGTGCACTGTATTTTTCAGAAGCTACATGACATGTAGTATTCCAGCCCATCAAATGTACAGGCAGATAGGAGAATCTTCTGTTGTCTTCTGTTAAGTCACACATTAAACTGACTTGCAAAAAGATAAAGCAGTGCCTCTCTTTTTGCTCCCTTTGTTGTTGTTGTTTTGGAAAATAGTTATTTTTCATTAGAGTATTTATGTTAACATGTAATGGGTTATTTTAAAATAAGTCCACATTTTTCAATTTGTTCCCTTTTAATTTATAATAACTTAAGTGTTGATAGCTGTACTCTACCTAAAGGAAAGCTTTTTTTCCCCTCATTTTTTAAAATGTAAAGGGACCCTAAAACCAAAAAGTATGAAAAGCCGCTGATCAGTAAAATAGGAATAATACCAGCCTTCTGTAGTTTAGCTGGGTTGTTATTGGGTCAAATAAGACTCTGTACCATTACCTTAAAAGGTGTAAGATGCTGTACAGATAGAAGACTGATCATTACTACTGTCATTAATTGCGGTGACTTTTTTTTAAAGATGGAACAGATTAAGCGTGCAAACCGCCTTTATACTAATGACTCCATCTTCCTGAAGAAAACCCTCTACATCCCCATCCTGACAGAGCCCAGAGACCTGTTCAATGGTTTGGATTCTGAGGAAGAGAGAGATGGAGAGGAAGAAGGACAGTCAAGTAAGGATGAAGGTCAGCCACACTCAGCTGACAGGAAGAAACAAGAAACAGGTTCAGGACGTGCGAATGGTGAAGCCCTTCCCACGCCTCGCCGGGAAGCCCCCACTCCCGTCCATGACCTCTCTGCCTCTGATTTCCTGAAGAAGCTTGATTCACAGATCAGCCTGTCCAAGAAGGCTGCTGCCCAGAAGCTGAAAAAAGGGGAAAGTGGGTGAGTCTTGAATGGTTCCTTTTAAGCCCCACCATAGACTTCATTCTGCCAGCCTTGGCCGACCAGACATGCAAGTAAGTAAGCACAGGGTCAGCAGAACCAACGTAAAGCCTTTCCCCCAGGTGGCCCGGAAGTGACAGAAGAGCCAATGGCTGCTGGGACCGCTAGAGTGGCGGTAAATGGTTTGGTACTCTTACTGGAGGAAGGTAGTTGAGCGTTGTTAGAGCTCTGATGATCCATGAAGGAGCATTATGGTTCGAATTTATGGAGAGGGTAACGGGACTCCATCTCAGAGCAAGCAGCTCATGTGTATTAGGAGAGGGAGACAGGCTCCCCTATTGTCTTCCCTGGGCCCTTTCTCAGATTCTTCCCCTGACCTGTCCCTTTGCCCCCCTTTCCTCACCCGCAGGGTTCCTGGGGAGGAGTCAGCCCCTCACCTGAGCTCCCCTCGGATGCAGCAGCGAGCAGTCCTAGGTCCGGTACCGCTGACCCGGACCTCTCGGACCCGGACACTTCGGGACCAGGAGGATGAAATCTTCAAACTCTGATGTGCCCGGAAATGACTGAGAGAAGCAAGATGTTGAAGTAGCAACTTGAGGGGGAGAGGAGCCTGAGGTGAGGCTCAAGAACATGGCTTCCCAGCCCACCTCCCTCCCTCCTGCCTTCATTCCAGCCTTCTGGTTGATCTAGAGTTCTTTGGCCTGGGGCAGCTTTATTGGCAAGAGTAGAGGATGGGGCACAGACCCCTCGTCAGTTCCTGGGCTGGATCTAGAGCTGTCTTCTAGATTCAAAAGGCTCTTTTTACCTCCCTGTTGCCTTTCCCATCCCCTTTACCTTTCCTTGGCCTTAGAACAGGGAGGCAAGGACTCCCCCAGACCCCAGCCTCCTTCCTCTCCATCTCCAACTATGTCCCCTAATTTATTTGGTGCTATATTGAAGTAGTATTTATTTGCTATATCTTATCCTTTTCCCTCTTGTAACTGAAAAATGGAATTTCTATAACTCTGGGGTGAAGGAGACCCAGGAACAGCAAGCCAGTGCCTGCTGGCTGCCCACCTTCCCCACCTTCTGAGCCAGGGGTGTCACTGAGGACGGGGTAGTCTGTGATTGAGCCCCTCTGCAGAGACTGTGCTGGGACTTTCCCCCAGGCTCAGCATAAAGAATTTGGGCTCAGTCTTACCTAATGAGGCCACTGTAACTTCTTTTATAACTCTTGCTCTGAGTAAAAATAAACAGCAAGATAGGGGTCCGGAACTCTCCACGCCACCAGTTCGCCCTCCTGACCCGCTCCTCTGTTCATTCAGCCTGTGTGACGTGAAGGAGTTGGAAGAGGAGGACAGTGGGGGGACACTTTTGGGTGTGGGAGATGCTTTGTCCTGCTCCCTCCCCACCAGAGCCTGTTGATCTATGCCTTGCCCCTCACTGCGTATTTATTCACCATCTGTAGCACTGACCCGTGGTCCTATGTGTTTTTGAGTTTCTCAAGCAGTAGTAGGCAAGGGAACCCCAGTGCTGCTGGCACGATGCCTCAGTCTCTGTACGGAAATGGTGAGAGGCAAGGTGAGCGGTGTTTCTCTCTCTCTCTCTCTCTCTCTCTCTCTCTCTCTCTCTCTCTCTCTCGCCTCTTTGATGGTCATCAAGTGTAAGAAGCTGGAGTGATTAAACACAAAGCCCTGTGCACGCTTTAGTCGTTTTATTTCCCCTCTGAGACCCTCCCCTCCCTAGCCCTTCTCCCTGCACCCTGGACCAGAGCCCCTGGCATCAGGCCAGCCTCTGCCTGGAGCTGGAGGTCTCTGATGGCTCTGAAGGGGCCCCATTCCCGCTTCTGTCTTTAATGTCCCCTGAAGCGTTAGCTGGGGTGTGCCCTCTTACCCTGCTTCACAGAGGAGGGGGCTTCCCTGTTTCAAGTGCCCCCTCACGGGGGCCACAGAGATCCAAGTTTCACTTCGTCTTTCTCAGGCAGCTTCAGTTTCCTGTCCTGGGGCTGGAGCAGGAGAGAGGCCTTAACCCTCGGCTTCTGGGTGTCTCCACCGGCGGGGTGGGGGTGGGGTGCTCTCAGAGGCCAAAGCCCGCTTGGGGAAGCCTGAGGCCCTGGAGCCGGAAAGCATTAGTGTAGCTGAGCAGGGTTAGGAAGCCTGTTCGATGCTGTTCCCTGGCGGCCGGGGACGCCCTCAGAGTCGGCCGTCGTCCAGCAGCTTCCGGAGCCCCGCGCAGATCTTGTGCAGATGCGGCGCGAAGTCGGGCCCGTAGAGGGCGGTGAGCAGGCCGGCGTCCGAGAAGTGATCGAACACGTGGCGGATGCGGCCGTGGGACTTGGCCGTGAGATGGGACGCCACCAGCTCTAGCAGCACGTCCCGGCACTCGGTCAGCAGGCCCGCCAGCACCGCAGCCTCAAAGGTGAAAGCCACCTCGCCAAAGCTGAGCGCCGTCATGGCGCCCTGGCGCAGCTTGTGGCGGAAGCGGGCAGCTAGGGCCAGCTCGCTGGGCCCGAAGCAGCCGCTGCGGTGCAGCACGGCCACTTTGACAGCCACCTTGATCAGGTCCTTGATAACCCGCTGGGCCTGGGGCCGACTGTGCGTGTACTCTTTGGAGACGCGGTAGAGCTCGTCCAGCACCTCGCTGCTCGTCTCGTCGATGAACAGATGAGCCACGGACCGACCCGCCATCTTACTCAGTAGCTTCTTCTCAGCCTGTAGGGCCAGACTCTTTGAGCTGAAGGACTCCATGGTTCCTGGGGGAGGCGGGGACGGGTGGTTAGTCACCAGAAGAGAGGCCGCAGGCTTCCTTGGAAAGCAAGAAATAGCGTCCCCCCCCCCCTTTTCTGGTTCCTAGCCCATTGTCATCTCACTGTTTTCCCCTGGGCCTCTGGGGCCTCTGTGCCCGTTCCCATTTCTTTTCCTGCAGTACTGTCGGCAGTTTTGATTTCTAAACAGAGGAGCAGTAGTAGATTTGGCTGGGGAGGCCCGGCCCCACAAGTTAAGCTCCCCCCTTTTTAAATTTTTAGTGTTTATTTTTGGGAGAGAGAGTTCAAGCAGGGGAAGGACAGAGAGTGAAGGGGACAGAGGATCTGAGGCAGGCTCTGTGCTGACTGACTGCGCATGAACTGTAAGATCATGACCTGAGCTAAAGTCAGACACTCAACCTACTGAGCCACTCAGGCGCCTCCCACCCCCAACAAGTTAAGTCTTAAGGGGGAAGTAGGCCCTTTGCTGCTCTACAATGGAGAAGATATGGCATACCTGGCAGATAATTCTCACAGCTACCATTGTGGAGTGACCATGTACCATACATCTATGTGGTGTGAGTATGACTCTCTTAGTTTTACAGCTGAGCAAATGGAAGCTTGCTTTAAATAATTTGCCCAACATCAAATGCAACTGTGTTTCTGTCTCCAAAAGCCCATGTCAGCTAGCTGTGCTAGCCTGTCTTTAAAGAAATGAGAGAGAGGGGCGCCTGGGTGGCTCAGTCGGTTAAGCCTTCGGCTTCGGCTCAGGTCAGATCTCACGTTCGTGGGTTTGAGCCCCGCATCAGGCTCTGTGCTGACAGCTAGCTCAGAGCCTGGAGCCTGCTTCAGATTCTGTGTCTCCTTCTCTCTCTGCCCCTCCCCCTCTCATGCTCTGTCTCTCTCTGTATCAAAAATAAATAAAACATTAAAAAAAAAAAGTAAAGAAATGAGAGAGAGAGTGGTCCCAGGAGTCCTAATAAAATTAATAACTAACATTTACTGAGAATCTATGTGCCAAGTACTTTATGGGAATTGTCGCAGTCTTCCCAACCCTTCGTAAGGCAGGTGTCCCCATCTTACAGTGAAAACACTGAAGCAAAGAGAAATTAAGCAACTTGGCCAAAGTTGCTAGCAGATGATAATGGATATGGAACGAAATAATCCAAAGAAAACTCCTTTGCTGGAATGCTCTCAGTGAGGGTGACACACTCCACATGAGCATGAGGAACAAGCTCCCTGGGGGGCTGGGGGAGGGTGGCAGAGGGGGTTGGCAATGCCAGAGGCCTGTGGTCTTCTGCTGGGACTGAACTGAGGACCCTCCTGGTGGCACATCACTGGCATCTATCCAGGGTTCTCTCCCCATGGTCTTCTCTCATGCTTCGGGTTGTTTTGCTTCTTACTTCCCCCTGCCCTGCACTGCAGGATGTGGCTGTGACCGCAGTGGGGAGCAGCCTCGCCCTCTCCCCCAAATCAGAATGGGAGTCTAAAGACTCCAGGGAGATGGGTACTACTGGACGGGGAAGGGGTTTCTTCCCTGGCTGGGTTGGTCCAATGGGAACCTGGAAATCTGCTTTGCTCCTGGCCTTACCTGGGGCTTTCTGGACGGGGCTCCACAGCCGGAAGAAGAGATTGCTCCATTCGAGCCTTCCTTCCTCCTTGGCCTTCCTGTTACCCAGCTCTTCTTCGCGCCCATTGTTATCTCCCATTTGGCTCACTGTCCTCTCCCTCTCTGTTTCAGTCTCCCTTTTGCTCTTGTCTGGGTCCTGCCCTGTGATCCTCTGGCCAAGCTCCCCCTGTGGCCCTTATGCCCTGCCGCATGTCTCCTACGATGTCCTTCCATCTCTTGGTTCTCTGTCACACACCCATGTTACCCCCATGCCTCGGCCTTGCCTCTACACTGTCCCAAACCAGGTCTTTCTGAGGCTTCCTCACCCCAGGGAAACCCCAGCTGGACCTCTCTGCTAGGGACCCAAGAATTTTGTCAGGTGAGAGCCTCACGATATGGAAGGCTCAGGCTGACAGAGCTGGGCCCCTTCTGCCACCATCCCCGCCCAAAGCCTACCCTCCAATCATTGGTGGCCCCTCACCTGCTGCGTTTGCTGGTGTCAGTCTTGCCTTGGATGTCCCCGGAGAGCTGATAGAATGGAGAAGCTCCTAACCGAGAGGCCCTTTGGCTTGGCCCCACCCCTCAGGCCCCGCCTACACACAGTGCTCAACCTCCAGTTCATCACTGTCTCTAAGAAGGTCTGTGGCCCCAGAGCCTCCTAGACAGACAGCAAAGGTTAAAAGGAATACCGAGCGTTCTGTAGGAAATAGCCCTTTTTTTCTTGAGGTTAGGAGGCGGGATTGCACATCCCCTGCTCTCAAATTGTTCGTTTGCTTCTTTCTTTCCTCGATGCCCAGTTCCTCGAGATCTTCTACTTCTGTGGTTCTGGGAAGGATATGAAGTACACATTGCTGAAGTAGGGGCCACTGGGGGAAGTTTTGAAGACTGAATTGAGCTTAGGCTGCAGACGCCAGAGGCAGGCCAGAGACCAGCAGGTGTGAGAGTGTCCCAGGAGTCTCTGGGGGAGGGTGCTGCTTGAGGCGGCTGTACCTGGAGCACAGGCCTTCAGTACCTGCCGGGAGTGAGGAGTGGCGTGGACCGTCTCTGCCCTTGAGAGGAAAGTGCTGGGGTCAGGGCGGCCAAAGCAGATGTGGCCAGCAGGGGTCAGCACAGCACTGAACCACTAGTGCAAGCAAGCAGTGGGATGCAGAAATGAAGGTAAGTCACATTTTCCTTTTTTTTTTTAATGTTTTATTTATTTATGAGAAAGAGACAGAGTGCGAGTGGCACACAGAGAGAGGGAGGCAGAATCTGAAGCAGGCTCTAAATTTGAGCTGTCAGCCCAGATCCCAATGTGGAGCCTGAACCCACAAACAGTGAAATCATGACCTGAGCCAAAGTCTGACGCTTAACCGACTGAGCCACCCAGGTGCCCTGGTCAGTCACAGTTTCTGAATGAGGCCAAAATATTTACCATCAAGAATCTGACAGCCTGGTCAAGGAGATTAAGCATGTGTAACTCTAATGCGAGTCAAATGATGGTGTTCGTTTTAACAGAAATTGGAAGAATAATGAGCGTAAAGAAAAGTCTGGACAGTTTCAGACAGGAGGGCTGACAAGGCCGAATGAGAAGGGTGGACTCAACTATTTGCCAGGCAGAGACAGAGGAGAAGTGTTTCCCAGGTGATGGGGATAAACATAAGCCATCCAACAACTAAAGGTAATACAGGGTGTACTCAGGAAGTGCTGATTTATTCTGTTTGCAACCCAGGTTGTTTGAGGGAGATGTGAAGAAGGAAAATGCAGATCATGGTAGGTGTTAACGGATTTGCTTGAAGGTTCACACTTCTGTGGGCAATAGGGAGACATTCAGCATTTTGAATCAGGGGCGAGAAATCATTAGCTCAGTGTGAATGGGTTAGAGATTTCAGTGAGGTTTTAGCTGAGGGCGGGCCTGCGGGATTGGCATATAGCTTGCTTGAACACAGGATGAGGCCTGATGAGACACCTTGGGCTTTGATGACTTTACAAGAAGTTCTAGCAGAAGGGGAAGGATTGAAAAGTTGGTTGGCTTGCAAAAGTTGAAGAGTAAATCAAGGGTCTGAAAGAGAAGCCACCCGCATACCACTGACTCCACAGTTGAGGCCTGGCCCCTTCCTTACTCCCAGCTCTTACCACCACAGGGTCCAGGGCTGAGGGCCCCAGATACAACCTAGACTCGGAAATGTTGGCAGCGCCTTTGAGGAGTGTGATGGCAAAGGGATGAAGAGCAAGCTGCTTTCCAGGTAGCTTCAGGGGGTGGAGAGCTGGACTGAGAGAGGGATTATTTTTAGCTTGGGGTTTGAGAACACTTGTAGGCTGAGCAGGAAGGAGCTGGTGGAGAGGAAAGCTTCCCAAGCACAAAGGAGAAGGGATGGCCACGGAGCAAGGTGGGGGGGCAGATGGGAAAGAGCAGACTCGAGTTCAGGAGGGGGGAATGAGTAGAGAGAGCAGAGCATCTGTTGAAAGCACTCTACTCCATGTTATATAAATAACCTCACTTAACTCTCTGGTACCCTTCTGAATAAAATGTCACCACATCCTTTTTGCTGATGAAAAAGGCTGAGGCTTCAAGAGGTTAAATAACCTGCCCCCAAATTCCAAAGCTAGTCAATGGCAGACTGAGGGCTTTAGGATGATTCCCAAGCCTTTTGTGCTAATTTCCTTGCAAGATGATGAGGCAGTAAGTTCAACCTCGTAGTGAATGTGGCAGCATTCTACTCCTGTGTGCTCTGATCATTCACTGATCATACGTTCTGGGGACAGTCATCAGTGGTACTGCCAAAATCATGGGAGCAGTGAGAGTCCTTTTATTTATTTATTATTATTAGTTAATGTTTATTTTTTAGAGAGACAGCATGAGCGGAGGTAGGGAGGGGCAGAGAGAGAGGGAGGCACAGAATCCAAAGCAGGCCCCAGGCTCTGAACTGTCAGCATAGAACCCAATGTGGGGCTTGAACCCATGGCTTCGACCTGAGCCAAAGTCACACGTTCAACTGACTGAGCCACCCAGGCTCCCTTGGAATCCTTTTTAAAAGAAATGTGCAATCTGAGGCACCTGGGGTGGCTCAGTCGGTTGGACGCCCATCTCTTGACATTGGCTCAGGTCATAATCTCAAGGTTCCTGGGATCCAGTGCTATGTCAGACTCTGTGCTGTCTGTCCCTCCCCTGCTGGTGATCTCTCTCTGTCTCTCTTAAAAAGAAATATTTTAAAATGTGCAACATAATTGGAAAATAAGAAAAGAAATGTGAATATAAAAAGATGCAAATACAGTAATACTTTCTGAATGCAGAATTCTCTGCCAATTCCTTACCCACTGATCTCTCCGGCTTCTCCTCTTGTCTGCTCCTTGTCCTCAGCTTTGTCTGTCCCTTGTTCTTGGTGCCAGCTGTGTTCTAACTCTCTCCATTCCGCCAGTACTCAGCATGTGTGGTTGCTGTCTCCCTCCCTTCACCCCGTCCGGTGTTCTAGACTTTCTCACTTCTTGTGTCTCTGCCTGGAACTCTTCACACACACACACCTCCTCCCTGCCTACTTAATTCTACTCAGCCTTCAGGTCTCAGCTGGAAAGTCAGACCTGTGGAGCCATCACACAAGTCTAAACCAGGTTAGACCCTTCTGATAAATAGCGCTATACCTCCCCCATTATAATTCCCCTCTTTGCTGTAATTTGTGGGTTTATTAACTGCATCCTCACTGGACTGTATACTCCATGAGGGCAGGGGGGATGCCTTAGCGCCTGCAGAGTGCCTGGCTCACACTGCTCAATCAATCTTGGCTGAAGGAAGAAATTCAAAACCCACCCAAGAAACAGCAGATGAGGGGAAATAGTAGCAACGCAACAGTCACATGTAATATTGTTCACTTAATTCACTGCGGACAAGTCTTTCTTTTCTCTTAATCTATACCCATTTTTAGTAATCTCCAAACCCACAGAATATAGTTAGCAGCAAATTAAAAGAGGAAAGAGGAGCTTTTAGAAGCAAGAACACTGATAACAAGGAGAATTCTCACAGATTGAAAGAAGAGACTAGGAAAACAAAAAAGCAGACAAGTGAAAACTAGCATTCGTGGCCATGTAGAAGAGGACCCAATAGCGTTAACCATGCGTATTCCAGCCTTTGGCGTCCTCCCTGTTTTCCTGTACAATTAAGTGCACAGTGCTTCCTCTGAGTAAGCAAATTTTTGGTTAAATGGTGGCATCTTAAATGTGTGAAACACTTTTGGATTCACCAAACATTTCACCTGCATTATCTTACTTGATTCTGTGAGGCGGGCAAGCAGGGAAAGTGGCCACTCAAAGAGATGACAGACTCCGTGTTAGAAGTGCCATAGCTCAATGGAGATCTTAATGACCTTGTCATGCTCTTTCCACTATATAATCCACAGAAAGTTAATAATCCCCTTTTGAATAAGCCCTGTTTGAAACAGTCAAAGTGAAAATGTTTTGCACTTAATTGGATAAACTTCAGCTATCTGGGAAAACATGCAGAAGGGAACATTTCTGTTTCTGTTTAACTGAGGTTGCACCATCAGCACTTGTATCATTTCGGGAAAAGAAAATTCAGTGTGATTTGAAGCAGTCAAGTATGACTTCAGCCTAACATTGCTGGAAATAGTTCACATCTTTGATGCATTTATATCTTTCTCCACTCACCAAACGCCAGGCATTATTACTAAGTGTTGGAGATACAAAGATAAAAGACAAGCTTCCTGTTTTTACACTAAGTCATAAAAACCTATGTCTATATGGAAATGTCCAAAAAACAATTGTAAAAGTGAGTTCAGAACTCAGGAGAAAGATGCAGGTTGAATAGCTAGGTTTTATGAAGAACAGTACATAAGTCATTGCAACGTTTGGTGTGGGTTATCTTGACCAATGAGAATGTGTAGAGGAAGAAGAGATGTCTACAGATGTGACCCTAGGGAACACCAGCATTTAATTTTTGATACAGAGAGAGACAGAGCCTGAGAGAGAAGGAGACAGAGAACCGGAAGCAGGCTCCAAGCTAGCAGTCAGCACAGAGCCTGACGCAGGGCTCGAACCCACGAACGTAAGATCTGTCCTAAGCCAAAGTCAGAGGCTCAACCGACTGAGCCATCCAGGCGCCTCCAAAGGGAACACCAGCATTTAAGTAGAGATCAGAGAAGCCTTAGAGAGAGAGGCTATAGTAATAGAAGTTAAGTCATTCATTCACTTAAGAATACATATATTTATTAAGCCCCTAGTCTCTGTCAAGAAAAGAAGGACCCAGGAGCCAAATGAGGAGAACATTTCAAGGAAGGAGGGGTCAATAGGGTCAAATGCCATAAAAAGGGCAAAAGGATAAAGTCTGAAGAGCTGTTCATTGAATGTGACAAAGGGGTCATTAGTGGCCTTGTTGAGAACAATCTCAGTGGATTGATGGGGGCAAAAAAATAAGATGATTGAGAAGTGAATGAGAAGAGGGAACTGGATACGGCAATTATAGTTGACTCTTGAAGTTTAGCTGTGAAGGGGTGAAAGAAATTGAGAGATGGCTAAATACAGACAAGGATCAAGGGAATGTTGAGAATTTTTTTTTAATCATGTGAGATACTTGCGCATGTGTAGATGCTGAGGGGGAAGTGTCATTAGAAAAAGGAAAGGTTAAAAATGAAGGAGAAAGGATTTGAAGACCCATGGAATAAAGCTTGTAAGTAGGAGATAAAGAGGACAGATATATTCAGCCAATGTGTTAATAGTTAACACCTGCTACATGTATATGGTGACAGGCAAGACACTGTGAACATGGAGCTTACGGGAAGGTGGGAAGGTGGAGCTTGCACAGGGTGCCTCATCTACTGAGATGACCTAGATGTGAGGACGCAGCTGAGGGCACCTGGAGAGAGCCCAAGACGTTGGTAGAATTCTCACATTACTACTACTATTTTTTCTGAAGATGGATGTAGCTTTTGCTGAGATCAGGGAAGAAGTACTGATGAAGGAAATGAGGAATGAGGTGGAAGTTTGAAAGAGCTACTTGTAAGGATTGAGAGAGGGTGATTTTCCAAGCTTGGAGACCCAGGAGTTATTAAAGGCTCTGATCTATGGGACTGTTTGTGGAATTTTCCCCATAAGACCCCGAGGAGTATGAACAGAGTCATTTGGATTTGTCCTTTGAAATAGCTCTCTGGTTCATCCATTTCTTTCTATAGCCAGTACCAGCATCCTTACCTGACTGCCTTTCTCCCCTCAGCCTTGAACCCCCTATTTTCTTGCTAGTCGGTTTCCTTGCCTTCTTGCTAAAATAAAGCATTTTGATAAGTAACACCCTTATTTGAGAACTTAAAATGACATCCTTTTCCTGTCAGATTATTTTAACCTACTCACTTTAGCATTCCAGGCCTTCCATAAATCGTCTCCCTCTTCCCTTTTCCTCTGCTGTTACTAGTATCTTTCTTACATCATATCTATGTTTCGGGCTCCGCATGCTTACAAAGCACAAACTTTTGCTTAAACTATGTTGCTCTTTGGAACATTTTCTCCTTTCTTTTGCACCATACTGACTCCCACTAAAGTTCTCCCATCTTCCATGATAAAATATATCCAACACTTTCCCTGCAGTCATCATGAAGAACATTTATTGTCTTTATTTCATTTCAAAATTCAGTGTAGCTCTTTTTTTTTGAGACTTAGTATTGCATTTTAATCATTTAGTGCATATAAGTTTTATTTTAATTCCAACAGAAGGACGTATTCTTTTTTTTCTTTTTCAAATATTTTTGAGAAATCTCTATACACAGTGTGGGTCTCAAACCCACAACCCCAAGATCAAGAGTTGAATTCTCCCCTGACTGAGCTAGCTAGGTGCCCCAATTGACACTTTCTTTGTGTTTTCTTTCCCTTTCTTTTTTAAATTACTATTTTTTAATGTTTATTTATTTTTGAAAGAGATGGCATGGAAGAGAGAGGGGCAGAGAGGGGGACACAGAATCAGAAGCAGACTGCAGGGTCTGAGCAGTCAGCACAGAGCCCAATGTGGGGCTCAACCTCACAAACTGTGAGATCATGACCTGAGCTGAAGTCAGACACTTAACCAACTGAGCCACTCTGGCATCCCTTAAAATTTTGTTTGTCTGTTTATTTATTTATTTATTTATTTATTTATTTATTTTGAGAGAGAAAGAACGCATGTATGTGAGCAGGGTGGCTCAGTTGCAGAGAAGGGGGGAGAGAGAATCCCAAGCAGCTCCCCACAGACGATGTGGAGCCTGACGTGGGGCTTCAACCCACAAACCATGAGATCTTGACCCGAGCCAAAATCAAGGTTCAAATGCTTAACCAACTGAGCCACCCATTAGCCCCTCTTTCTTCTTATTGAAGTATAGTTAACACACAATGTTAGTTTCATGTGTACAACATAGTGATTCAACAAATTTACAGGTTATGCTGTGCTTACCATAAGTGTAGCTACCTTTGGTCACCATACAATGCTAATAGAGTGCCATTGACTATATTCCCTATGCTGTCCCTTTTGTCGCTATGACTTGTTCTTTCCATAACTGGAAGCTTGTATCTCCCACTCCTTTTCATCCATTTTGCCCATTCCCCAATCTCCTGCTTCTGGAAACTATCAGTTTGTTCTTTGTGTTTATGGGTCTGTTTCTGCTTATTGTTTTTTTTAGATTCCACATACAAGTGAAATTATATAGTATTTGTCTTTATCCTCTCGCTCTTTTTTTGTGTAATTGATGACTTTATGTAGTGTTATGTTTGGCTTTCTTTCTCTTCATTTTTTTGTGTATCTATTACAGGTTTTGATTTGGTGGTCACCATGACATATCATAGCTTACATATCACATCCTAAATATATAGCATTCTATATTGATAGTCATTTAAGTTTAAACACATTCTAAAAAGAACTTGTTTGGGGTACCTGGGTGGGTCAGCTGGTTGAGCATCTGACTCTTGATTTTGGCTCAGGTCATGATCCCTGGGTCGTGAGATTGAGCCCCACATTAGGCCTTGTGTTGATTGTGGAGCCTGCTTAAGATTCTCTCTCTCTCCTTCTGCCCCTCTCCCCCACTCAAGTGCTCTCTCTTTCTGTCTCAAATAAATAAATAAATAAATAAGAACTTTTTCATTCTCTGCTCAAAAGATATACATATATCTTTTGTCTGGGAAACTCTTCATTTCTCTGATTCTAAATGATCACCTTTGCCAGGTAGAGTATTCTTGGTTGTAGGTTTTTTTCCTTTCACCAATTTGAATACATCATGCCACTCCTTCTGGCCTGCAATATTTCCACTGAAGAAATCAGCTTCCAGTCTTAGGGGTTTCCCTTGTACGTAACTTTTCACTTCTCTCTTGCTGCCTTTAAAAGTCTTTTTTTAGGGGCGCCTGAGTGGCTCAGTCGGTTAAGCATCCGACTTCGGCTCAGGTCATTATCTCTTGGTTCGTGGGTTTGAGCCCGGCATCAGGCTCTGTACTGACAGCTAGCTCAGAGCCTGTGGAGCCTATCTTCAGATCCTGTGTCTCCCTCTCTCTCTGACCCTCCCCTGCTCATGCTGTTTTTCTCTCTTTCTCTAAAATAAATAAAAACAGTAAAAAAATTTTTTTAAATTCTTTATCTCGAACCCACGAACCATGAGATTATGACCTGAGCTGAAGTCGGATGCTTAACCGACTGAACCACCCAGGCACCCCTAATTCTTTATCTTTAATCTTTGACATTTTAATTATTATGTGTCTAGTGTGGATCTCCTAGGGTTCATCTTGTTTTAGACTCTTTCTGCTTCCTGAACTTGGATGGCTATTTCCTTCCCTAGGTTAGGGAAGTTTTCAGCTATTATTTCTTCAAATAAATTTTCTGCCCCTTTCTCTCTCTTTTCTCCTTCTGAGATCCCTATAATGCAAATGCTTATTCTCTTGATGTTGTCTAAGAGGTCCCTTAACCTACCTATTTTTAAAAATTATCTTATTTTTGCCCTTCAGCTTGGGTGCTTCCCAGTATCTTATCTTCCAGATCACTGATCTTCTTCTGCATCCATTAATCTACTGTCGATTCCCTTTAATGTGTTTTTTAATTTCAGTTATTCTTCAACTTTAATTTATTCTTTTTTGTATTTTCTCTTTGTTGAAATTTCTTTGAGTTCCTCCATTTTTCTCTCCAGTCCAGTGAGAGTCCATCTTTATACTCATTGCTTTATTTTTTTTAAGTTTTTATTTTAATTCTAGTTAGTTAACATGTCATATAATATTAATTTCAGGTGTACAATATAGTAACTCAACATTTCCATATGTTATCTGGTGCTCACAACTAGTGCCTTCCTTTTCTTTTTTTTAAAGTTTTTTTAATGTTTATTTTTGAGAGACACAGAGAGAGAGAGAGAGAGGGGAAGGGCAAGAGTGGGGAAGGGGCAGAGAGAGGGGGAGACACAGATTCGGAAACAGACTTCAGTCTCTACACTGTCAGCACAGAGCCCATCTCAGGGCTCGAACCCTTGAACCATAAGATCATGACCTGAGCTGAAGTCAGATGCTTAACTGACTGGTCTACCCAGACACCCCAATTAGTACCTTCCTTAATCCCTATCCCCCCCAACCTCCCCTCTGGTAACCACCATTTTGTTCTCTATAATTAAGAATCTTCTTGGGGCGCCTGGGTTGCCCGATTGAATGTCCGACTTCAGCTCAGGTCATAATCTCTCAGTCTGTGAGTTCGAGCCCCACCTCAGGCTCTAGGCTGACAGCTTGGAGCCTGGAGCCTGATTCAGATTCTGTGTCTCTCCCTCTCTCTGCCCCTCCCTGCTCATGCTCTGTCTCTCAAAAATAAATAAATGCTAAAAAAATAAAAATAAAAAGAAGAATCTTAATATCTTTTTCTCTCTCTTTTCCCTTTGCTTGTTTGTTTTGTTTCTTAAATCCCTCATATGAGTGAAATCATACGGTATTTGTCTTTCTCTGATTCTCAGTATTTCTCTTAGTGTTATATTCTCTCACTCCATGTCATTGCAAATAGCAAAATTTCATTTTTTATGGCTAAATAATATTTCGTTACACACACACCACATCTTCATCTATTTATCAATTGATGGACATGGGCTGCTTCCATATCTTGACTATGGTAAGTAATGCTACGATAAACATAGGGGTCTGTGTATCCCTTTGAATTCGTGTTCTTGTTGATCATTACTTTAAACTCTAACAGGCATACTGGTTATCTCCATTTAGTTCTTTTTCTGAGGTTTTATCTTATTTTTTCATTTGGAGCATATTCCTCTGTCTCCTCACTTTGCTTGACTTTCTGTGTGTTTCTATGAATTAAGGGAACAGCTACTTCTGAACTTGAAGGAATGGTCTTAGGTATGGTCATCCCTCGTGTAGACTGTATGTGCTTGATGACTTTTGCTGGCTGGCTGGAGTTGTGGCTGACATGGATTGGGGGTCACGAGGCACCCCTTGCTGGGTCTGCTCTGATGGGACGGTAGATGACACTTCTTTAAAGACTGTGACCACATCCCACAGCGATTTGTACCTGAAATAAATGCTTAATACTTAATGGATGAAGCTGAGATTTTAGTTGAGCCCTAAAACTTTAAATAAATTACACCTCAATTTCCATTTACTGATCTATTTTAATGAGCACCTATTTGAGTACCTAAGTCCTTTACTAGGACCTGGGGAGATACATCCCTTGCTTACTCACTGTGAGGCTTAGCCCAGTCAGTGAGCCTGATCTGAGTTCACTAAAGACTGGCAAACCCCTGTGCCTCCTTTCCTCTTGTCCAGAGACTAGTATGTGGGAGTAGGGGAAAGGAGGTGCCCACTCAGATAAAACTATCCAAGAATGCCAATGTCTCCCAGGCCACCCACTATCCTGGGAATTTTGAGAACGTCTTTTGTCCCAGCCCCCACGCAGGGAAGAATCTTAGCAGGCAATACCAAGGTGGGAGCCAAGCACTGCTGTCTGAAGTCCCATTCTCCCTCCCCACTGACCTTCCCAGAATCAAAGAGTCTTTATGGAGGACGGAGACGGAGAAGAAGCAGTTTTGCCATTTGAAGGAATGTCCAGGGCCCTCTGAAGAAAGATGGAACACTAATCCTGTGTCTGGGGGCCAGTAAGCCTATACATAGGGTTGGGACACTGGTCACTTTCCCTTTTTGGAGCCTCCATGTTGCTCCTCTTTCTGTGTGATTCTCTGAGTCAGTTTGTCCCAATCTCCACGTCTCTCTTTGGCTTGAGCCCCACTCACCTGTCCTCTTCCATCAACCAACAGACTGCCTGCCAGCCACACTGGCTTCCTGGCTCTGAAGTTCCTGGCCTAGTGGCCTAAGCCCATCCTGCTCCGACAGTAGGGGTGAGAGGGGAGGAGATGATGGAAACACGGAAAACCTCATGGTGACATCTTCCTTTCCTTTCCCAGGCCTCAAGCCTTCAAGCGCATACTAGGCCTCCCTTACTGGGGTCATGATGAACCAGAGGAAGCACGTGGGGAGAAATAAGGAGGTTGAGGTAAAAACAGTAAGAGAGGAGGGATAGAGGGTCGAAGGAACACTAGAGGCTGAGGGGGGAGCCTCCCGAAGTGGAAGCCGGGTAGCCAAAGCCACTGGGGAGAAAGGAGAGAGGTTGAGTCGCGCGGCTCTGACAGCCCAGCCCAGCCGAGATCCCCGGGTTTCCCGTCGGTCTCTCCTTCCAGCTTCTCTTCCTCCCTCTCTTGTGAGATTTCTCCCCAGGATCTCTCCATGAGACCCCCCCCTCTCTTCTGTACGAGTCTCAGCGACGGCCCGCGGGTTTCTCCATCTCGCGCGCGGCTTTGGTCTCTGGCTCAGCCTCCCGGCCTGGCCCTCTCGGTGGGCGGTGCTCCTTACACTCCGCCCCCAATGAGAACTATTGGTGGAGAGGTGTCAAGAAGGCGGTATCCAGCCAGCGTCCGAGAGTCTGATTGGTTGCGACGACCCAGAGGCGGGCAGGAGGCGGAGCCGGCCGGGAGGCGGGAGGGGCGGCTGGGGCCCGGCCCAGAGCCCCGGGCGGTCGCATTGTTTTCCTGCGCGGAGCCGCGGCAGGAGTGGGGGCTGCTGCTGGGACGCGGGGCTTGCCCGACCAGACAGCGCCCGGGAGCTCACCTCCAAGCTCCATCCCATTCGGACGCTCATCACATCTCGTCAGAGCCCCAATCACGGATTGCGAACTTGGCGTGGTGCGGGGCTGCTGCCCGCCCGCTGCGATCTCGGTCCCGCTGACCCGGATCTCGGAGCAAGTACCCCGGAGCAGGGATGGGGTTGCAGGGAGGCCAGGAGGATGGGGGGGCGCTGCAGGCTGGGGGCAACCTGCCGAAGTGCGAGAGGGAGCCAGGAGGGTGCCAGCGCGCTGTGTGTCTGGTTGTCGGAGAGGGTCAGCGGAGTTGGGGTGCATGGAGGGAGGAGGGGACCGTGGCCGAGCCCCGTCAGTGCACTGTTGGGTGCAGCGTCTGGGCGCATCTTCCCACGGGCTTCTCTGAGTCGCGTCCCCTGGACTGGGGAGAGCGAAAGGGGATTATTTGAGGCGCGCACAGAGGATGGAAACCCTGGTCCCTTGAATCCCGGGCAGGGAAACTAAGGCTCCGAAACCCGCGGAGAACTGGACCCTCTCGATGTCTCTGTAGGGATGGGAAGGGGGACGCGTCGTTCCGGACTTTGGTGTCACGGCTGCACCTCTGTCCTTGTGCAAGCGAGGAGTGTGAGCACCTCTCAGGGGGTTGGGTTGGGCAGAAGTCAGGGAAGGGGACCTCCGAGAAACAACAGTCCCCGTGCCCTTCTCCTTTCTTCACCCCACTCGTCCCCCGGGCTTTGTTAGACCAGGGTCTCCCAAGGAGGAGAGCCTAGCTGGAGACTGCACCTTTAGCCCGCGGACCGCGCTCAGCGCTGGCCCCAGGCCTGCCCTCTTCGGTTCCCAGCCTCTGGCCCTGTTTCTCTGGCCTGGGAGACCCGCCTCCGCTCCCCAACCCCCGCTCCCATCCTCACTCTGTCTGCGCCTGCAGGCCCCTCCAGCCCCTCCTCCCGCTAACGTGGCTCTGGGACCCGGTCCCGGCCCAGACTCAGCTACCCGCCCCCTCTCGGAGCCCCAGATCCAGTGAGGGGGAGACACGTCGAGCCCCTGGCCCCGGGCCCACCTTATGCCAGGCTCTAAACACCTGGATTATCCTCGTTGGGGGTTGGGTGGGAGGTAGAGTAGGTGCGGAGCCAGGGGCAGAGGGTGGGGGAAACGTCTTGGAGAAGAGAACGGCCTTCAGCCTGTTTCTCCAGGATCCTCAACGCGCCCCCCACCCCCTCTACCTCCCGTCAGTCAGCTCCCCCAGAGGAAGGTGGACTGGGGCGGGAGACCAGCCTGAGAGCTTCCTGCTATTGTCCCCAGACTCGTCTCCCCTTCTCCATCCCTTCCCCAGCCTCCCCCTCCACCCTCCCTTGACTCTGGTTGTGACTCTGGCTCTGACCCTGACCACTCCCCAGATGTGGCTGTAGGGCCAGGAGGAGAGAGAAGGGTTGTTTTCTCTCCCAGCAAAGGGAGGACCTGGGAGGAGAAAGGGATGGCCAGGCCTCCCCCATTTGCTTCAGGTGGGGGGTATGATGCATCTGGGATTGGTCTCAGCAGAGTAAGCCTTTCCCCAGGTCCAGGGTGAGATGAGAACTGCTCAGATGCTGCTCCTCCAAGAACAAATGTGGGAAAAGCCCTCTTAACGATGTATCAAGCAAGTCTAGGGGCCAATGCAAAGGCCAACCAAGTGTTTTCAGAGGCTGGACTAATCCAGCCCAAGGTGGGGGGTGGGGTGCAGAGACATTGGGCAGGAGGTAGGCAGGACTTGCTCTTTCAGGGGAGAAGGAAGAGGCTGGGGGTGCTCACTATCAGAGCATTTTGCCTAGAAATGAAGAGCATGTAAATGAGATGCAAATTAGCCTCTATTGTCCCCAGCTAGGGCGCTTTTGCTATGAAGGCTGCTGGATTCTGAGGGTTTTAATGTGGGAGTGGTCGGCATGCCCCACAAACTCTCCCTGTCACCCTTTTCCCCAAGACTGGGCCTTCAATTCCAGGAGTTTCTGGCTAGGGCCCAACCCCAGCCCCTGTCCTCACATCTCCAGGTTTGAGGCGGCGAGCACCTTTGTAATCAAGCTCACTGTCACTGTCAATGCCCCCCACACCCACACCCTTCCAGGGCAGCCTGTCCCTTTTCCTAGCCTCAGTAGACTTCTCCCAAATTTTCACATTTACTTTTAAGAGATGTGGTAAGGAGGTCTAACTAAGCCTCTTCCCTCCTGTCCCTTCTTCCATCAGGTCAGAGGTTTTCTATCCCCTCAACCCCCCACAGGAGTCACGACCCCAGGTAAGGAAAGGGCAGCAGCGTTGAGGGCAGGGGATGGAAACGGGAGCAGGGAGAGGGTCTGGCTGTTCTCCCCACTTGCCAGAGGCCAAAGTTGTTTCCTGGGTGAAGATACCAGTTGCTCAGGGCAACTTGGAGGGGGGGAGCAGGTCGGGGAGGGTAGGAGACAGGCTGTGTCCCTTTCTCTTCCCCTGGGAGCACCAGCATCCGGAAACCTGGGGATGGTGTGGGGGGGGGCGGTGGTTAGGGAAGCTTGGCCGTTCAGCACCTGAGGAGGGTCGTTAGCTAGCTGACTGCTCTGCCCCTGGGGAGGGGGTCATCATTAGATGTTCCTACCCCTTCCCCTCCTCCAGCCCCCTTGGGACCCCATCTGACGTCAACCAGCCCCACCAGTGACGCTGGATTGGGGGTGGGGTACACTTGGGTGTTGGCTCCAAGGGTGGATTTGGGGAGATGGAAGGGGCTGGGCTTGGAAGCCCTGGGTCTCTTCTTTCGGGACGTGGCTGGATGAACAGCTAAGGATCTGCAAAGGAGAGCTGTCTGCTCACTGAAAGGAAGGATCTGCACCCTGACCTGATTTCAGGAGCTCATCAGCCCCTGACTTCAGTTTGAAGGGAAGGAGGGCAGGAAGCTGGTGGACATACACCTCCCACTGTGGGTCCAGGCAGGGGCAGCTGGGGCGGGCTTGGTGGTGCTACTGGGCAGGAATGAGGGCTGTCTCGCCATCCTTTCCACCATATCCATCTTTTCCTGGACTTTGGGCTACTGTTGCCTGCCTATTGTTGAATTATTTATATTTCCATTTTGAATCAGCCCGAAGAGGAAAGGAAGGGAAAGGGGGACATATATGTTTGGCCATTTCTCCTCACCACTCACCAGTGTGGCCAGTCCCATCATTGGCTCCTAACAGGGGGTGGTTCTGCCCTTCCTCATCAAGTACATGGCCTGGTTCTTAAGAGCCAGGGAGGGAACAGGGGGTTAGAGAGGCTGGGAGGGGGCACAGTGGTCGGGCAGACAGCTGCAGCCACAGCTAAATTTAGCCTCTGATCTGGCTTTGATGTAGATTCATTTTTGGCTAAAGCAGCCCCCCACCCCACCCCTGACACCCCTCCCTACCCGGCTTCTCCCTAAGAGCTCTCGAAGCATGAACTTAGACCAAGACCATGACCCCTGGGCTGCTGCCCCCTCCCCCAACTCTGGTCTTCCTCAGGCCCTGAAAGGGGCTGGCTTCCTCACAGCTGTGTCTGCCTGGGCACAGAGCCTGACTGGCCTCCCAGGGTGCCGAGGGGGTCTGCAAGGGAGGGGGAGGGCGATGTGGTGCCCTCTTCCTCCTTCCAGTGCCAAGGAGTCACTATTTATAATGTTAAGGCTTCAGTGTCTAATTATAACTGAGAAGGGGTTAGCAAGAGGGGGGCCAGGAGGTGTCACCTACCGAATGTCCCAGGCCCAGTCAGGAGAAAGAAGAGGCTGGGTGAGAAGGCCTGGAAGGGGAGAGCGGGTGTGTCCTGTCCTTACCTGGGGTCATGCCTGCAGGTCTCACACCAGCCAGTTGGGGCTAGTTGGAGAGGGAAAGGCCTTGAGTGACAGTGACAGCTGGCTGGGACTGAGGCAGTGCCAGGGAAAGGGTTGTTTCCCCTAAGCCCAAAGGGTCCTCTGGGGATAACATGGGGGGCGGGGCGCCTGGGTCGAGGCTGAAGGGATCCGGCCCCTTCCCCCACTTTTATCTGTCCCCTCTTTCAGGGCCGGCATATGGGTGAGGGGGCACCCCCTGGGGCCTGAGCTGCCCCGCACAGGATGCCCCGTGCCCCCCACTTCATGCCCTTGCTGCTTCTGCTGCTGTGGCTCTCACTTCCCCATACCAGGGCTGCCTTTCCCCAAGACCCAGTCCCTCTGCTGACCTCCGACCTGCAAGGTGAGTGCCCTGGCCCACCTGCTGTGTGACCTGGCTCAGCACCAGAGACCTCTGTGGAGGAGGCCCTGCTTCAGGAAGACACTCAGCAGAGGGGAGTAGCCGCCTAGAGCAAGCTCAGGCCAACCCCTCATCTCTGCTGGCCCCACTTCCTTCACTTCGAGGCAGCATTGTCCTTCAGTGGTTAGGAACCCAGACTCTGCACCAGAGCAAACCTTAGCAGGTTTGAATCCCCACCAAGCTGCTTGTTAGCTGCATGACTTTGGTTAGACTGTTTAACCTTTCTTTGCCTCAGTCTCCTCAGCTGCAAAACAAAGATAACAAATAGCATTCCAGCTCACAGAGTTATTTAGGGATTCAATTAGGTCGTACATGTAACGTGCAGAGAACACGGCCTGGCACATGGCAAACGCTTTCTGTGTGTTTGCTATTATTATTCGTTACACCACAGAGGCCCAGGACTGGTTCCGTGGCTCCCCACACGTCTCCCCTTCCTCTCCATCACGAAGCCCAAGTCCTCCTGTGAGGGAAACCATACGCCCACTTGTTTCTCGGAAGACCCTTTATCTAGTTGCAGGTTCCAGTTATGTATGTAGGATTTAGAGTAATTTTAAGGACTGCAGTTGGGTCATTGGAACTAAGTGTCAGCGGATAAGGATAGCAAACGCTGGCATGCGTCAGACGCGGTCCGAGCACCGTACTGACGTTAAACCATCCATCCGCGAACCCTGAGCTCCCTTCGAGGACTGATGATTATGGGTGCCGTGGTCAGGCTGGTGGACACTGGGGTTGGTCCAAGAAGGCAGTAACCTGGGACGGCTGAGGTGGTTCCTAGAGCCTTGAGGGGACGACACAACAAGAGGACTGGAAGAAAGGGAGGAAGTGCTCCCGACAGGACAGTGTACGGCATGGGAATGGAAGGGGGTCACCAGCCAGCCCGATGACCCTTCCAAGAAGGGACTGTGTTCAGCTCTGGAGTAGGATAGACCCGGATCTGAGCCATGGTGCCTGCCACTTCCCAGCTAAACTATGGAAATTCCTTAATGTCTTTAAGCCTCAGGTTCCTCATCTGTAAAATGGGGCCAGTATTACCTTCCTGCAAGACAAACAAAGAGTTCTTTTTTTTTTTTAATTTTCTTTTAAATTTTTTAAAAATTCTTTATCTTTGAGAGAGATGGAGAGGCAGAGCATGAGCAGGGGAGGGGCAGAGAGAAAGAGGGAGACATAGAAGCTGAAGCAGGCTCCAGGCTCTGAGCTGTCAGCACAGAATCCAATGCAGGGCTCAAACCCACAAACTGTGAGATCATGATCTGAGCCAAAGTCAGATGCTTAACCAACTGGGCCACCCAGGCGTCCCTCTAATAAACTTTACTTGATAAATGAGTGATGTCTTGCATATGGGTAGTCTGTGATGCCCAATATCACTTGATCACAACTAAGACAATGGTTCCTGAAATTCACTTTGATATATGAGTGCTTTACAAGCATCCTTCCAGAACAAATTATGCTCGGAAACCAAGTTTTATTGTACTTCCCTTACAGGTTTGTATTAAATGAGGCAATGCATCTAATGTGCTAACTTGGTGGTTGGCAGAGGTTAAGTGCTTAGAGCTAGTATTATTTTATTAATAGCTATATTAATAGTAATTTTTAATACCTCACAACTCATATTCCTCACCCACAGTGCCTGTGGCAGGATTTCATCTGCCTAGAAAGGGTAGTGTGGTGTCCTGGCTGGGCCTCAGCACCCACCTCTCTGTCCTCTAGGGACTTCCCCATCATCCTGGTTCCGGGGCCTGGAGGATGATGCTGTGGTTGCAGAACTTGGGCTGGACTTTCAGAGATTCCTGACCTTGAACCGGACCTTGCTAGTAGCTGCCCGGTAAACTGGCCGCTGCACCGTTGTGGGGCCGACATGCATGCTCCTGGGCGGACTTGGGAACTGCATGGCCACTGCAGCATCTTGAGGGGACACATGGGACATGGATATGCTGGGATCCACAGTGCAAAAGCCAAGGCATGGAGTACGGGGAGGAGAGAGAGCAGGAGGGCTGCCTTGCTGTCTCCAAGCTTCTGGGCCTCCGCAGGGGGGGCAGTAAGGAGCTCAGGTGGGGTGCCTCTGCCTGGCTCTGATCCCTTCCTCCTTCTCCCTTCAGGGATCACGTTTTCTCCTTCGATCTTCAAGCCCAGGAGGGAGAGGGGCTGGTGCCCAACAAGGTAAGAGGTGTGGGGGGGGGAGGTGCAGGCGTGGAGATGAGGCTGGGAAAGGTCTGGTGGGGGGCAAGCGGGTGGGGAAAGAATCCCAAAGGAGCCATGATATGAGGGGGCATCCAGGTGGCCCCATGATGCTCCCTCTTCAACTTCTCCCTTCAGTACCTAACATGGCGGAGCCACGACATGGACAACTGTGCTGTGCGGGGGAAGCTGACGGTGAGGAGTGGAGCGGATAAGAATCTCCAGGGGAGGATTTCCCGCCTCCATCCTAGCTGTCCTCCTCCTCCGCTGTGCCTGGTTTCTGCCCACTTCCATCTTAGGCCTCAGCCCCCTGGGGGAGAGGGAAGGGCCAGGAGAGGCAGTGACTTGGTGACTGGTTTGACCTTCTCATAAGCAAGGGATGCTCAGCAGGCCCCAGAATCTGCCTGGGGTTGCAGGGTAGCAGACTGCATAGCTGGGATTTTACCCCACATTGTCCTGCCTGGCTCAAGGGAGGTGGCCTCACTTCCTGTGACTCTCTGTCCCAGTCCCAGGGAGCCCTGTCTCTGACCTTGAATTTTGGCTTCTCTAGGACGAGTGCCACAACTATATCCGTGTTCTCGTTCCCTGGGACTCCCAGACGCTCCTTGCCTGTGGCACGAACTCCTTCAGCCCTGTGTGCCGCAGCTATGGGGTACAAGGGCGGGGGCAGGGGGTGGTGAAGGGGTCAGGGTGGGAGTAAGAAGAGACCCCCAGGTGGGCACTCAGTGAGGGTGGAGGAGCAGGAGTGGCCAGAGGGCAAAGGTCCTGAAGGGGTGGGGGAGAGAGGCACGGGGTCATGGGAAGGTGGGTTACAGAGCCAGGCCCCAAGACCCTGCCAGTTCCAACAATCTGCTCCCTCTGCCCCCAGATAACTTCGCTGCAGCAGGAGGGTGAAGAGCTGAGTGGGCAGGCTCGATGCCCCTTTGATGCCACCCAGTCCAACGTGGCTGTCTTTGCAGGTGCGAACAGGGGCTGGTGAGAAGCAGGTCTGTGGTGGGAGGGGGCTCCCACCTTAGCCCTCCTCCCAATTTGGTCTTTCCCTCTGCTCCTGAGTAGAAGGTTGGGGTAGGGGGCAGGGCCAGGGGGAGTGAAGCAGGGGTGTAGGAGGCCCAAGAAGAGCCAGATCCCTGACTCCCCCTCCCCACCCCTCCAGAGGGCAGCCTGTACTCAGCCACGGCAGCAGATTTCCAGGCCAGTGATGCTGTGGTTTACAGAAGCCTTGGGCCTCAGCCCCCACTCCGCTCGGCCAAGTACGACTCCAAGTGGCTCAGAGGTCAGGGCGGGCCTGGGGGAGGGAAGCTGCTCTAGGGGCCAAGGTACAGGGGGTAGGGGGGAGGACTGTGGTGGGAGCAGGGACATGGTGGTGGTACTGGTACTGTGCTGGTAGTATTGGTACTGTGCATGTGTGCAAAGGCCGGAGGCCACGTGGGGCCCGAAGTCTCTGAGCACACTGTTTCCCGTCTCTCCCCCTCAGAGCCACACTTCGTCTACGCCCTGGAGCATGGGGACCACGTCTACTTCTTCTTCCGTGAAGTGTCCGTGGAGGATGCCCGGCTGGGAAGGGTAGGGAGGCGGGCACCAGGGGTGGGTGGCTGGAGGCTTAGGCTGGGTCCTGACAGAGCCAGTCAGAGTCAGCCAAGAGGGCCTGGGCCCTAATCTCCACATGACAGTCCCTGGGACTCTAAGCCCCAGCTTGGAGGAGCCTCTAGCCCTCTGGCCCCACCTCCTGCTGTGTCCCCCATCCTTGACCCAGGCCGATCTAGCACATGCACTCTTCCCTCACCATGCCCCTAACAGTTGTCTCTTGGGCCTTGGATGCTCCAGCTCCTGGGCCCTGCCCCCGGCCCCGCGGCCCTCACACTGCTCCTGGTCCTCCTCCAGGTGCAGTTCTCTCGAGTGGCCCGTGTGTGCAAACGTGACATGGGCGGCTCGCCTAGGGCCCTGGACCGCCACTGGACATCCTTCCTGAAGCTGCGGCTCAACTGCTCTGTCCCTGGGGATTCTACCTTCTATTTTGACGTCTTACAGGCCTTAACCGGGCCTGTGAACTTATATGGCCGCCCTGCTCTTTTTGGGGTCTTCACCACCCAGACCAATAGGTTAGTACCAGACTAACCAACGTGGCCCAATCTGTGCCCTGTTCCACCAGTGTCCAAGCTCCCCCTACTGATGCCCCTCTAGTGAGGGGAAACTCCATTCAAAGCCAGTTTACTGTTCTCTTTTTTTTTCCCTCCCAGCATGGCCCCCAGAGACTATCTCACCCTCCCGGGCTCCATGCCCTAATGTGGTGCATAACGGTGGCTGCCCTGTGTCACCTGGGAGGGGCTGTGCTGTCCCTCCCAATACCCAATCCGCATCCTTCTCTGGCTCTTTCAGCATCCCTGGCTCTGCGGTCTGTGCCTTCTACCTGGATGATATCAAGCATGGATTTGAGGGCAAGTTCAAGGAGCAGAGGAGTCTGGACGGGGCCTGGACACCTGTGTCTGAAGACAGGGTTCCCTCCCCAAGGTATGCAGGATGGGAGTGGCCTTTGTGGGGGTAGAAGCAAGCGGTGTGTTCCCACATGGGATTATAGGGAGAGGGTCTGTGGAATGATGGGAGGGGGCTCAGTGAGTCAGCACGGGACTAGAGAGCTGTGGGGAAAAGGGAAGCAGTAGTTGAATGTCTCTGTGAAGGAGGGGGGAGTGGAGGTTACCAGTCGTGTTTGGGAGCAGTTTGGGGGTGGGGGGTGTACAGAACCTAACCAAACCCTGGGTCCCTGTCCTAATACGGCTCCTTCCCATGTGCCCACCAGGCCAGGATCCTGTGCGGGGGTGGGTGTGGCTGCCCTGTTCCCCTCTTCCAGAGATCTCCCTGACGAGGTCCTGACCTTCATCAAGGCTCACCCGTTGCTGGACCCTGCCGTGCCACCCGCCACCCATCAGCCTCTGCTCACCCTCACCAGCAGGTATGCGGCTAGACAAGCGGCACTACAGCCCGACCCCCTGTGCCCCAGCCACTCTCCTTCTCTGACCTCCCCAGGTAAATCATATTGGTGGGAAAAAGCATCCCCAAAAGCAGAAGGGAGAGCGATGAGAAGGAAAGTCTGGGCTGGGGGAAGGACTGTTCCAGGCCATCTTCCACTGGTCACGTCGTCTTGACCCTAGGTCTGTCCCTCCAGGGCCCTACTGACCCAGGTAGCGGTGGACGGTAGGGCCGGTCCCTACGGTAACACCACAGTCCTGTTTCTGGGCTCTGACGATGGGACAGTGCTGAAGGTGCTGCCCCCGGGTGGGCCATCTGGGGGCCCTGAGCCCATCCTGTTGGAAGAGATCAAAGCCTACAGCCCCTCCAGGTGAGGCCTTCGGAGGGCAGTCCCTCCCGCCCCCCCACCCCCGGGCAGAGCAGGAGTGGGATGTGAGGTGGTCATGGGCATGGGGTGAACATCTGCATGGCCGAAGCTATGAGACAGAGGGACTTGGCAAGACTCTGGATGGTGGAGGAAGGGCAGCCCTAGGAGTTGCATTTGGGGTTCGTCTGCCTCATCGCCCTCTGTCCTCTGGCTCACCCAGGAGAAAGGAGCCCCATCTGTCCCACCTCTGATTCCTTGTGGCCTCTCCCTAGGTGCAGTGGGAAGCGGGCAGCCCGGACAGCACGGCGGGTAATAGGGCTGGAGCTGGACACCGAGGGTCACAGGCTCTTCGTGGCTTTTTCCGGCTGTATCATCTACCTCCCTCTCAGTCGGTGCTCCCGGCACGGGGCCTGTCGGAGGTGAGGAGGGGCTGGGGGGCAGGCTACCTGGGGAGGTGTCCTGGGTCAAAAGGAGCATGAGAACACAGGCATGGGAGGGTGGGTTTGGAAGGGAGGGTGGCCTAATGTGTCCCGCAGGGGCACAGGACCCAGGGGCTGGGACAGGGACTAGGGTGGGCGGGACAAGGATGGAGGATGCACAGGGCCATGGTGACAAAAGAGGCGGGGCGTGGCTGTGACTGGAATGCAGAGCCTCACAGGCTCCATCTTGCCCAGGAGCTGTCTGGCTTCTCAGGACCCATACTGTGGCTGGCATCGCTCCAGAGGCTGTGTGGCTGTCAGGGGGCCTGGTAGGTAAGTGAGGGGTCCCTGGGTCTCCTGAGGAGAAAGTTCCCCACCACTAGGAGAGGGAGCTGAGGGCCAGGGTAGGGCATGGGGGCAAGATGCCTAACTGCCCTGGGCCACGTCCGTCCACCTCCACTTCTTTCTAGGGCTGATGTGTTTCCAGCTGGGAGCCAGGACACCATGGAGGACAGTGACTGCCAAGGTAAACGGCGGGTCGCTGGAGCCGTGACTGCACATGGCCCTGAAGGCCTCGGCCACCATCCCTGGGGCTGTGGGGGGGCTGGGGCTGTGGGGGGGGGGGGGGGGAGAGTGTCTGTCCTTCTATGGCACAGTCACCCCTTTCAGTTCTTCATGAAGCCTGCCCTTGCCCCCCACCTTCACCCTGTTTCCCTTCTTTATAGATGGAGCTACTGGGAGTCAGTCTGGCACAGGGGATCCTGCTTATGGTGAGTCCACCTGCTCCCACTCCATCCTCCCTGCACAGCCCCCACTCCCCCGAGTCTGCACTCCACGGTGGCAGCAGACCAGCACCCAGTACACACCAAGCAGGTCTCCAGGGTTAGCATACGCCACATGCCCAGCATACAGCTCAGTGCTTGGCAGGCACCAGGGTGCTTAATAAATAGTTTTTGAAAAAACACATTAAAGAACATCCTGCATGGTGAGCCCTTCCCGGCCCCCAGAAAGTAGAGGCTGAGTTCTAGACTTTTGGGTTCCAAAGAGGGTGGGGTGGGGTGGGGGTGGGGAGGACCCTCTGAATGGTGTCAGAGGTGGGAAACCGGAGCCTCACTGGCTCTGACCTGGTCTCTGTCACCAGTGCTTCTGGGTC
This sequence comes from Suricata suricatta, assembly GCF_006229205.1. Classification (NCBI taxonomy): domain Eukaryota; kingdom Metazoa; phylum Chordata; class Mammalia; order Carnivora; family Herpestidae; genus Suricata; species Suricata suricatta. The sequence continues at coordinate 40,142,712 of NC_043707.1, forward strand.
CTGGCCCTCCCCCTGAGACCCCCAGCCCCCCCAGTGATGCCCACCCCTGGCCCCAGTCTTCCACTATTGGAGCTCACACTCAGGGTAAGGGGGCTGGGCGGGCGGGACAAGAGTGAAGCGTGGGGCTGCTGATTCTTGAAGAATTCGAAGCCCCTCACTGACGCGTCTGATGCTCACTAATGCCTGTTTGGAGCCTCCTCTCCCCAGAGCCGGGCATCTCGTACCCACCTCCTGCACGGGCAGAGTTCGCCACTTGCTCTTGGCATGGCTACGGGGCCCAGAGCTGGGATGGGGCCTACCCGGGCCTGAGCTCGAGCCTGTGTGTGAGAACTAGTGTGATGGGCTGTGCGTTGAGGGGTTTGGGGAGGTCGTTCTGAGGAGGGTCAGGCTGTGCTGGAGCGAAGCCGTGCCCTCCAGCCGCTGCAGAGAGGTGCAGGCCCTCCCGCACCCACCTGCCTCCGCTGAGCCTCGCTCCTCCCTCTCGGTCGGCAGGGGTGCGCCGGGAACTCCCCCCAGCCTCAGCCTCCCTCTCCGTCCCCATCCCACTCCTCCTGGCCTGTGCCGCCGCAGCCTTCGCCCTGGGCGCCTCGGTCTCTGGCCTCCTGGTCTCCTGCGCGTGCCGCCGAGCCCACCGACGTCGGAGCAAGGACGTTGAGACTCCGGGGCTCCCGCGCCCTCTCTCCCTTCGCAGCTTGGCCCGGCTGCACGGTGCGGGCCCGGAGCCGCCGCCGTCCAAGGACGGAGAAGGGGCGCAGACGCCCCAGCTCTACACTACCTTCCTGCCTCCCCCTGACGGCGTAGCCCCGCCGGAGCTGGCTTGCCTGCCCACACCGGAGTCCACGCCCGAGCTGCCGGTCAAGCACCTCCGCCACGCGGGGGCGCCGTGGGAGTGGAACCAGAACGGGAACAACGCCAAGGAGGGCCCGGGCCGCGCGCGGGGCGGCCACGCGGCGGGCGGCCTCGCGCCACGCGTGCTGGTGAGGCCGCCGCCGCCCGGCTGTCCCGGGCAGGCCGTGGAGGTCACCACCCTGGAGGAACTGCTGCGCTACCTGCACGGCCCGCAGCCACC
>NC_043707.1:40143880-40187620 GCF_006229205.1 Suricata suricatta
AGCCACCGCGGAAGGGGGCCGAGCCCCCCGCCATCTTTACCTCGCGGGCGCTCCCGCCAGAGCCCGTCCCCACGCCCCCACTTTTTGCGGGCTCCAGCCTCCTCCCCCGGGAGTGTGGGCCGCCACTGCGGCTGGACGTGCCCCCCGAGGGCAAGTGCGCGGCCCCGTCCCCGCGGCCCGCGCTGTCCGCCCCCGCTCCCCGGCTAGGGGTTGGGGGCAGCCGGAGAATGCCCTTCCCCACTCACCGTGCGCCTCCCGCCCTGCTGACTCGGGTCCCCTCTGGGGGCCCCTCCAGGTACTGCGGGGGGCCCGGCAGACACCTCCAGTACCTGGGCCGGCAGGAGGGCTATCGGGGCCGCGCCCTAAAGAGGGTGGACGTCGAGAAGCCCCAGCTGTCCCCGAAGCCGCCCCTCGGCGCGCCCCCCTCGCAGCAGACCGTCCCCAACGGCAGCCACTTTAACTTTTAGAGGGAGCTGCGCCACGTCCTCGAATTGGGCCCTTGAGGCCCGCGCGCGCCGAGGCTGACCGCATGGAGGCGTCTTCAAGGACAAAACCCCTCCCTCTCTCCGCGTTCCACACCTCCAGCCTTTCTGGACTCTGAGAGTCTCCCGGGGCCCCAGCCCGCTTCGGGTTTATTTATTGACTGTCTTTCCCCCTGTCCTCGAGAGAGGAGTGGGAGGTGAGAAGCTCGCCCCCTCAGTGAGCCAGCTTTTCGAGGGGGACCCAGCGCACTCCCACTCCCCCTTCCCTCAGCCAAGCTGCCTTAACTCGCCCCTTCGGGCCTCCTCCACAGACTGGGCCGCGGGCGGGCCGCAGGACGGACGGATGGACCGACGGGGCTGGGGCCGCGCGCGCGCTATGTATAGTCCCCGGGCCTCCCGGGACGTGCCTCCTCCTACTGTGTAGGAGCCTCCGCTTCCCAATACAGCTTTGTCCCCGAGTCGTGCCTGCCTTTCCTAGCGGAGGGGGTGGGGCGGGAACCGGTCGGCTCGCCGGGCGCCGCTGCCCCCAGATCTCGGCCTTTCTCTTGGCCTTGCGTTCTCCCGAGTAATTGGGACGGCTGCGGTCCCACCGGGGTTAATCAGGAAAGGTTTCCTGAAGGAGGCTGGCGAAGAAATGGTGTGTGCAGATGAACCCGGGCCCAGGAGACCTACGGCAGAGCTTAGGTGGGGTGGGGAGGGCACCAGCGCACGTTCCCGGATCGAGGACGTTTTCATGGCTTGTTCCATGGGGTGGGGGGAGGGCATCTTTGAGAAATAAAATGAAGCTGCTGCGCAAGTGATTTAAGTTTCACAACAGGAAATCTTGTCCTAAAGAATTTTGAGTCTGGGTCGCGTGACAGGGAGGCGGCGAAGAACAGCAAAGGAGCCCGCGCTGTTGGAGGCAAGGGCTACCCTGGGTAGTGTTCTGAAGAGCAGTTAGTCCCCGTTGGCAGAGCGAGAGGGAGTATCCCGAGCGTGTATTCCCTCGCACGCATGCGTGGCCTCCTCCTGCGGAGCCTCGGGCAGCACTCCAGCCCCCGCGCCGAGGATCAGCGGGCGGGTGCCCGCCCACTCGGTCGTTCCTCTAGCCGGGGATGGCTGAAGGTACCTGTCTGTTACCCCTGGGACCAATAGGAGAGGCGGACAGGACCGTCTGCCCCGCCCACTACCTGGAGTTGCCGATTTACAAGCCCGGGGTTTTGCCGGCGTGTGCCGCGAGTAGCCGCCCAGTTAGTCGTCGGCCGCCGTCCCCTTGGCGCCGCCTGGAGGCCGGCCCGAGCCCTGCAGCTAAGGAAGCCCTGGCAGTCCATTGGCCGGTGGTGCCGCGGAGGGGCCGTTGGTGGGAAACCGCCGAGAACAATTGGGTGAGGAACCGAGATTATTTCTCGCTCCTCCCCTTACTACCTGTAATCCTGACAGGTCAGAATTTTGCCCTGAGCTTGTTTCCTCATTTGAAAAATGGGATTGTTTGAGAGGCTCAAATCATGATAGTGTATGTAAAACTACTTCAAAAGGAGAAAGCGTGGTACCTTTTGAGATGGTGATTCCTCCAAACTGATGCTTAGGTGTCCTAACTTTGCAATCTTCTAGGAAGCAATGTTTCCCTTTGTATCCTTACAGTCTTCCTTAATAGATTTTACCCTCAAGGTTTCTTAAAAATTGCCGTCTGAACTTGCCTCACACCTTGTTCTGTCGTATTTGCTCTCTGCAGTCTACCCTCTCGGCTTGGAGCGTCTTTCCCCAGGTTGGAGAGGTCCTTTAGGTCCTCATTTCCCCCTCTCTGGATGCCTTACTTAAACCAAGATGCTTGCAAACCACTGCCACTTCCCCTAGATAGTGAAGGAGGGCAAGGAAGGAGTGGGGAGTCTTTCCAAACACCTGACTTCGTTATCCTCTTCAGACCAAGGTGTTCAAGCCACGACAAAGGAAAATGGGAGGGCCACATCCTTTCTCGGCCTTCTGTTTTTGGGACAAGTCTCAAAATACTTCAGTTCTTTCCCTGAAAATGGTCACAGGAAAGAGGTAGATGATCCTTAGGCTTAAATATAGACTCAAAAAAGAGGTGCAAGAGACGTTAATCCCGTGACTCTGTGCAGGCAGCAGCAATTTACGGGTTAAAGTCCTGGCTTCATTTTAATCAGGAAGGGTTTTCATTGATTAACATCTACAAAGTATGGCGCCTTCTCTAGCCAAGAGCGCCTGAACTGGACTCTCAGAACCTTCTCAGGGCTGGTGAAGGCAACTGTGCTGCCCTGAGAAGGAAAGTCCCTGGACTCTGCCACTTAATAGTTTAGTGTGTGACCTTGGCAATTCAATTAACCTCGGAGCCTCAGTTTCTTTTGTAAAGCGTGTAAAGGACATATGGCAAGAGGCGGGTTGTAATAAATCACCATATAAATATATAGGTTTAAATTAAGTGCTTTGGAGGAAAGATTATTTGCCCCAAATATAGATTAGTACTAAGGATGCAATTCGTTAATACTCATGAAATACCTCATCCTGGCAGAGAGTAGTGAATAAACTAAGGGAAGGAATTCAAACTATTGTCACTGACAACAAAGGGATAAACATGACCCTTAATTTAAGGATACTCAAATACTTAATTTAAGGATAATTAACGATAATGTTGATACTGGTTTTTTTTGTTTTTTGGTTTTTTTTTTTTTGCAAAAGCAAAGGCCTAATTACGGGTTTAGGCTCGCAGGGGCCTAAACTCGGGCTCACAGACTTTACCGGCGTGGTGGATCCATGCTGAGAGCCCCGAACAAAGGTGGGGCAGGGCTTTTATGAGTTTGGGAAGGGGGAGTTACAGGAAATTGTGACATAGGTACAGTGATCCAATTATTATTACACAATATTATTGACAGCAGGTTTATCCAATTACAACATTTAGAGTGTTAACCAATCACAGAGTAGACCCAGGACCCAGGACCCTCACACAGGGCGTAACTAGCCTTAAGCAATAGGCCTGCCCTTAGGAATGTTAAGGGTATTACAAGACCGAGGGGGAATGTAAGAACACGAGTCTGAACCTAGCAGACACCATGACAGGCTTTAAGTTTCCCCTCTAAACTAGGTCTAAAGGTCAGTCTCTCCAGAACTATTAGGCGGTTACACATTGCCCGAGGCAAAAGAGATACTGTTTTTTTTTTTAATTAGGATGTTAGTTTGGGGCGCCTGAGGGGATAAGTCTGTTGAGCATCTGACTTTTAAAAAAAGTTTTTTTTAATGTTTATATTTGAGAGAGAGAGAGAGACTGTACGAGCAGGGGAGGGGCAAAGAGACAGAGATGGAATCCGAAGCAAGCTTCAGGCTCTGAGCTGTCAGCACAGAATCCATCTTGGGGCCTGAACTCACAAGCAGTGAGATCCTGATCTGAGCCAAAGTTGGACGCTTCACTGACTGCGCCACCCAGTCGCTCCGAGAATCTGACTCAGGTCATGATCTCTCAGTTCACGGGTTTGAGCCCTAGATGGGGCTCTGTGCTGGCAGTGTGGAGCCTTCTTGGGATTCTCTTTCAAAAAATACATACATACATACATACATACATACATACACAAACAAACTTTTAAAAATAAAATTGGAGGGGCACTTGGGTGGCCCAGTTGGTTAAGTGTCCAACTTCAGCTCAGGTCATGATTTCATGGTTCAGTTCATGAGTTTGAGCCCTGCTTGGGGCTCTCTGCTGTCAGTGAGGAGCCTGCTTGGGATCCTCTGTCTCCCTCGTTCTCTGCCCCTCCCTGGCTCATACTCTCTCTCCCTCTCAAAAACAAATAAACATTAAAAAAATTAAAAACTAAAGAAAACAAAATTAGAATCTTAGTTCAAACTTTGTCTTTAGAAAAAACCAGTATGTGCCAGTGAGAGGATAAAGTTGTCAGCCTGAGGGATTTCTGCGCTGATTTCTTCCAGGTACCCTGAGAGGTTCTGGAGAAACCAGGCCCCAGTGGGCGGAGTCCATCAGCTTATGTAAGGCCTTGGGGATCTGAAACACAGAAGGTTCCACAGTTGCAAAGCTTAAAAAGCTGTTCAGCATCTTGGGTTCTTTGGGAACTAAGTCACAGGGGCCTGAGCTATTATTGTCTCTCAGATTTATGTCTTCTCGATGGCACTACCCCACACTTGGGAACCACACAGGTATGAGTCACTTTCTGCTACTTAATCCAGCAGTTGCCCCTTCAAAACTGTTGACTCATAAGAATTTAAGGTTATATGCATGAGAGTAAGGCTGAAGTACGTGGATAAAATTTGAAACCTAGGAGTCCAAAAGATTGTCTTCCTCTACCACATATATTAAGGTCCTAACAGGAAGGAGACAACATGCTCAAAATAACCAGGGACTGATTTTATTTATTTACTTATTTATTTTTATTATTTTTTTAATGCTTATTTATTTTTGAGAGAGAGACATACACATAGAGTATGAGTGGGGGAGGAACAGAGAGAGAGGGAAACACAGAATCCAAAGCAGGCTCCAGGCTCTGAGCTGTCAGCACAGAGCCCAACGCTGGGACCAAACTTAATAACTGTGAGGTCATGACCTGAGATGAAGTTGGCCGCTTAGCTGACTGAACCATGCAGGTGCCCACAAAGGACTGATTTTAAAGTGTGGGCAAGGAATATGTCAATAACTAGAGGGTAGAAACAGCCTTGGGCCTGAAAGGATAAAGGGACATAGTGGTTGTTCGAGAGACTGCCTTGAGAGGAGCAGGAACCTTTAACCAAAGGATACGGGTAGGCTCAGGGGACCCCAGTGACTGGAACCTGGGAAATCCATATACTGATTTCAGGTTTTGTTTCTCCTCCAAGTGGAATCCGAAGTACAGGGAGCCCACTGATGAAAGTCATGCAGGCCAGCCTCCCAGGACCGAGAAAAAGACATAGAGGGAGGGGGGTAATCTAGAAGAAAAGATAGAAGCCATCCAGCATACCTAGAGCTGAAGACCCCATTTGTTCTTCACAAGAGAAGTGACCTCTGACTCTCTGCTCAAGTATTGCTGGCCAGCAACTTTGTGGACATCCAGTGCCTTCTGAATTGTTCTGGAACAAAACTGACCTTGAGTTTGCAGGAAAAAAAAGGCTGCCTGAAGTTACGTCACCCCTGTTTCTTAACTACCTGCCCAAGGCTAAGTGAGTAAACTCCTGTTTTGACTAAAGGATGGATTAAAGAGGAAAGAACACCAATAACAATGTAGAAACTGTAGTTTTATTTTTTATTTTTAGGTTTTTTTAAACCGAGAGCGAGCGATCAAGTGTGGGAAGGGGCAGAGGGAAAGAGAGAAAAAAATCACAAGTAGGCTCCACGCTCAGTGTGGAGCTTGCCGCAGGGATCATGACCTGAGCCAAAATTAAGAGTTGGACACCCAAACCAACAGAGCCACCCAGATGCCCCAAAATGGTGGTTTTAGAAAGTATATATATTTTTAAAGCTGAGGGACTCTGGGCAGTCACAATCTGTTTGGTTTTTTTTAATCTATATTCTGAGGATAATACATACCTTGCAAGACAGTATGTTTGTGCGTCTGCGCAATGCCTAGCTCTGTGGCAGATGTGCAGCATAGGGACACCTGGCTGGCTCAGTCAGTAGAGCATGCAACTCTTTTTTTTTTTAATGTTTATTTATTTTTGAGAAAGAGATAGAGCATGAGTGGGGGAGGGGCAGAGAGAGGGAGACACAAAATCGGAAGCAGGCTCCAGGCTCTGGGCTGTCCGCACAGAGGCCGACTTCTATGAGGTCTCAAGCTCATAGTCTGTGAGATCATGACCTGAGCTGAAGCCAGACGCTCAACCGACTGAGCCATCCAGGCGCCCCAAGAACTTCCTTAAACTTTAGGACTGGTTATGGTAGCAGAGTGCAGCCCGATGCTTTGCTCAGGGGTGCCTTATAGTTTTGTTTTGTTTTGTTTAACATTTTTAACACCTATATTGCCTACTGGACATTACTATTGATTTTCCGGTTACCTAGTTCCATTGTTTTTCAAGTTGTCCCTTATAGTCATAACAAACTTACTCTATGTACCTGTCAGACATCTTGCACAAACTGTACCTAGCTGTGGTTTTCCCTAAGATGCTCCCAACTGATCTTTATGAAGCAGAGGGCTCTTTTCACAGAGGAAGTCTCAGGAGAGTTGCCCTAATACATGTTTCTTTCCCATCCTTTAAGAATATTACCCTTCGGAGAATTCTAGGTTCCCATCTCTCCACTTCCCTCCCAGCTTTCCTGTACTCCTGATGACTTCTATCACTCGGATTTTAATTCAGCAAGACTTTCCTTTGTTTCTCAAGCCTCAGTCCTGCTCCCCTCTCAGCAGAACAAGGGCTGTAAACACTTTTATGAGGTACCCTACAGATGTACTGTATAACTAATACGTACACAGGACTTTTTGACTCTCTCTATATTTATAAAAAAACAACTACTTTCTACATGCAGAAGGTGTTCAATTTCCTGAATACTGACTTGGAGAGCCTTGCCTTGGAGGTGCTACTTGTTGAATACAGATTCTTAAATGTCCTTGGCTTTGGCTTTGGTATGCCTCCTTTATTTAAGAAAGGCATCCTCGGGCGCCTGGGTGGCTCAGTCCATTAAGTGTCCAACTCTTGATTTCTGCTCAGTTCATGATCTCACGATTGTGATATTGAGCCCTGCGTTGGGCTCTGAGTGAATTATAGAGGCTGCTCTCTCTGTCTCTCTCTCAAAAAAAAAAAAAAAAAAAAAAAAAAAGACATCCTTCACTGCCAGTGGAGCTTTTGAGAACACTGCACTCTGGACAGAGGCCCTGTCTATCCAGGCAGAAGGGTCTCTTCAGCCCTAGTCCTTAGTGGGCAGGGGATGGGGGTGCTACAACCAGAATGTAACTTGAATTTACTTAATACACGTCTGCTGTATTGGACCAATATAGCAAAAGAGCAACTTATTAACCAAGAGTAGCTGAGGAGCCCTCAGAGCAAATCTATTTCCAGGCCTCCTGGACCCTCACGCCCTTCCCCCACCTCATATCTTAGCATTGACTTTACTCCCACACAAGGCACAGAATCATCATCTTCAGCCAGGTGTTTGCTTTAAGGGAAGGGACTGAGGGACTTGACAGAAAGGAGGAAGATGTAAATCTAACAAGCCAGTCAAAATCTCTCTCCATTCTCGCTTCAGTCCTTACCACTACTTGCTCTGCCCGTTAAGAATACCAGCTTAGGAGTAGCTAGATGAGCAGATGCTGTGAATGGCTCAGCAGAGACCCCCCAACACCCTCCCCCTGCTTGGCCTTCATTAGCTCAGCTGCACAGAGAAAACTTCCTGTTGAGATTTAGCTGTGATCAGGAACGAGATACAATTTTCACCCGGGAGATGGAAACATTAATGACACCCTGAAATGGGAAGACTTTGACATTTTATTAAGAAACAGCTTTATTTTAAATGATAATACAAAATTTGTATATATAATATAGATTTGTATGGGTATATATACACACAAAGGTTCACACACACACATACACGCAATCGTCCTTATCAAAATCAAACCTTATTAAAATCCTAAATTAACAAAGAAGTATATTTAAGCTTTCCTAAAACATACTGTACATAAAGCTGTCAAAAAACCTGAAAAACTGAGGACATTTTCAGAAGAATCTAGGTACCCCACCCACTCTCTTTCTCTCCTCCACCAACATGGATGACCTTGACAGGAGGACAGTTCACAGGAAAAAGCCAGAGAAGGGAGCTGCTATCATTAGTTACCGTTGATAGAGCAAGATGCCTGAAAGCAACTAAGAAGCACAGGATATAGGGTGTGACCTAGATTAATTGTCAGAAACAAACCATTTCAGAATAAACAGAAAATATGTAATAGGGAAGGAGGGGAGTGGAAAGAGGAAAGACAGGCCCAGAGATTAGAAATGACCTGTTAATTAAGTATTAATGCCTGGGAAAGACTCAGTGAGATAAGAACAATGGGGTCACAGAAGCAGAACTAGTTAGAGAGGAAGGGGGAGGAGAGAGAGATAGGGAATCACGATTTCCTGCCATTAACAAGCCAGATTGCTACCACGGGTCTAGGAATGCCAAGGGGTGGAGGGGGAATTCATTACCAGAGGCTCAAAACTACTTAATTCGAATTCACATCCTTCTTGCTCCTGGTCTCTTGGGAAACACACTGGCATGGGAACAGGGTACTAACCCAGAAACTATTCACCACATATATCCCATTCTGAATCTCCTTTTCTGGCCATACAGAGATGTCTGCACAAGCACTGTCCAGTAAATTTGGATAAACACGAATTCCTAGTCAATATTTGACTTCGGGGAAGAGTTTACTGTGCGCCTGAAATCCTCCAGCTCTGGAAGACCATGATGACGTTTGGGAGAGCGCCACACATGTTCTCTCAAAAGGATCCTTTCTCAAAGGGATGAGGCTTCTGAGCTGGGAAAGCGGGCATACCGAATGCCTGCTCTTGTGCCAAGGCCCTTTCCAGGGCTTCTTTCCTGTACAGAGGGGTAAGGGATTCTATAAGTGCCAGTCAAAACGCCTACCTGCTGCCCCAGGAGCAGACAAGGGGGCCGGCTCCTCAGAAGGGCAGCCCCGCCCCTACCTGGCACTGGCCAGCACCTTTCAGCCCACACAGTGTCCTCACACCACAGGCCAAACAAATCTCTGTAAAGCCAGAGACTGGTTCTCCCTGGGGCTTTGGTCCTAGGATTTCTCATTGTCCCTGCCTGAGCATCTCGCAGAGAAGGGTCCAAGTAAGGCCCTTCCTTCTTCCGCCGCTTTCGCAAAGCCGCAGAAACCCTCTCTAATGTGTTTAATGAAATGAAAGTATTTCCAGGTTATCCCAGGTACTTTAGAGTGGAGCCTCAAATAAAGAGAAAAGTGGGAAAAATCCGTGTGTATTTAGAAACATACACACAAATACACACCCGACAAAAGGGTTTTTAAAAGGCCTTGGTCACAGAGCCCTCTGGTAAATTCATTTCTTTTACATCAACATAAAGAAAAGAAGTCATTTTGTATGCCATAGATTTCTAACACTACTGAGCAGACACAAAAATGTTAATAATTCAATGGTAAGGCTGAAGGGGGAAAGGCAATGCCAAAAATAACTACACATGGCTCTGACAGAGAGGAAAAAACATCTTTTAAGGCACTGGGTTCAAAACATAGGAATTCTAAAGTCAAGTTCTCCCGTATTTCCATTAGGAGACTTCAACTCCGACATTACAATTAAGAGATCCCACAGAGGTAGTGATAGGAAGTGTTTATATATTTATAAGTAATTTCCCTGAAGCCAGAAGCAAGAACAGAAATATTAAGATTTCTTTCTTTCTCTCTTTTGGGGGAAGGCTTAAGACCAAAATCAACTGTCGAGTCTACAATTCATATATTAATACTGATACTGTTAAAGCAAGTTTATTTTAAGGTAAGATATCATCCTGGGTTCCAGGTTTCTCCGCTTAAGTACTAACTTTGAACTGCCTGAATGTTATTTGATTCTCCGTAATCCAGTTTTGCCAATAAACCAGTTGAATCCACCAACCCAGAGGATCTAGCTACATTTTCCCAACATCCATTGCTGATCCAGAAAGATATGCAAAATCATAAAATGGCATTGCCATAAATGCATTTAATATTTAACTTCTTACTACCTCGTGATCCTGACCTACCATTCTCTCCAAGGCAATACAATTGGAGATCAAATCTTATTTCCTTTCCTTGGAATACCAGAAGGTGTATTTCAAGTAAATAACAACAAATACCTTTTTGCTACCCACCCCTTTCCAGACATTTCTCTTTTCTCTTTCCCTATCCCAACTCCCTATCTCAGAGACCTCACCATCAAAAATGACTTGGACTGTATTAAAGATTTTTCTAGGTGAGAATGACTGCCTCCTACAGAAAGAGAATAGTAAGAATTTCTAAACCAAAGCAGTAAGGACTCTAGGGTCCCCGGGCAGTGTTGGACGGCAACTCCTGCCCCCAATTCAGAGGCTACCCCAGGGGGTGAGGAGGCTGGGCCTTGATATCTTCTGCAGAGTTAACTTCCACCCCCTTCACAGGAAAGGCGGGGGAAGGAATTAAAGTCAATATATACACAAGTTAACATCCACACAGCAAATCTGAAATGATCCTTGCTCCCTCCATCCCTGTGGCTAAGCTGAGGCTCTGCGAAAGCACACAATAGCAGCTTATTGTTAGCACCTGGTTCACAAGGGGGCTCAGGGAAAAGAAAAGCATCAGGAGCAAAAAAAAAGAAAAAAAGAAAAATAAGAAAAAAGGATGATGTGACAGCAGATGGCACCATTTCACCCTCCCCCTGACCTGCGCTCCCCCACTGCACTCACTCCACCGTCCTCCAGACCCTGAGTCTCTGGAGAAAACCCAGTCATGGTGGCCAAAGCCAAGATTTATTTCAAAACTGGTATTTTTGCCCATAAGCCTCTAATAGCCAATTCTGTTTGCTAAATCTGGTTTGGGGAGTTACGTTTTCCACCTATTTTGAGCCCCAAGTGATTCTGCACCTCTGGAAAACTGCAGCAAATTACTTCACTAATCAAGGTAAATAGAGCCATGTTAACTGTCAAGTTTTATCCCAAATTAAAAATGTATGTTTTCCCCATGATTGCTAATTAAGAAAATCGTATTCTAAACAGTCATTCAAATGTTTACTTGGCATATCTCCCTCTGGTTTCTTCTAATTTACAATAAAGCAAGCAAGCAGGTCGAGAATGATGGGGGCCCAATTTCAAAAGCAGTAACTTCTGTAATATAACCTCTCCACAACCTGTCTCTCTCTCTCCAGCCATCCTCCCCCCCCCCCCGGCCTTTCTTTTGGGAGGGGAAAAAAAACAAGCCTCCAAACTGGCACACAAAGGAAACCCAGTAATGAACCACTTTCCTATAGCATGCAGGCAGCGGGAGCAGGATAGCGGTAGAGAGGGGAGTCGGACAAAGTTCTCAGGCTGAAACTCGCGGTTCCTTACTCCATGGCACGGCCCGTTTTCACTCCCTTTGCCACATGCACACTGAGCACTGAAAAGCACACCAGCCCTGTGCGGGCTCGACCTTCGGGAAGCAGAACACGTTATTCATCAGAAGTGAAACAGAAACAAAATTCCACCAACCCCTTCAGCATCCACCTCTCCGCTGACTTCCTTTTTTGCAGTGAAGAGGCTGCCACGTGAACTCCACAGAAAGGCACACTTAGAAAACCCAACAAAATTTTACAAAATGAAAAAGTTGATATTAAACCATGATATTAGATAAATAAATGTTTGGAAGCAAGTTGTTCTAGCAACAGATGACCATCCTGACGGTGATTCTCTGAAATCCAGCCAGAGCAAAGTGTGTATCTCGAGACCAGGTGGCTTCATAACCGCACCAGCTCTCTCTGGCCCCTGCCAGCGCTGGGAAGCACAGCCCGGAGGATTCTGGACGGACACACACTTCTCCCACAGAAACACGTTTTCTTTCCTTTCCGTTTTTAAATATTCCACTTAAGTTTCTTAAACTGGCATCTGAACTATGGACACATGATGGATGCAGGGTTAGTGAGGCAACTGCCAGTTCCTTTCCAGTGAAGTGGCCTCGGGACGGAGGGGACGGTCTGCTCTTCGGGAGTGGGACAGATTTCCTCCTCTTCCCAGCGCTTGCTCCTAACCCCTCCCAGGTAGTTGTCTTCTCTACCAGGTACGTGTAAATATAAGGCAGGTTATAAGGTCACTTGATGGTACAGTTATTAAAGGCCCTGTGTGCGTTCACACTAGGAATGTTACCTTAAAATCTTCTGCTGGAAAGTCAGTTATTTAAAAAACAATCAACCCACAATATCCAGCACTCCTTTATCTCGAAGCTTAAAGCAATGATGGGAGCTGGAAATTTGGTCCTTACTCTTTTGGTCCCTCAGAAGAAGTGCTCCTCTAAATGTGTTTGAATTTTCCAGGTGCATAGCAAGCCCTCCTGAGTCCGAGCACTAGATCCCACTATGGTTTTCTTCTTTAGGACATTCTTAATTTTTGTACACTGTGTGTCCTCTGTATTTTCTTTTTAAAAAAGGGAAAAGACAGACGTAGTACATGTTGTGGCCCTTGCATGTTAAGATGACACAGTTTCCATGGAAACTCCAGGATGAGGCTCTGTCGTCCTTCCTGCCCTGGTCACTTCTGTCTCTCCCTCTGTGACTACGACAGCATCGACTGCCGTCACCTCTTCGACCATGGTGAAGTCAACTCCGTCGGGCTGCTGCCGGGCCAGGGCCTCTAGCCGGAGGCGGTACTGCTCGGCCTCCTGCTCCTTCCGCAGGAGCTGGTGTCGGTACTCCTGAGCTCTGCGATTGGCCTCCTGGAGCTGCCGCTGAAGGAGCTGTCGCTCAGCGCCCTCCTGGAAAAGGAAAGCAGGTCACCACCAGGGGAGACATGCTGACCCCCGGTCATCTGGGGAGTGGACAAAATATAAAGAAGGTTTCAGGCCTCCAAAGCTTTGCCTTCTGATTCTTTTCCTTCTCCTCTGTTTCCACTCCTAACTATGTTACCTTGCTTTCCTCCGCACTGTTTGCTGTCCCCTCTGTCCTCGGCCTCTTAGTTAGCTGCAACTTCTCTGCCTCTTCATCCTCTTCTTCTTCAATTACAGTCTCTTCTGCAACCTGACCAGCAGGTACAGTTAGAACTACAAGCCAAAGCACACCAATTGGAGGTGATGAATACAGAGTAAAACAAAGAGGTGTCACTTCTTTTAAAGATTTTTTAAAAATTTCTTTTGAGAGAGAATGCAAGCAGGGGAGAGGCAGAGAGAGAGGGAGAAAGAGAATCCTAAGCAGGCTCTGCACTGACAGGCACCTCACTGACTCCTACTGCTTGCTTCAAATTAGAAAATAAACTGAAATGTTATCTGAAATCTTGTTGTTCATATCCCTTTAGATTTCAGAATCAACAGGTAAAGCATGGCCTTCCAGAGAGGAACAGAAAGGATTAGAGAAGGAAGTCTGGAAGCTATGCAGTTAATGCCTAGGTCTGAGGCTCTGATATAAAGATGTCTAAGTCTAGGTTAGAAGCTATGGGCAATAAGCTTACAATTCTTTGTTGTTGTTGTTGTTTAATGTTTATTTATTTTTGAGAGAGGTGGCGGGAGGGGCAGAGAGAGGGGGAGACCCAGAATCTGAAGTGGCTCCTGGCTCCGCACGGTAAGCACAGAGCCCAACGCGTGGCTCAAACTCACAAACGGTGAGATCATGACCTGAGCTGAGGTCGGATACTTAACCGACTGAGCCACCCAGGTGCCCCAGCTTACAGTTCTTTAGGAGTGACTTGGCTAAAGGTGGCCTGAGGTCTTTACATAAGATTTTTGAGAAACTTCACATGAAATCAGTTTGCTAGTCATTGTATCTAATTAGATACTTATAGATAAGTGAGAGAAGGGTCAACACACATTACACACTACACATCTACCGGAAAGGCTAGAATTTTAAAAAAATAGTGAAAACACCAGATGCTGACGAGGATCTCAGGACGAGGATGTGGAAAAATTGGATTATTCATAAATTGCTGGTGGGAATGTAATATGGCACAGTCACTCTAGAAAACAGTTTGGCAGTTTCTTATAAAACTACACATGCACTTTTCATGCAACCCAGCAATTGCACTTTTGGGCATTTATCCCAGAAAGAAAACTGAAAATTTATGTTCCCATAAATCCTGCACAGTATTGGTCATAACAGCTTTATTCATAGATAGTCCAAAACTAGCAACAACTTAAATGTCCTTCAATGAGGGGTTAAACTCCATACCATGGATACTGTTTAGCAATAAAAAAGGAATGAACTACTGATACAAACAGCAACTTGGATAGCTCTTAAGAGAATTAGGCCAAGGGAAAAAAACCCAATCTCAAAAAGTTGTATTACACGATTCCATTTATATAATGTTCTTTTTTTTTTTTTTTTACTTTTTAGGGGCGCTTGGGTGGCTTAGTCGGTTGAGCGTTCTGCTTTGGCTCAGGTCATGATCTCACAATTGTGGATTCAAGCCCCACGTCGGGCTCTGTGCCGACAGCTAGTTCAGAGCCTGGAGCCTGCTTCAGATTCTGTATCTCCCTCTCTCTCTGACCCTCCCCTTCTCGTGCTGTCTCTCTTGGTCTCTCAAAAATAAATAAAAACATTAAAAAAAAAACTCGGATTATAAAGCTTTAAGATCTACTCTTTCTTCCTATACTGCAGAGATTCACCAATTTAAACAGTTTGAAATTTATAACATCTCTATCATTATTTAGGCCAAATCAAAATTTTGGTGACTCAAATGCAATAAACTAACCCTTCTCTTTTATTTTTTTTATTTTTTTAATGTTTTTTAAAAAATTTATTTTTGAGAGACAGAGACAGTGCAAGCAGGGGAGGGTCAGAGAGAGAGGGAGACACAGAATCTGAAGCAGGCTCCAGGCTCTGAGCTGTCAGCACGGAGCCCGATGCGGGGCTCAAACCCACAAACCGTGAGATCATGACCTGAGCTGAAGCCAGATGCTCAACTGACTGAGCCACCCAGGTGCCCCAACTCTCCTCTTTTCAAACTCCAATATTTTTTTTTTTTAAGTAGGCTTCACTCCCAGCACAGAGCCCCACATGGGGCTTGAATTCACAACCTGAGCTGAGGTCAAGACCTGAGCTGAGATCAAAAGTTGGATGCTCAAGTGACTGAGCCCCTAAACTCCAATATTTTTAAGGAATGAAGTTGTAATGATTAGTTTCTTTCTTTAAAAAAAAATTACTGATGTATTTCTTGAATAAGTAATACATTCATATGGTTCAAAAATTAAAAGCTTAAAGTATATATAATGAAAAGCCTCCCATCCATCCCCATGTACCATCTCAGGAGGCAGCCAGTGTTATCAATACTATTCTCAAATGTTCTTCCAGGATTGGTCTAAGTCTATGAATATATTAGCAAATATACATAGATATCCCTCTTTTTAAAAAATACAAATGCAGCATATTCTACACACTGTCCTGCATCTTGCTCCTGTAACTTCACAATACAGTTCAGAGATAAGATCATGCTAGTATACAAGGCATTTCCTCATTGTTTTTAAATAACTGCATAGTATTCCAACATATGGGTATAACAGAATTTCTTTATCCAGTTCTCTACTGGTATATACGTAGGTTGTTTTCATTTTTCATTTTCATTAGACTTTTTTTTTAGGGGCACCTGGGTGGCTCAGTTGGTTAACCCCCCCACTCTTGATTTTGGCTCACGTCATGATGTCACAGGTTGTGATTGAGCCCCAAGTTGGGCTCTGTGCTAACAAAGTGGAGCCTGCTTGGGATTCTCTCTCCCTCTCTGCTCCTAACCCACTCATGCTCTCTCGCAAAATAAATAAATAGCATTAAAAATAAATACATAAAAAAGTAAATGTTTAGGGGCACCTGAATGGCTCAGATGATGAAGCATCCAACTCTTTTAATTTATGTAAATATTTATTTTTAGAGAGGGAGAGCACATGGGGGAAGGGCAGAGAAAGGGGTAGAGAGAATCCCAAGCAGGCTCCACACTGTACACAAAGCCCGACCTGGGCTCCATCCCATGAACTGTGAGATCATGACCCAAGCCAAAACCAGGAGTGGATGCGACTGAGCTACCCATTTGCCCCAAGCATCTGACTCTTGATCTCAGTTTAGGTCTTGGTCTCAGGACTGTGAGCTCAAGGCCTGTGTTGGGCTCTGTGCTGGGTGTGAAGCCTAATTAAAAAAAAAAAAAAGAAAAAAGAAAAAATGTTTGAGTACAGTTGACACATAATGTTACATCAGTTGCAAGTGTACAACACGGTGATGCAACTCTCCTACCCGCATTGTTATGGTTGTTATGTTCACCACAACTACAGCACCATCCATTTAGGTTCTGCTTCATCTCTGATGATTACAAATAATGGTGTGATTAATAACTTAGTATATATTTCACTTCTGTGTGTATGAATATAAATTCTTAGAAAATAACTTTTTAGACAAAAGGTATGTGTATCTTTAATATTGACAGATATTGCAACCTGTTCTTTAGAGAATACATTAAATGACACTCTAACCAGTGATTTTTTTTTTTTAAGATTTTATTTTTAAGTATTCTCTACACCTAACGTGGAGCTCAAAGTTACAACTCCTAGGTCAAGACCCATGGCATGAGCCAGCCAGTGATTTATAAGAGTATCTATTTTGGGCCCCTGGGTGGCTCAGTTGGTTAGGCGTCTGATTTTGGCTCAGGCCATGAAATCATGGTTTGTGAGTTTGAGCCCCGCACTGGGCTCTGTGCTGTGATTGCAGAGCCCACTTCGATCCTCTGTCTCTCTCTCTCTACGCCCCTCCCTCACTCACGCCCCCCTCTCTTGAAAATAAACTTCAAAAAAAAAAAGTAAAAAGTACCCGTTTCCCTTCACCTTTGACAACACACTGTTATGACGGTATCTCGGTGCAGTATTACATTGCATTCTCTTGCTATATATGAAGTAGGTTGAACATATTTCCATATTTTAAGATCTACCAGTATTTTCTATGAGCTATTGGTTCATACTCTTTCTTCTTTTTTTTCTATCAGATTATTGGCTTTTACTCACAAATTTTATATATATTAGGGAAATTAGGCTTTGCCAGCCTGATTTCTATTTCTCTTTCTATATTGGAACATCTGGCATTCTCCTAGTCCCACTACTTGCTTTAGTGCCTCATTTTTAGAAGAATGTGGAGCGTCTGAAATATCTTTTAATACACATTTGTCTAAATGGGATAACTTACCTTGCTGTCCATCTTGCACAGTTACAATGAATGGCTGGCCGAGGCTTCCCGGAGGGACTGCAGTCTGGATATTACCCAGAGGGACTCCATCAGTCACAATGGTGATGACCCTTTGGCTTCCGCTCCCCACCACTTGCTGGATTGATGAGTCAGCGGAATTTCCCTCTATGATTTCCTCTGCATTAGCTAGAGATGACAACAGTAAATTTGAAATTTCAGCTTTTTAAAAAATAGGACTTTAACAATTTCAGCCTCCTTGAAATTGATAATAAATATCAGGGTTAGGAAAACTTAAAAAAAGAAATTCGATTCAACAGTTTCTAAAGCAAGCTCTTATGAACAACGCTAAGTCAGAGGAGAAAAGAAAATAGTGAATGTTTTAGAACAGTATTTTCTAAAATGTCTTCACTGAGATGTCAAATAGCTTTCACTAAGGATGGGCCCTATGCAGAAATGTATTTTCAAAATCCCAGTTTAAATGTGCTTAAATTTTTTGCTTGTTTTGTAGGAAGTATTAGAAACCCCACCAGGCTAATGAGCACTGTGATTCTCCAATGAAGGTAAGATATGCTGAGTTTCCCCAGAGTATCTGATCATGGAACTCTTTTTTCAGAAAGCATCTTGAAAGTCTAAATAAATCTATGGAGCTTAGAAAAATAATTATAAATTAGATTATATATATCTATTTCTGTATGGAAATGGAGGTATTTAATAGTGAATTAACAAAACAGTCAAAGCACTGAAGAAGCCTTATAGACGCAAATGGTAGGTAGGTGGCTTCTCCCATCTGACAGATAAACAAGCATATGAATAGCAACTACCACTGACTGCACGCAGTGTAGCCAGGTACCTTTCTAAGAGCTTTATATATGTTATGTTAAATTAAGGTACTCATGGGGCACCTGGGTGGGTCAGTCAGTTAAGCATCCGACTTTAACTCAGGTCATGATCTCACTGGTTTATTGGTTCGAGCCTCGCCTCAGGCTCTGCTGACAGTGCAGAGCCTGCTTCAGACCCTCTGTCTACCTCTCTCTGCAACTCCCCCACTCACACTCGCATGCTTTCTTTTAAAAATAAACGAAGGGGTGCCTGGGTGGCTCAGTCAGTTGAGTGTCTGTCTTTGGCTCAGGTTATGATCTCATGGTTTGTGGATTCAAGCCCCGCATCGGGCTCTGTGCTGACAGGTAGGAGCCGGGAGCTTGCTTTGGATTCTGTGTCTCCCTCTCTCTCTGCCCTTCCCTGCTCACACTCTGTTGCTCTCAAAAATAAATAAATGAAATAAATAAATAAATAAATGTTTAAAAAATGGCTAAGATGGTAAATTTAAGGGCGCCTGGGTGGCTCAGTCAGTTGAACATCCCAGTTTAGCTCATATCCTGATCTCATGGTTCAAGAGTTTGATCCCTGTGTGGGGTTCTGTACTAATGGCTCTATGCTGATGGTTCAGAGCCTGCTTTGGATTGTCTGTCTCCCTCTCTCTCTGCCCCACCTGCTCTCTCTTTCAAAAGTAAACAAACCAACATTTAAAAAATTAAAATATAAAAATAAAATAAAATTTAAGATATTCAGTTTGGTAATTAGAAAGTAGGGTGTGGGGGGTAGTGCCTGACTGGCTCAAGAGCTTGACTCTTGATCTTGGGGTAGTGAGTCTGAGCCGCACATTGCATGTAGAGATTACTTACGTAAATACAACTTAAGAAAAAAGATTTTCATTTTCGTTGGTCAATACCCCCAATAGCTATTAGGGAAAAGAGTTCTTACCACTATGGAATTTCTCTATCTAAAGAGTGAAAGGTAAACTTTGCACTAAGTAGGGTATGGACTTGAGACACATTCAGGTGGTTAAATGGAAATAGAGCATTCACATCTCTTAAAAACAAAGAACAGTTAAATGTTATAGCTGAATGTGGCGCCTGGGTGGCTCAGTTGGTTGAGCCTCCGACTTTGGCTCAGGTCATGATCTCAATGTTCGTGGGTTCGAGCCCCACATCGGGCTCTGTGCTGACAGCTCAGAGCCTGGAGCCTGCTTCAGATTCTGTGTCTCCCTCTCCCTCTGCCCCTCCCCTCTCATGCTTTGTCTCTCTATATATCAAAAATAAATAAAACATTAAAAAAATGTTAAAACTGAAAGAACCTCAACAGATAAACTGATCCAACCATCCAACCTCAGCCAGAGGTTAGGAGACTGAGATCTGGAGAAGTTAAGTAATTTATCCAATCAAAAAGCAAATCAAGGGCACCTTAGTGGCTCAGTCGGTTTTGGTACATGGGTTTGAGCCCTGGATTGTGCTCTGTGCTGACAGCTCAGAGCCTGGAGCTTGCTTCAGATTCTGTTTCCCTCTCTTTCTACCCCTCCCTCGCTCATGCTCTCTCAAAAATAAATAAACGTTAAAAAATTTTTTTAAAGCAAATAATATGTTTCCCCTCTGACATGCTGCTCACTCATATGTATCTGAACAGAGATCTTTATGACTGCTGCCTGTTGGAAAAATGGGGTTGCAGGAATGTTCTCACACCCAAATGTCAACGGCAGGAAGAAATCAGAACCACCTGCTCCCATTACAGTGACGCAGACCGACAGAGGGCGGCAGAGGTTCCTAAATGGCTGTTTGGCCCTGCCTATGACTGTCTGCCCACCTTTATGAAGCTCTGAAACTTTTCCCCATAGACAACCAGCTCTGGCTACGTGACTTGAAACCTCTTCATTTTAAATATCAGAAGGGCATCATATAGCATATGTCACCCAAGTCCATTAGAAATGCCAAAATGTCGGGGCATCTGGGTGACTCAGTTTGTTAAGCATACGACTTCGGCTCTGGTCATGATCTCACGGTTTGTGAGTTTGAGTCCTGTTGGGCTCTGTGCTGACACAAAGCTCTCTCTTCTGCCCCTTTCCTGCTCGTGCGTTGTGTTTCTCTCTCTTTCTCTCTCAAAAATAAATCAACATTGAAAAAAAAAAAAAAGAAATGCCAAAATATGAGCTCCAGTGAAAATGAAGGGAAGCCACCCTGAAGCACGCTGGACAGGACAAGAGAGGTAGCACTCCGATGTATTTTGATGCTTTAACAAATACAACACATCTCAGCTGCTATTCGGAATCATTCTAGATAGCATCAGTCAAAACATAACATAGAGTATTTCCCAAATAAGCTGCCAACAGAAGACTAAACATTTCAATCTGAAGCAACTGGAGTCGGGGCAAACAGACGTGGAACTACAAAATACAAAGAAATAGCTTGGACATTCTCTAATATTATCTGGCCACTCGAGTGTATTGCTTAGTCAGTTTTCTTTCTGATGCTTAACTCTAAATGCCTCTTTCCTAGGTGTCTCTAATTAACAATGACTTTAATATTTCATGCAAATTAAATCTGCTGGAAATGTAAAAAGAGAAATGGTGATTCAGGATGTCTGGGAGGCTCAGTCAGTTAAGTGTTGGACTCCTGGTTTCGGCTCAGGTCATGATCTCACAGTTCATGAGACTGAGACCCTCATCGGCCCTGTGTTGTCAGCTCAGATCCTGCTTAGGATTCTCTTTCTCCCTCTGTTGCTGGCCCTCCCTCTCTCTCCCTCAAAATAAATAAACTTAAAAAAAAAGAAGCAATGGTGGTTCACCCAGCAGATGTCCCTTACCTACTCGTGGCTCGGCGGGGGGTTGGAGAGGGGGGCTGATGCTGCAGCAAGAGCTGCAAGGGAAGCCGGCACTGAGGCAGTGGGATTGGACGTGTGTGCTGCACAGGATGGGTGGGGGTCGCCTATTTTGGTAAAAAAGGCAAATGGGGTCTGGTACAGAAAATAAATGGAGGTGAACTAAAAATGGCTTTTCTCATCTGGGTGCCTGGGTGGCTCGGCTGCTTAAGCATCCGACTCTTGATTTCAGCTCAGGTCCTGAACTCACAGCTTGTGGGTTTGAGCCCTGTGTCGGGCTCTGTGCTGACAGTGTGGGGCCTGCTTGGGATTCTCTCTCTCTCTCCCTCTTTCTCTCTGCCCCTTTCCTGCTCACTGTCTCTCTCTCTCTCTCTCTCTCTCAGAATAAATAAACATTTAAAATTTTTTTTTATTAATGTCTTTTATTTATTTTTTGAGAGATAGAGAGAAACAGTGCGAGCAGGGGAGGATCAGAGAGAGAGGGAGACACAGAATCCGAAGCAGGTTCCAGGCTCTGAGCTGTCAGCACAGAGCCTGACGCAGGGCTCGAACCCAGGGACCATGAGATCATGACCTGAGCCGAGGCCAGACGCTTAACCGACTGAGCCACCCAGGCGCCCCAGAATAAATAAACATTTAAAAAATCTCCCCCTCTCTCTACCCCTTTCCTGCTCCTGTCTCTCTCTCTCTCAGAATAAACATTTTAAAAAATGGCTTTTATTAAATCAAAACCTCAGCTTTCCCTTCCTTTTGCTCTCCAATCCAAACTGCTATAAACCAATGCTCATGGTATTAACACACTTGGAAGGGTTAGGAAAAGAAAGTTTTTCCTTTAAAGTGGACTAAGGTAATATGCTTGCTACAGGGCAACTACATTCCCCACATTTGCTCATTCTCTTGGCACTGCCAGCGCTGGGCGGCGGTAGCCAGCAGACAGAGTGCGGCCCGCGTCCTCGGCTGGCTGTCCGGGGTGGTCAGGGGCAGCAGGTGGTGAGCACATGGAGCAGGACCCCCCACGCTCCCCGCTGCCTAGGCCTCACCGCCCCACACTACCTCCATCCATCTGCCAGGCAGGTGAGAAGCAGAGAACTGGACTCCACTGCAGGAAGGGATAAAAACCAGACATTTCACTTACCGAATGGCAAACAGTACGACCAATTTGTGCTAATAAACAATTACTTCCTTTAGTTATCTCATGATGTACTTAATGGAAAAAAAATTTTTGTTCATAACCCTTTTTTCTTGTTTCTATGCGCTTACAACTAAGTTCCAGGAAGAAAGTGCCTTAGATCTGGCAACTTCCATGCCTACCTTTATGAACCAAAACTATTCCTGAGGCACCTGGGTGGCTCAGTTGAGCATCCAACTCTTGATTGTGGCTCAGGTCATGTTCAGGTCGCACATGGGGCTCTGTGCTGACAGCACGGAGCCTTCTTGGGATTCTCTCTCTCTCTGCCCCTTCCTGGCTCGTGTTTATGTTAATAAATAAACATTTAAAAAAAGGATTACTTGGCAGTTTTGCATAAATCTTTTATAAAACAAATTGCATTTCACTATGTCTTTCATTATAATTGCAAAGATACTTTTGTGTCAGTTGTGAATTTATTGCTTCTCAGCTCCAAATCCAAATTTGTTTTGCCTTGCCTTGTCATATTTAAGCAGGACCCTTATCAATATTTCGTGACAATTAGCATGAAACTAAGTTTTGTCATACAGAAAGAGTGTCTGTTCCCTAAATTGGCTATTCTGATATTCTTAGAGTTCTCCTCACATCTTAGTAGTTAATCCACTACTACTAATAATTTTTAAATAAATTATACATATGTTTAGACATATTTACAAATTATATGTTGTATATCATAAAAAAATTAGACAACTTGCCATGTGGTTTCATCTCCTGACTGGGCTCTGATTAATACACTTATCTTTTTATTAGTTTTCTTTTCTTTTTAAAAAATATTTATTTTGAGAAAGAGAGTGGGGGAGGGACAGAAAGGGAGAGAGAATCCCAAGCAGGCTTGCACTATCAGCGTGGGGCTTGATCTCATGAACCATGAGATCATGATCCGAGCCAAAAGCAAGAGTCAGATGCTCAATGGCCTGAGCCACCCAGGTGACCCAGACACACTTAACCTCTTTTTAAATGTACTCTTAATTTTCTTTAAGATTTTCAGTAATCTCTAAACCCAATGTGGGGATCGAAATTACAACCTGAGATCAACAATCATATGCTCTACTGACTGAGCCAGCTAGGAGCCCCATTACTTTTAAAAATAAGTTTTTAATGTTTTATTTATTTTTGAAAGAGTGCAAGCAGGAGAGGGGCACAAAGAGAGGGAAACAAGTATCTAAAGCGGGCTCCGTCCTGACAGCAGCAAGCCCAATGTGGGACTTAAACTCACAAATCATCAGATCATGACCTGAGCCAAAGTCGGACACTCAACCGACTGACCCACCCAGGTGCCCCTTCAATGTACTCTTAATTTTTATGTTTTCTTACTACCTATGCTTAAAAATTCTTTCTAGCGTTTTGTCTATCAAACTGTCAGTTTCTGTAAAATAAATTCCAATTTAACACTCCTTATAATAAATCTTTTCACAGAGCAAAGAATCCTTTTCTGATATGATTAATGTAGGTAAATTAACTGGTTTATAAATTTAAATTTCAGAAGATTTGCTTGGATTACTTGTACAGTACTCCTAATAGCTACAGTTTATCTTCTTTTTAAATGGGCTCCATGCTGAACATGGAGCCCAATATGGGGGTGGAACCCACCACCCCTGAGATCAAGACCTGAACTGAGGTCAAGCATTGGACACTCAATTGACTCAGCCACCCAGGTGCCCCCAAACTATCTTCTTTTAAGTTTATTTATGTTTTTAGGGGTGCGTGGGTGGCTCTGTTGGTTAAGCCTCTGACTTTGGCTCAGGTCATGATCTCAAGTTTGTGGGTTTGAGCCCCACATCAGGCTCTGTGCTGACAGCTCAGAGCCTGGAGCCTGCTTCCGATTCTGGTCTCCCTCTCTCTCTGCCCCACCCCTCATGCTCTCTCTCTCTCTGTCTCAAAAATAAATTTTAAAAAAAGTTTATTTATGTTTTTAGTAATCTCTGCATCCAATCTGAGGTAAAAACTCACAACCCTGAGATCAAGAGTTCCATGCTCTACTGATTAAGCCACCTGGGCACCCCAGCTACAAATGATCTTACTCAAAGCTTTTGGATGATGACGGTGGCAGTGGTCATTAGGGTGGAGATAGTGATGATAACCCTATTTTATTTTCATTCTCTCATAAAACACTCAGGGAACCAGACAGTCTAAGTGAAACACACAGTGCCTGACCTCCAGAAAGGAATCTATATCTATCTAATGACTTCAGGCAGAACAAGATCCAGTCATATTGTCTACTGTTTCTACTAAATTCATGCTTTTCCCATCATTCAACTTATCATACCAAACACTGACATAAGAACTCATAGATGAGGGGGCGCCTGGGTGGGTTAGGCATCTTCTGACTTTGGGTTAGGTCATGATCTCATGGTCCATTAGTTCGAGCCCCACATCAGGCTCTGTGCTGACAGCTCAGAGCCTGGAGCTTGCTCCAAATTCTGTCTCCCTCTCTCTCTCTGCTCCTCCCCTGCTTATACTCTGTCTTTCTCTGTCTCTATAAAAAATAAACATTAATAAAAGAACTCACAAATGAAACAAGGAATAATTTATATATATGTACATATATACATATACACACACACAGTAAAACCTAGAATTATAAGTTGTTCTGTGAGTGTTTCACAAGACCAGCAAACATTTCTAATAAATTTTCACTTGATAAACAAGTGATGTCTTGCAATACGAGTAGTATGTGACACAAAATGTCACATGATCACAACGGAGTCAATGGATCTCCTCTCTACCTCTCTCCTTTCTCCCTAGCTTGCTCACTGAGGGATTGGGGGTGATTATCTCCCATGCTCAGATGCTTGGTCTCAGATAGCAGAAATCAGTGATTTTTCAGAATGTTGGAAGGTGCCCACAACTGGCACTAGTGTATGTTTTGTCACTTCAAAGCACCTAGGGACAGTCCTTTGCTTTTCCATACAAGAGTAAGCTTGCGAATGTTTTGCTTCATTCTAGGTCAGGCTGCCTGCAGACATAGACCCTTTCCTCCGCTGCCTTATTGCCAGTTACATTAAATACAGTTAACAAGAGCTTATTAATACTGTACAGTAGTCACATCCTTGCAAGCGTGTACAGTGCCCCCCCATGCAGAAAAGGATTCCATTGAGCCAATGGAAGGCATTGATTCCATTAGAGATAGTGAACGTCGTCCTACACAGTAACTCTCCTCTCTCATCTCCCTCACACCAGCCACGAAGATTTTCAAAGGGAAGCACAGGTTAATGTGTTTATTTTTTGTTATATTTTTTATTTTCTTTATTAATTTGTATTATAATGTTATAATCATTTTTATATGAATATTTTCGGGCTGTAGAACGAATCATCTGAGTTTCTAGTATTAAAAAAATTTTTTTTAAATGTTTTATTTATTTTTGATACAGAGAGAGAGACAGAGCATGAGAGGGGGAGGGGCAGAGAGAGAAGGAGGCACAGAACCAGAAGCAGGCTCCAGGCTCTGAGCTAGCTGTCAGCACAGAGCCTGACGTGGGGCCCGAACCCACGAACGTGAGATCTGACCTAGGCCGAAGCCGGAGGCCCAACCAATGCGCCACCCAGACGCCCCTAAAAAAATTTTTTTTTAATGTTTATTTTTGAGAGAAAGAGAGAGAGAAAGAGCAACAGGGGAGGGGCAGAGAGAGAGACACACATCATCCAAAGCAGGCCCCACGCTCTGAGCTGTCAACACAGAGCCCGACATGGGGCTCAAACCCGTAAACTGCAAGATCATGACCTGAGCCCAAGTCAGACACTTGACCGACTGAGCCACCCAGGCGTCCCTCCAGTATTTCTTACGGGGAAATTCGCTTTGATATACTAGTGCTTTGGATTACAAACATGTTTCCAGAATGAATTATGCTCGCAAACCAAGGTTTTACTGTGTATATATACATATATATATATATATATATACATACATATCCCTCCAGTAAGGCAGAATATGTATGACAATAAGTCACTAGGGATCCAAAAACAAAGTTGGTATTATTATTTTACCACAGTTAACACACACACGCACACACACACAGATGTTATAATTAAAGTTCAAGTAAAGCAAACCTCAGGTAGGCCACTCAGCTAAAGTAGAAGAGCTGGGTAAAACTGCTTCTTGAGAAAGCATTATATACATTCGGTACATGATAATAACAGGCTAAGGCTGTTCTCCCTTTGATTAATAACTCACCCAACTCCACTCAACAGCAAAATGAATAAAGAACATTTGTGAAAAATTGGGTTTAGTATTCTGACATGTACTGTTGAAACTGAAAAGAGATACCAATGATCTCTTCAGACTTATCTCAGTGAATTTTAGGAAAACAAGGTCCTTTCCTCAATATAACACCCAACATTGAATACAATAAAATGTGCATGGATGCTGTTGTTTTGAAATGAAAGGACATTATCTGTGAGGACTCTTGTTACCAATTCAGAATGTGGCTTAGACAAACTCTTCATGCCAGGATTGGGGGCAGTGTGCTGTGGTAAGCTAGACAATTTCAATGAGCTGGTAAAAACTAGATCTAGAAGAACTAAATAACTTGACCAGGTCACATAGGTTGTAAATGTCAGAGCCCAGATTAGAATGCAATTCATTAGATTCCAAAGCCTGTACTCCTTATGCACCAATACAAAGCTATTTATATTTGACTCTGGAGTGCATCTTATGATCCTACAGAAATAGGAAATTCATCTCCATAACTTTGTTTTGCCCTGATTAATGTTTAGTCTGCCTTTTTGAACCGTTGCAGTTTGACGGTAGCCCTGATAATCAGTGTATCTTTAGTCACAAATGGAGAAATGAAAGCAGGCTTTATAATCTGAATTTTATTATAAAAAATATCCATCAAAATGATAATTCTAGGATACTTTCAATTAATTCCTTGTGTGTGTGTGTTAGCCCCTCCCTTTTAGTTAATTCTTAAAAATATTACTGGATGATGGGAAACAAGAAGCCACCCACCATTTGTGAAAAGAAAATCCTTTAACTCAGTGGAGTAATACTACCTGAATTTGTCTTACTACTCTTCTCATCTCTTCCATCTGCACTGATTTATCCCCCCTGAAGGGGGAGGGCTAGGTAGAATTGCTTCATGCGTAAAACAACACTGGGGAGATTAGCTCTATTATGTGATGGTTTGGCAATCTCAGTCTGTGGTCGGCAACATACAGAAGAGAGAAACAATCGGTTTGCCAAAAGCAACCTGACAAACATGATATGGGTCCATGGGAACCAAGGCTAAGAAGCTCTATTCTAAATATCAACTTTGCTTATCATTTCAGATCAGGGTCTGAAGAATCCAATAATTACATTACCAACTCTAGCTCCTTTCACATATATGTGAACAAGTAACTTTACTAGCTTATAAAGAGTTTGGGATTATAAAGGCATTTGTTCTAAACACTGTGGCCTGAACCATAACAAATCCAAAAAGTTGTGAATGCTCTGATTACAGTAATCAGATATATATTTTATGTAATCAAATATATGTATATTTAAGCTAAACCTTTTGAATATCCAGCTGAAAGCAAAGCACAGTCATTTTAAATCATGGATGGTCTACAAAATGAAGGTCAATACTGCCCCCTTGAGAGCATAACAGAATAAACTTTAATTGAGAAGTTACACTTCCATTTAATACCTCTTCCTGAAGTCCTGCTATAAAATGGAAATAAAAATCTCAAAGTCTCACAACCACTTCCTAAAGTATGTATCATTATATCCCAATTTTGTAGATAAGAAGCCTTTGAGAAGAGTTTTCCCAAGGTCAAGCATGTAGTCAGTTAATAAATCAGTATTTGAGTGCTTGCTTCGGCACCACATATACTAAAATAAATCAGTATTTGAATGCAGTTCTGAATGTAAAATTCTATGAATATTGTGTATATGCTGTTTCTTTTTGCCATGCTGCTTTCAATAATAATACTTCATTCACGATCTTCCTCTGATATTATACAAACCTAACTAGGAATACAACGTCTTATTTAAAGAAAAATTTTTTAACGTTTAGTTTTGAGAGAGAAAGACAGAGCACAAGCAGGGGAGGGGCAGGGAGAGAGGGAGACACGGAATCTGAAGCAGGCCCCAGGTTCTGAGCTGTTACCACAGAACCCAATGCAGGGCTCAAACCCACAAACCATGAGATCATGACCTGAGCCAAAATTGGATGCTTTACTGACTGAGCCACCCAGGCGCCCCACAATGTCTTATTTTTAACTGAAAGTCAGAAACAAAAAAAGAAACCAAATCAGTTGGAAAAAATTTTTAATGAGGACACAAGTCCTCTCACTGTGAAACAAATATTTGTAAAGAAATGTTGAAAATAGTTCAAATTGTTTTTATTAAAAAACTTTTTAAATTTTTCATTTATTTTTGAGAGACAGAGTGAGCAGGGAAGGATAAGTGAGAGAGGAAGCTACAGAATCTGAAGACAGGCTCCAGGCTCTGAGCTAGGTCAGCATGGAGCCTGATGTGGGGCTCGAACCCACGAACCATGAGATCATGACCTGAGCTGAAGTCAGACGCTTAACCGACTGAGCCACCCAGGCGTCCCTGCTTTTTATTTTTATTTTTATTTATTAAAAAAAATTTTTTTAATGTTTTATTTATTTTTGATACAGAGAGAGACAGAGCATGAGAGGGGGAGGGGCAGAGAGAGAAGGAGACACAGAACCGGAAGCAGGCTCCAGGCTCTGAGCTAGCTGTCAGCACAGAGCCTAATGCGGGGCTCGAACCCACGAATGTGAGATCTGACCTGAGCCAAAGTCGTAGGCTTAACCGACTGAGCCACCCAGGTGTCCCTGCTTTTTATTTTTCCAAGCTCTGGCTAAGGAGGCATCTGCCAGGCCCCTCCCAGAAGGCGGGGTCCGTGGCATCTCCTGCCCAGTCTGCCCTGGGGGGGTGGGGGGGGCGCGGAGACCCGTTCTCTGGGAACTCACCTCCCCGAGACTCAGGGAGGACCCTGTTAGGGCCGCTTATATGGCCCTAGTCTCAGACCTTCCCAGGGGACATGGGATAGAGTGAGGCAAAGCACTCAGCTCATAGCCCCACCAATTAGCTTCCCTCAGCCCTCCTGCTTTTTATTTTTAAAAAATGTTTATTTATATTTGTTTTTAAGAGAGAGTGAGTGGGGGAGGGGCAGACAGAGAATCCCAATCAGGATCCATCAACGCAGAGCCTGATGTGGGGCTGGAACTCATGAACCGTGCCATCACAACCTGAGCCAAAATCAAGAGTTAGATGCTTAACCAACTGAACCACCCAGGGACCCCAATTTGCTTTTTAGATAGTTGTTTTTGTTAGAAACACACATCTCAAAAGACGCTTTTCTCTATTTGGTTGTTATGTATGTTCCTAAGAGCAAATAGAAGCTCTTACACTTTATTCAAAAAATCACATGGACCTCATTTATATCAGCACCCCAACACCTATTTATGTTTATTCTGGTTTATTTGTCACATTTTAGACTATGAATATTTTACTGTTTTTGTTAGTGGTACCATACTGACATGCCCTTATATTTTCATTTTGTGATCACATATAACCCTTCCACAGATTAATCTGTAAAATATTTTACTTTTTTTTTACTTATTTTTGAGAGACAGAGAGACAGAGCATGAGCAGGGGAGGGGCAGAGAGAGGAGGAGACATAGAATCCAAAGCAGGCTCCAGGCTCTGAGCTGTCAGCACAGAGCTGACGCGGGGCTCGAACACACGAACTGCGAGATCATGGCCTGAGCCGAAGTCGGCCGTTTAACTGACCGAGCCACCCAGGCGCCTCTAAAATATTTTACTTTTAATACATGAAGCACTCATTTATAATCCCTGTATATAATCTTCCCTCCCCCCGGAAAGAAAAAGTGCATTAGCTTTAAAATGTTAATACAGGACAGGATATCCACTCATCTCATAGGAAAAATTGGGGTTTTGTTCAAGTCTAAAACAAGCACCATGTTATCAAGATACTACCTGAGGTTGTTTTGGTACTGGCTGAAGAAACAAGGCTGGCAAGGTTGACAACTTCTCCGGATGTGAAGATGAATGGGGTGGCCACAGTCACGGGGTTGGCTCTCTCAGGATTCGCATTTACCTGATTCTGCATTGCTTCCTACAAAACAAGTCAGGACAGTTCGAAGTCAGAGCTCATCAGCTGTGGTTATACAGGGACGGAGCGGCCGCCCACCGCGCCCCGGAGCCTATTGAGCAGAACTCGCTGTGGCACACCATGTCCCAGAGCTCAGGGTTCTCATTAAGGCTACTGGTCTTGTTTTGTTTTGCTTTTCCAGACCAGAGCAACAAAGATGTTTGGATGTTTTCCCAAGTTTATTTCTTTCTAATTTAAAGGGAAAAACAAGTATTATTGTTTGCAAAACGGTGTATTCTTTGTAAAAACTTCTGGACAATTCACTTAATCTGTCTAGATCTTGTTTTTTATTTGGAAAATGAGGGAAGTGGCCTAAAACGTAATTTCTAGCACTAATACTCTCTGATCAATTAATTAAGTACAAGTCAATGTGCTAGCAAGAGATCCCTACAGTGAATCTACAGAGAACAATATTCTCCAGAGTTTTGCCCAACTACTTGTTCCACTTGGCCATTGAAGAAACTCCTAAGAGAATTGATAACAAGCAGATAAATGAGTGCCAGATTTTCACGTCTAGTTCCAGATGCTGCACTTTGCTTCCGGGGATATCTGTACCATTTCCGTGTAAAGATGCTTATCTTTATTTTCTAACTTTCAGAAGCAGTTTCCTACAAACATGATGTCTGCTTCAAAAGTCCAGTTGCGGGGGGCATCTGGGTGGCTCAGTCAGTTAAGCGTCCGGCTTTGGCCCAGGTCATGATCTCACGGTTTGTGGGTTCGAGCCCTGCATCTGGCTCTGTGCTGATGGCTAGCTCAGAGCCTGGAGCCTGCTTCAGATTCCTTATCTCCCTCTCTCTCTGACCCTCCCCTGCTCTGTCTGTCTCTCAAAAATAAATAAAAACCATTAAAAAAATTTTTTTAAGTCCAGTTAGGGGGTGCCTGGGTGGCTCAGTTGGTTTAGCGTCCAACTTCAGCTCAGGTCATGATCTCACGGTTCATGGGTTCAGGTCCCACGTCGGGCTCTGTGCCTATAGCTAGCTCAGAGCCTGGAGCTTGTCTTCTGATTCTGTCTCTTCCTCTCTCTGTCCCTCCCCTGCTTGCTCTGTCTCTTTCTCTCAAAAAATAAATAAGACATAAAAATAAAAAAACAAAAACCAAAAACTAAAAAAATCAAAACACCCCCCAAAAGTCCAGTTAGGAATGAGCTCTAAGCAAGGAATTGAAGCTGAAAAGGACGACCAGTCTATAGAAAATGTTTGTCAGAAAAAAGCCCCTGAAAACCCAACAGAAATGGCTACATGTGCTTTACATATAATTATCCCTTTGACTCTGAGCTTCAGTTGAAACAGATTACCCATTCTCTGGTGACTGTCAAATTTCTTCTTGAATCTGCCTCTTCCTCTACACTCCACTATTATTTCCTTAATTCAAGCCCCCACTGGCCCTTGCCTGGCCTAATGAAAGTCGCATTAAGTGTCTTGTCTCTTCGGTGAGTGTACCACAGTCTAAACAATCATCTTTCAAAACAAAACAAAACAAAACAAAACATAACTTCACAGGGGCACCTGGGTGGCTCAGTCGGTTGAGCATCTGTCTCCTGATTTCCACTAAGGTCATGATCTCACACTTTGTGAGTTCAAGCCCCACACTGAGCTCCGGACTGTCAGTGTGGAGACTGCTTGGGATTCGCTCTCTCTCCCTCTCTGTCTGCCCCTCCTCTGCTCTCTCTCAAAATAAATAAACATACTTTTTAAAAATTCAGTTTGGGGCGCCTGGATGGCTCAGTCGGTTAAGCGTCCAACTTCGGCTCAGGTCATGATCTCATGGTTTATGGGTTCGAGCCCCACGTCGGGCTCTGTGCTAACAGCTAGTTCAGAGCCTGGAGCCTGCTTCAGATTCTGTGTCTCCCTCTCTCTCTCTGATCCTCCTCTGCTCACGTTGTCTCTCTCTCTCAAAAATAAATAAAACATTAAAAAAATAAAATTCAGTTTAAAAAAATTAAAAAAATTAAAAAAAATTTTTTTTATTTATTTTTGAGAGACAGAGAGAGCACGAGCAGGAGAGTATTAGAGAGAGAGGGAAATACAGAATCCAAAGCAGGTTCCAACGCAGGGCTCAAACCCACAAACTGTTAGATCATGACCAGGGCTGAAGCCAGATGCTTAACCAACTGAGCCACCAAGGTGCCCCCCGCCCCAAATGTTTTAAATGGAGGTGCCTGGCCGGCTCCATTGCTAGAGCGTGTGACTCTTAATCTCAGAGTCCTATGTTCAAGCCCCGTGTTGCGCGTAAAGTTTACTTAAAAAAAAATCTCAATCTTCTATATAAAAGCTTCTACTAGATCCCCATTACCCACAAAATAGTCTAAACTCCTCTGCACGTAAACTCTGTGTAACACCCCTACATTCAAAACCCAGCCTAACCTTTAAGCCTCAGCTCAACTCCCAAACTCCATTCCCCTTGCTCAATCTCTAGTTACAAAACTTATACTTTCTTAAACATTTCATATCCTTTCATACTTCTATGTCATTGATTTACTCCTTTTCTAGCCTAGAATATAATTTTCTTCTTTGCCTACTTCTTCAAAACTCAGTTCAGGTTCTACATGTACTGGTTTTTTGTTTTGTTTTGTTTGTTTTTTTACGTAATCTCTCAACCAATTTGGAGATCGAACTCATGACCCAAGACACGATCTTCCGACTGAACCGGCCAGGTGCCCCTCTATATACACTTTAATCTTTGCATTAAGCATCATTCATACTCTGTCTTCTGAGGTCCTGCAATGCTAGATAAGTATGGATTTATCAATGTAATATTCTAATGCTTGATTCCTTTTTTTCATTTAAAATAATTTTTTAATGTTTATTTTTGGGAGACAGAGAGACAGAGCAGGAGAAGGGCAGAGAGAGAAGGAGACACAGAAGCGGAAGCAGGCTCCAGGCTCTGAGCTGTCAGCACAGAGCCTGATGCAGGGCTCGAACTCATGACCTGCAAGATCATGACCTGAGCCGAAGTCGGCCACTTAACCGACTGAGCCACCCAGGTGCCCCACTTGATTCCTTGTCCTTACCTTCATCACACTGTAAACACTCCAAGGGCAGGCATGCCTTATTAATCTTTGTTCCTTCATCCTGTTATTCCTTGATATACAAGTGCTGGATTAAGAAATCCATGGGTAAAGTCATCACAGCTACTTTTTAATTCTGAGATGACTTCCTTAGGACTCAGTATGAATTAGAGCTATGTACTGCCTCATATCAGTTGATACATATTCATAAAACATAAAGAGGCTTTTAGTACTGTCCCAAGTCAAGCTCAATTAGAAAGGGAAATTTTCATGGAGAAAAAAACACTCTAAAACCAAAGAAATTTTGTTTTTGTACTAGCCACAACACTGCTCTTCAATCACAATGAATAATTTAGGGCTATAGAGAATGCTACCTTTTTAATTCGTTTTTTTTTTAAATTTTTTTTAAATGTTTTATTTATTTTTGATACAGAGAGAGACAGAGCATGAGAGGGGGAGGGTCAGAGAGAGAGGGAGACACAGAATCTGAAGCAGGCTCCAGGCTCTGAGCCAGCTGTCAGCACAGAGCCTGACGCGGGGCTCGAACCCACGAATGTGAGATCTGACCTGAGCCGAAGTCGGAGGCCTAACCGACTGAGCCACCCAGGCACCCCAATGCTACCTTTTTTTTTTTTAAGATACCAATGACAAGGTGCTTGGGTGGCTCAGTTGGTTAAGAGTCTGACTTCAGCTCAGGTCATGATCTCACAGTTTGTGAATTAGAGTCCCGCATTGGGTTCTGCACTGAGAGAATTCTTTCTCTCTCTCTCCCTCTCTCTGACCCTCCCCTGCTCTTGCTTTCTCTGTCCCCCAAAATAAATAGACTTAAAAAAAAAAAGTCTGATGCTTAACCAATTGAGCTACCTAGGTGCTCCTAAATCATAAACTTTTGGGGTGGCTTGGTGGATCAAGACTCAGGTCTTGATCTCACACTTTGTGAATTCAAGCCCCATGTTGGGCTTTGTGCTGACAGCTTGGAGCCTGGAGCCTGTTTCAGATTCTGTGTCTCCCTCTCTCTCTCTCTCTCTGCCCCTTTCCACTTCATGCTCTATCTCTTTCAAAAATAAATAAACATTAGGGGTGCCTGGGTGGCTCAGTCGGTTAAGCATCCGGCTTCGGCTCAGGTCAGATCTCGCGGTTCGTGGGTTCGAGCTCCGCGTCGGGCTCTGTGCTGACAGCTAGCTCAGAGCCTGGAGCCTGTTTCAGATTCTGTGTCTCCCTCTCTCTCTGACCCTCCCCTGCTCCAGCTGTCTCTCTCTGTCTCTCAAAAATAAATAAAAAGCATTAAAAAAAATTTTTTTTAAATAAATAAACATTAAAATAAAAATACTGGGGTGCCTGGGTGGCTCAGTTGGTTAAGTGTCTGACTTGCAGTTTGTGAGTTCAAGCTCCATGTTGGGCTGTATGCCAACAGCTCAGAGCCTGGAGCCTGCTTCCAATTCTGTGTCTCCCTCTCTGCCCCTCTCCTGCTCGCACTCTGTCTCTCTCTTTTAAAACTAAATAAACATTGAAAAAAAATTTTTTAAATAAATAAATGTTAAAAAAATACTAATGACAATGTGTCACAAGATTGAGCCATATTAGAAGTACTACCTTGATAAGATACAAAAATTCAGTTTTGATTCAGCTTTTACAAAAAAATCCTTACTTTCAGTTAAAATATACTCTGGGAGTATAAAAAGAACCAGACCTGAAGGATGACCAGAATCTCAGCATTCTTTTTCTCCAGGGCTATGTCAAAGGCAGATTTATCAAACTTGCTGAAAGCATGCACATCAGCTCCATACTTGATAAGCAGCTCCACAACATCCCGATGGTGGTGCTCTGTGGCCCAATGTAAAGCTGTCATCTTCAGCATGTCCTTGGCATTCACATCTGCACCGTTCTGTCACACAATAGTGATTTTTTTGAACAGACACTGGTTACAGTAGCACAGGTGCAAGATCCCAACACCCAAATAAGGAGGATTTCCATGGAGATTACACATATTCAAATTTAGATCACATTTAGGACATATCAAAGGGAAAACATTCTTCAAATTCTCCTGAATGATGGCAGACATACTGTCTTCAATGAGTAGGTCTTCTAAGGACAACGGGAAGTTATAACAGATGGGAAAGGAAGGAGAAAAGAACCGATTTTTGTCGCATTTATTAACAGAGAACTGAACGCCTAGAAAAATAGGCATAAGTACAGAGAACACCTGCAGAAGGGAATGAAGAAAAATCAATAAAGTCTGCTTATCCTGTAAAAGATTAGAAAACCAAGTCCTCAAAGCCATGATGACTCTTGAAAGAGGTGCAAGTCTGTGCTATGAACTCTCCTACACTTAATCTTCCCCAGCCTAGTTTCCTTGCACCCGTTTAAGTAAGAAGACAGGGAGGTGGATGTCTTTTTCACAATATAGATCCACCGCTATTACCCTAACAAGCAGTTCCACGATGTGTGCATGTCCGTCAGCCGCAGCCATGTGCAAGGGGGTCCTGTCCACTTTGGTCCGGGCATCCCTGCTAACGCCTGCTCGTAGGAGCACTTCTGCTGTGGAATAATGACCATACTGGGCTGCAAGGTGGAGGGGTGATGTTCCAAGCTGTGGGAAAATAATACTCATTGAATATCAACTGTGTGCAGAGTCCTAAGTCATTGAGAGACACAAACGAACAAGAGGTACATTCCTGTTCTTGGAAAGAGAGTCTGGTTGGGCAAGAGGAGTAAAGAATATTAATTAAGAACTTAATATACTAACAGGCAAGTAAATATACCACCAATTAAATACGTGCTAGTAGATTTAAGTCAGGTGGATTTATCTGGCAAGATTCTCTAAAGAACATGATGTTAAGCAAGGCTTAGAAGAAGGTAAAAAAAAATGGATGAAAAGGAACATTCTGCATTGGGGTAAAGGTAAGGGATAGGCAAGTTCAAAATAATTCTTAGGAAAAGGACAGAGACTAGAAAGTTATGGAGAAACTTGGGGTAAAATTTTAATTGGTTGGAAGAGAAGGCTGTTGCCACAGTAAAACAAAGTAAAAAGACGGATGAGTTGAAGAGGCACTAGAATTTTAGCAATGGCGTGTCAACAGCAATAAGCAGTCTATATCACCTCAAAGTAAACCTTTCAAAAGTTCTTTACCTTTGGCCACTTTGGCCAGAGATCTAGTCCTTTCTCTGAGTTAGGTTCTTTACTTTAAATTCTTTATTCTTTGCCTTTCTTATATATTCAGCCTCTCTGCCTGACTGGATTTAATTCACATTGCTCTTTTCAGGTCTATTTATAAATGCTAATCTCATAGGTTTCCTTTTCTTCCTTTTTGTGAAGTGCTAACAACCCCCTGACTTCTAAAGCTATGAATTAATCACCCCAGGACAGTGGATATTGGCCCATCAAATTGTTCAAATTAGGCAATCCTGGGGCGCCTGGCTGGCTCGGCTGGTAGACCACGTGACGCTTGATCTCGGGTTGTGAATTTGAGCCCCATGTTGTGTGCAGAGATCACATTAAAAAAAAAATAGATACTGCTTACAAAATGCATGAATGTTTAGCAAGCCCACAGTATAACATGGACCTGGATCTTCTGAGACTGCTCTTCAAGCTGGCTTCTTAGGCTCGTGAAATCAACACCTTCCTCTTAATGTACGTTAACAATGGTGAAAAGGAAACAAAGTGCCTAGACTACTCTTTATTAACCAGGATACTTTAGAGAAAAGAAAAGAAGTAGTTTATTCATTTAGAAATGTACTCTTATTATGCTGATTTTGTTTAATTTCTAGCTAATTACAGGAGCCTATGACCTAAGTACACTCCAGGGAGAATTAAACCTTCAGAAAATACTATAAAAAGCATTATGGAAAATCACAAGTATATAATAGCTTATAATCTCCACCTATATATATCCACAGGAGACTCTTTAAATTTGGAAAACTAAAAGAACACTACATATTTAGATAAAGCAAAGAAAACAAAACACTTGTAGGAAGAATGAGGCAGAAGGAAATGAAAAATCAACACAGTATGTTCAGCATTTAAGAAAAAGGTTGGGGGATGCCTGGCTAGCTCAGTCTGTAGACGGTGCAACTTTTGATCTTGGGGTTGTGAGTCTGTGCTCCACACTGGGTGTAGAGATTACTTAAAAATAAAATCTTTGGCACCTGGGTGGCTCAGTCAGTTAAGGGTCCAACTTTTGACTTTGGCTCAGGTCAGATCTCACAGTTCCTGGGTTCAAGCACTGCATGGGGCTTGGCACTGAAAGAGTGAAGCCTGCTTGGGATTCTCTTCCCTTCTCTCTCTCTCTCTCTCTCTCTCTGCTCCTCCCCTGCTCACACACTCAATCTGTCTCTCAAGAAAAATAAATAAACTTAAAAAATAATTTTTTAAAAAATGCTGGGGGGGATTGACAGCAGCACACACTGGGAATAATTAAAAGAGCTTACCCAGTCTGTGGTGAATGGGGCGCCATTTGCCATCAATGCTCTCACTTCATCATCTTGGCCTTTTCTTGCTGCTTCTAGTAACCTCTTCCCCAAGTCCACCAAAGACATCTTTATGCATAGGAACAAAAGTTTTCAGGAAGCTATAACTCAAACACATGGAAATCTGCCTGTAAAATGTTTTTAGAAGACCTCGTGTACTTCAATATCTGTAAGACATTTCTCAAGCTGACTACCCAGTATGGTACTTCCCTTCCCTCCTCTGACATAGTCAGATATTTGGAAAACTTTAGGCCCTAAACAACAGTTCCCTAATGTTCAATAGTCAGAAAATACTTTGGAAACCTGTGCAACACATTACCACCCCTCTAGCTTAAGAAATCAATAAAGCAGTATTTCATCCCTTTGTCAGGGGTGCCTGGGTGGCTCAGTTGGTTAAGCATCTGACTCTTGATTTTGGCTCAAGTCATGATCTCTTGAGATCGAGCCCCATGTTGGGTTCTGCACTGACAGTGCAGAGCCTGCTTGGGATTCTTTCTTTCCCTCTCTCTCTGCCCCTGCCCTGTTCACTCTCTCTCTTTCAAAATAAATAAATACACTTAAAAAATTTTTATGTCACACCAAAGAATGATGGACAGACAAACCAAGAATACTGAGACTCAGTATAGCCCAGGCTGCAGTCTAGACCCTTTGGATGAATATGTTCACAAGGAGAGGATGAATTTTAATAGTGTGAACTTCTATAACCTAAATGTCAGTCTTTACAACTTAAGAAAATGCTACAGAAAAAAAAATGATAACAAAACCTTTTAATAGAAAACTAATACTTTGTATTTCTCCATAATTACCTTCCTTTTAAAACATCAAAAAATTGCCTTTCAATTTAATTATCTTATTACTAATACTTAAGAACAATTTTTTAGGTAGTTCATTAGTCATAATGACTGCCTCACCTTTTCTCAAATTACACTACACACACACACACACACACACATATATATATACATGGTATACATAATGTATGGTGT
The DNA here is from genome assembly GCF_006229205.1 of Suricata suricatta. NCBI lineage: Eukaryota > Metazoa > Chordata > Mammalia > Carnivora > Herpestidae > Suricata > Suricata suricatta. The sequence continues at coordinate 40,182,541 of NC_043707.1, forward strand.
ATGTATATAGATAGATAGATACAGATATACATGGCATATCACCAAGTCTTAAATACTTCCATAACTGATCACAAAGGAAAATAACTGCTGGCAAAAAGCAGAAGTATCCTTTTTTTCTTCTTTTAAATTTATTGATTTATTTTGAGAGAGAGAGAGAAAGAGAGTGAGAGAGCGAGCGCACGCACGTTGGAGAGGAACAGGGAGAGAGAGAATCCCAAGCAGGCTCCACATACAGCATGTAACTTGATGCGGGCTTGAACTCAGGAATCGTGCCAGAAGTATCCTAATAGTAAAATTTCATCTGTTCTGTACCACAAACAATTTTGTTGAAGGTTGAGGTATCTGCTTAAGGAGAAATTTGGGGGGCACCTGGGTGGCTCAGTCGGTTGGGCCTCCGACTTTGGCTCAGGTCAGATCTCACGTTCGTGGGTTCGAGCCCCGAGTCACGCTCTGTGCTGACAGCTCAGAGCCTGCAGCTGCTTCCGGTTCTGTGTCTCCTTCTCTCTCTGCCCCTCCCCCTCTCATGCTCTGTCTCTCTCTGTATCAAAAATAAATAAAACATTAAAAAAATTTTTTAATTAAAAAAAAAGGAGAAATTTGGTTTGCCTTACATTCCAGGGAAGCTGATACTTCTAAGAAACAAGATTCTTTATTTAAAAATAAGTTGATTTTATCCCACTGAAACTGTTGTCTTCAGCACATGAACTCTTCCAAAGTATTTCTGAAGTCAATTTTTTCCACCACAGTCTGCCTTCTTATATACAATAATTATATTGCTTCTCTTTAATTACATTTGTGAGCCCATGTATCACCACTACCACTATTACCACAAAATGTCAAATGACTCTGATTTGTCATCCCGTTCTTTGTTTATTCATTTATTTTGAGAGAGGGTAAGTGAATGAGAGACCGTCAAACAGGCTCTGTGCTGTCAGCACTGAGCCCAAAGTGGGGCTCGAATAGTGCTCAAACTTACAAATGAGACCATGACCTGAGCGGAAATCAAGAGTTGGACGCTTAACCAACTGAGCCACCCAGGAGCCCGTCATCCTATTCTTTAAATAGGCCATGAAAAGCCTTATTTCTTACTATACAAAGATAGAGTTAAACTTTGGGATTAGACTATAAGTAGGGAGTTATATGCATCTTAAGTAGCGAGTTATATTCATCACCTGATTTTAAAAAATCTCCTTGGGGCGCCTGGGTGGCTCAGTCAGTTAAGCGTCCAATTTCGGTTGAGACCATTATCCCACGGTTCATAGGTTTGAGCCCCGCATCAGGCTCTGTGCTGACAGCTCAGAGCCTGGAGCCTGCTTCGGGTTCTGTGTCTCCCTCGCTCTCTCTGCCCTGCCCCGACTCGTGCTCACGCTCTTGCTCTCTCACTCTCTCAAAAATAAACGTTAAAAAAAAATCTCCTAGAAATGTGCTCTTCAAGGTTCTTTTCTCTCCTCTCCTCCACTCTTCTGAGTTAACCTGAAGCATCTATCTAAAGTTAAAATAGATATTTTAAAAATAGTATTTTGGGGCACGTAGCTGGTTGTCAGAGGAGCGTGTAAGTCTTGATCTCATGGTCCCATGAGTTCCAGCCCCACAAGGGGTGTAGCAATTACTTAAATAAATAAAACTTTGAAAAATAATAATAAAATAGCAGCATTTTGAGGGGACTGTACGCCATTCTCCCATATTTTATGTAAATGCTGACAATACCCACAAGACAAGAGATGTAGCCAGAGTCAAGAAGACAAGCTAGGCACTTTCAAGCTCCCTGATTAAAAACACAGGGAAAACATTCTCCCTTACTGGATAGATCTCTATATTTCCTATATCGGAAGTGAAGAACAAACCAAAATCTAACTTGTCTCTTAGGATTTTGGAGATGAATAAAATAAAAAAGTACCCACTCCCTCTCCCAAACAAACACACAAGAACTCCAAATAGGTGTGTTTTTAAAATTTAAAAAAAAATCTTTATTTTTGAGAGAGAGACAGAGTGCGAGCTGGGAAGGGACAGAGAGAGAGGGAGATAGAACCTGAAGCAGGTAGAGGCTCTGAGATGCCAGCACAGAGCCTGATGTGGGGCTTAAATTCACAAACTGTAAGATCATGACTTGAGCAGAAGTCAGACACTTAAATGACTGAGCCACCCAGGTGCCCCTGGATAAGTGTGTTTTAATAATTGATGAAAAGGTGCCTGGGCGGCTCAGTCAGTTGAGCACCTAACTTCGACTCAGATCATGATCTCACGGTTCGTGGGCTCGAGCCCCGCATCAGGCTCTGTGCTGACCGCTCAGAGCCTGGAGCCTGCTTCAGATTCTGTCTCTCTCTCTCTTTCTGTCCCTCCCCTGTTCAAGATCTGTCTCTCTCTCTCAAGAAATAAATAAAATGTAAAAAAATAATAATGATTGATGAAGTGCTTGCACTCTTGACAACAAAGTACTCTATTTTCATAGAATAATTACATTTGTTGACATAAGTATTGGGGGGAGGGGGAGGGGGAGGGGGAGGGAGGGTTGGGTGGCTCAGTCCATTAAGCATCTGACTCTTAGTTTCCACACAGGCTATGATCTCACCATTCATGATAAGAGCCCCAAGCCCAGCTCTGCAGCTGACAGCGGAGGGCCTGCTTGAGATTCTCCCCTTCTCTTTCTCTCCTCTCTCCCCTTCTCTTTCTGCCCCTTCCCTGCTTGCACACTCTCTCTCAAAATAAACACTAAAAAAAAAAAAAAAAAAAGAAGAAGAAGATTTTGGGTGGGGCAGTTCTTTCACTGTTATCAAAGAATGTTATCAAAATAGATGCTTAATAACACCTCAACTGGACTGGGTGGGTCAAATGGCACTAGAAAAATATAGCCCCAGACGGCCAGAAATGTTAAATTGTTGGAGGTAAGCCACAGAATGTCCTTTTCCATAGATGTTTAAGAGGGAGAGGAAGGGGATCATCTCTGCTGGCTCAAGGAAATGTGTGAGACCAGGAGAAAGCTAACGAGAAGGAGAAGCGGAATTGAAGAAACCATAGTAGGACGACCCTTTTTTTTTTTCGGTTTCGATCACACACGTCTCCACCTGGCAGCCAGCTGTACAAACAACTGGGCCACAAATGAGAGCGGAGCTCAGATCACCGAGCTCACACAAAATCTTTAAGCTATTACTGAAGTCAGACAATTAAGAGTCCTCGTTTCCCCTCCATCACCACTCCTCCTGTGCCAGACAGCAACGTTGTCTTTCTGGAAGAAGAGTCAAGGCGGGTAGTCAGCCAAGGTCTCGGCCCGGGGCGCGGGCAGTCCCCCCAACGCCCCTGCCCGAGCTCCGCGCTGCCCCCTAGCGGTCACCTCTGCGGCCCCGGCTTCTCTGGGTCCAGCTCCCCAGCCCCAGGTTTTACACCCATCCCCTAATTCACCTCCTGTCAGTCCCCTCCCCTTCCTCCCAGCCGCATCCCCTTCCTCTTCGTCCACCTCCCCGAGCTCCCCCCACTCCGGTGAAGGGGCGCCGCTCTGTCTGCACCGAGAAGTTCGGGGCTGGGCTGGGACGCCGTGCAACTTCCCACGGCAGTCTCCCTTCCAGCCCTCACGCCCCCCAGAGTCCACACTGCGTCTTCCCCCCTCACCTCCTCGTCCGGGGCGCTGCTGGCCGCGCTTCCACCGAGCCCGCCAGTTTGGTCCCGTTTCCTTCTCTAGTTAAGACTCCCTGTCACTGACGGTTACTTTTTGGCCTTTTCATATATGCATATTTTGGGGGCCTTTAACCCCCCCTCGTGGAGAAATGGAGGCAACAAGATGGTGGACCCGGAAGTGAAGCCTCAGCGAATGCGATTCTTGGCGGAGGGATCTGTGAGGAGAAAATGACTGGAAAACCCATATTTCCATTAGAACTGAAGAGCGGCGCACTTTTGAGGCTCATTTCCTTTCCAGCGAAGGCCTTTTGGTTTGGAAAAGTGTATATTCGAGACGACCCAGAGGGGACTATTTGGCGAGGCGGAGGATTGTTGATTACGTGTCTTACGTGTCGTGTAGTTCCGGGAAGGGATGGACCTGAGGGTTTGTTTTGGCGCCAAGGGCCCGCGACGTGCTGGCGACACATCTGTATCAGCGTCGCTCTTGTGCCCTCTTGGTAACTTGCCTGGGGGCCAGCCTGAGGATTGATGGGAAAACCTTGTGTCTCTGTCTCCCTCTCCGGTGAAACTGTTGGGGACGTTCCTGGCTTTGCACGCAAATGGAGCCCTGGTGTCTAACAGCCGTGTTTCCAATCACGGCATGAATGTAGGTAGGGACCCTGCAACCTGTCTGCCCAGAACAGTGGAATAACGGAGTCATTCTTAAGGGCCTTGAAAGGGGATGCGGCATGAGTTTGCAAATCCCCCTACGCAGTTTACTTACCAGATGATTCCCCTCTTCACCGCACCCCCCCCCCCCCCCCCAGTTGCCATTTCCTAAGGGCAGCGAGAAATCGGGAAAGCTCTTCAAAAGTACGTGAACGTAGAAAAGGGCACATCCCGGCTCCATTCTTACTAGGTTTTGGCTTTTGTCTGTGGTGGGCCTTTCAAAGCAAACGGTTTTCGCGTCTGCCTCCTTTTCTGAACTTGGTAGTGCCATCTCTAAAATACGACATACTCTCCAGGCATGATCCACCTTGATGTTTAAAAAGGGTTCCCTTTTTGAGAGTCAAAAATCTTCTCCCCTGTGTATATCCTTTTATATTGTCTGGCTCCTTGCCTCTCATATAGTAAGGACCCCAAAACTATCAGTTTGGTTTTGTATTTAATGAGTTGAGTTATAAATATGCAGGTAACATCTTTGGGTGAATTAGTTTCTTTTTTTTTAGACATCTATGCCGAGATCATGAAGAGTATGTTTGGTAGTGAGAATTACCACCTCACTATGTTGGGAGCTGCTAGTCAAGCAGAAGAGTGGTTGGTTGCATTTCTTCCTAAATACTTAATAACTAAGTGGATTTCACCTTTTTTGATACCTATCCAGCCTGATGTTCATCATTTTTAATGTACAAAGAGGCTCCTAAAATAACTCTTTTTTTGAAAGATAAAATATATAAGCTGAAGATGAAAGCAAGGATAATTTTGGAGATCT
>NC_043707.1:40187720-40193771 GCF_006229205.1 Suricata suricatta
ATGGAATCAGACTTTACAAATTATCATCGTATGCAGCAAGTGCATTTTAAGATTTGAAATTGAGAGTCATTTTCCTCAGCTAGAGTTAGGAGCAAAGTTGCAAAGTGTAAAGGCTTGAAGAAGGACTACCCCTTTGAGAAAACAGTTATTTCTGAAACGATTCCATTCTTTCCCTTATTTTCAGTCTTCATGATATATTCTTTCCTCTTGTTTTATACCTTTAACTACACCCCATTTCTCTGAGAAAAAGAATGTTGTAAGGAGTAGGATCAAACAGCGAGACAACACCTTAACAGCCTTTTAGAAATCCTACTGTCTCGTAGCAGATAATCTCAGCACTTCCAGGGGTTTCAGCAACCGTTGAAGAAAGATTTACTGATCTGGAGCAGGATATTAGGTTTGAGCAATCTCTGAAGAGGATTAAAAAAAAAAGCTCCCCTATCTTGTACTACTATACTACTCTCTGGTGCCCTCACCAGGCCTGTTTCTGGAATTAGTATCTGGGGGGATGCTTTGTTGGCTTGAGGGCTTTTGAGAGAAACTGATAAAATAGATAAATAAGTAAATAATAAATACACACAACTCTGGCAGATTCATCAGCACCACCTCAACACAATAGAGGGGAGAGAGCAAGATTCATAGGACAAAAGGGTGGGAAAGAAGGGGCCTGGACGAGAAGACAGTGAGGGCAAGGTGGTGGGAGAGAGAAGGCTTGGGCTTTAAAGCAAGTCCAGTTCAAAGGAGTGGATGCTGGCAATGGGCGCCCTCCAGAAGTTGAAGGTGCTGTATTCAAGTAGGGCATCGCCTTCGGAGTTTTTCTCCTTTTCAACTCCAGTCGGTTGCCCAGTCATTTTGCCAGCGCTGCTGTCTTGGATCTTGTAGGTGGATGTATCTGACAGACCCAGGTCTTCCAGCTCCGACAGATCCAGTTCTGGAATGGGCATCCTCCAGAAAAGAAAGGAGCTGTACTGGCTACTCACAGGGTCCCTCATAACTTCCTAGAAAGAAACCAACTGTTAATCTTCATGCTACAGCAACCTCTTCGTGGCCCATGGCCTTTCCTTACTTAAAAACTTCACAGGGGTGCCTGGGGGGCCTCAGTCGGTTAAGCACCTGACTCCTGATTTGGGCTCAAAGGTCATGATCTCACCGTTCATGAGATGGAGCCTGCTTGGGATTCTCTTTCCCCCTCTCTCTGCCCCTTTCCCACTGGCATGCACACTCCCCCTCTCTCTCAAAATAAATGAACCCTTAAAAAAACATATAAAAATTAAAACTTCATATTTTCATTTGCCTTGGTACATAATCCGAATATCCTAGGACAAGCTTTGGGAACCTTTCCTTTATTACCATTTTCTACCATTTTCTAACTTCTCCGGTCTTGGAAGGACTTCTTCACTGCCTATTGCTTGGTCAGTCTTGGGTATCGTTTTTTTTCCCCCCTTACTATGTTTTTAACTACTTCCTGACTTTGGTTTAATAGATACCTCTAAAATGGGCTTCTGTGACATTTCTGCTTTCTGTTTTTCTGTCTGCCTTCTAAACCCTACTATATCCTCACCAGGAAAAAACCTTACTCGGCTTCCTCTACCCTGTACGTTCCAGCATCTCCCCCAACCCCCTGTAGAGTTTTACGGGACTATATTCATTTAGAGCTACATACAGACCACTGTTGTGTGTCTTCTATCCATCTACTTAAAGAGACTGAGAGTTTCCATAAAGGTAACAACCAGTTGATACCTTCTTTACAAGTGCTGGGCTTTGCACACAAGACATTTGAGGCTGCTGATTAATTTTCTCTATTTAAAATGTTTGTTTATTTTTGAGAGAGAGAGAGAGAGAGACAGACAGAGACACAAAGCATGAACCTGGGAGGGGCAAGAGAGAGAGGGAGACAGAATCTGAATCAGGCTCCAGGCTCTGAGCTATCAGCACAGACCCCGAAGCGGGGCTTCAACCCATGATCATGACCTGAGCCAAAGTCAGATGCTCAACTGACTTAGGCACCCAGGTGCTCGTAATTTTCTGTTTATCCATAACTTGCCACTCCCATCTTTTAGCCCACAGAAAAAGCCTTAACAGCCCACATTTATATTTCTCTCTAGCCAACCTCTCCTTCAAAACAAAGCCCAGGTGCTTAAAAGAATTTTCCTGTGCTATAACAAGACCTTTATTCTCTGATCCTAATGCTAGAATTTACCTAAACAAATGAATTGCGAATTCCAGGTAAGGAAAGTAAGAGTTTAGATCAGAAAGAGAAAGCCTTTGACAGAATTAGATACTTCTCTAGGCTCTCACAAGTACTCCTATCATGTTTTCCCACCCACACCCTGATGTTATAGGACTATGATGCCTCCTGCAACCTGCTGGTTACCAGCCAAGAAGGGGCAAAAACATTAGTTGAAATGTTTTCAAAGAAACAGAATGAACATTCCACCCCTGCCAAAAATAGAACCCCCATTTTAAAAGGCCTTCCTCCCAGTACACTCCTCTGGCTCCCACCAGGCCCCAGGCTCCTCACCAATGGCTTTAAATAGGTTCCCAACTGCCCCATATAATGTGTTAGGGGAACATGAGAACCACTGCGCTGCAGGAACTGCAGCCCCGTATAATATGAACTGTCCCTACCAAGGCAGAGCAAAAAAGCCTCAATCTAGAGCACAGTTACCGGTGACTGTAGGGGCTTTAGGACTGGTGAGTGGGCAGACTAGGATGTTTTTCATGTGAAAAGCCAATCCCCAGTTGCTCTTTTTCTTCTGAGGTTCAGGCTCCAAAATAAACCCTGGGAATTGAGCATTACTCAGCAGAGAAACTGCTTAGGAGGGTTATGTGGGGACTGGAACCTGGCGGGGGGGGGGGGGGGGGGGGGGGGGGGGGGGGGGGGGGGGGGGGGGGGGGGGGGGGGGGGGGGGGGGGGGGGGGTGCTGGGAAGGTGAGGTCATCGTCCTCTGATACTGTGCTCTGATCATCTCCACAGTAATTTCCAGAGACATGTGCACAGAAAGAGAGCTACAAAAAATGGTTGTACCTAGCAGCCTACCAACTCGGACTTCAGACAGGGACTACAGAGATCCTAAAATGCAAACTTTAGGATTATCAGTGTTCCTGACTTCTGACCACAGAGATTTTTTTTTCTTCCTTTTTTTTTTTAAACTAATATTGCCAGTTATTTGCCTACATTGCTGGCTATTTTTATATCTCCTCCCTTACTAGTCCTCTCCAGATAAAACTTAGTATAATGCTGAATCATAGGGAGAAAAAAAAATCATAGAATTTTAAAACTAGAAGACATGTTTAGGGTTCCTGGTTGGCTCCGTCAGTGTGTTCCTCTTGATCTTGGGGTTTGAGCCTCATATTGGGTGTACAGATTACTTAAATAAAATATATTCTGTGCTATAACATACTGTATATTTAAAAAAAGAAAAGAAAACATGTTAGAAATTACTGACTTGTGGAGCCTTCCAGCCAGTTAGACAAAATCCAGGTCTCATTCCCAGTCTGGTCTTTTGTGATGTGTTGTACATAGATAGTGCCTACAGTTTTATACGATCCTACCCCAAACTTGCAAGAATGCTTAGTTGCCGAAGAAGATACTCAGTGGCTTAGATGTTGATTGTTCCTCTGATTCTGATCTAAGTGATGAAAATGCAAAAGGCAGTAGAGAGCAAGCTAGAATCTGAGACAGGAAAAAAGCTCTTTGACAAACTGACTCCTTTCCCTAAAACCAGGATATGTATAAAAACTGTCCAAACAATCCCTGAGCATCTGGCAGAGCATCTCTTGCAATTAAAAATGCTAAAGGAAATTTTACAAAATATTAACAAGGCCTAAAATCTCTAGCGGTGCCACTGACTCGGAGACATGTACAGAGAGTACCAAATGCATTCTAGAAAGACACTCATGGATACATTTAAATTCAAGTCAAGAACACTGATTACACAAAATTGAAACAAAAATACCATTCACACTACTTTCATTAGTAATGAAATGCTGGTGTCTAATATAGTATGGATTTATTCCCAAGTCTCCCTGTTCAGCAAGCCATCTCTTCCCCTCCCCAGATGTTCTCCACCCATACCTCCTCTCTCTCTACATTTTTTAAAGGGCTTAGACAATGCCTTGTACCACAATATATGCTCAATAAATACTTCCAAATGTCCCTCATTAATTCAGGTATTTTAGGCAAAGGTAATTTCTAAGTATCACCATGTATTCTTAGGGATGCATGATTAGCAAATATATAGTATAAAAAGAGACACTCTCTCTGAGCCACACAGACACACCCAAATACCCTTTGTCTAGACCCTCTGTGGGAATCCAAGGCCTACCTGCCCAACAGGGCCTTGCTGTGTCATGCTGCCACCATTGGGGGGAATGACAGGGATGGTGGTTGGCGGGGATGGAAGCTCTCTGGCATCTATGTGTCTCATTCTGGTCTTGGGCTTTCCTGTTAGCCATGTCTTTCCCCACTCTATTCTCACTGAGCTGCAAATAAGCATTCGCTTTCCAGAATCTGCCACCAAATGTAGCTTTTGTGGGCTGTACTGATTTCGATAGAAGATCAGGCAGTTCTCCAACACAGAGGCCCCCCACCTTCCTACCTCAAGCTGCCTCTTTCTTTGGGGCAAAGGTTTGAAACGGGAATGGGAGACTGTTAAAAAAAGAGGTCAGGATTACTTTCAATACTATGCCATCCTTTCCCCCAAATTCCCTCCTATGGAGACAATAAGTTTGGGGTGATGCTAGACACATCAATGGAACACTACAGAAAAAAAAATAAATAGGAAAGTACAGCTAGAGCAATATAGTAAGACTACAGATTCATCAAAAAACAGGTAAAACAAATTACAGCTTGAAATGGACGATACAGATAACAACTGAAGATAATAAAATACCTAAGACAATTATAGGCAGATAGATACTTGACATAAGCAGATATTCTGAGAAATAACAACTACATGTAAATTGTCAGAAATTAATGTCTGTGGATTAGAAGGCAAGGATGGAAATCTTAGCAAAGGGATCTAAAAAGGTGATGAAAAACTACCCATTGTTCATGGCGCCCCCTTCTCTTGACCTGTCCCCCCACCTCGTCCTTATTAAGGGTCTTCAACCTAACCAGAAGCAGGTGCTCTTTTATCTTTGCAGCCCCTTGCCTCCCCCTACCTTCCCTCAATTTAGTTTACCTGTTATCAATGAATTACTAGCGTGTTCCCAAGATGGAAGGAGTACCTCGGGGGCTCCGGCGTCTGCTCAGGGCTGGAGAAAAAGAAAGCTGTTGGGGCTTTGTCTTCTCACTCCCTCTCCCGCTCCAGTGGCTGAGTCTATCTGCTCAGTCTCCCCCTGCAATGCAGCCCCTCCTAAGAAGGGCGGAAGGACTCCCCGCCCCCTCCATGCCTGACTCGGCTAATTCAAATGATAGGTTCCAGAACACTTCAGGGAGGGAGACAGGCTTTATTGGTTGGCATAATGATTCCCCAGCTCTTCCAGCACCCCATGCTGACTGGGGTGCAATGAATGAGCAGTTAATTGTCCCCTAATTTTAGGCTTATGGATTAAAAAGCTTAGCTCTAGATAACAATAGAGGGGTGTCCCTTTATTCTTCAATTTGAGGATTTCAAGTTAGGAAATGTTTTATTTTTGAGAATCCGAAAAATCCTCCATCCTTCCCCCTCCAATCCCTACTCCTCCAACTCGCCTCCGCACCCCCGCAACGAGTAAATAAACCTAGCCCCACTCCACTTTGGGTAGAGCGTGGAGGGATATGGTGAGGTGCTTCTACGAATCTCTACACTCGGCCGGGCCCCGGGGGATTTGGGGGCTGCTTTTAGTTTTGCCCCGCAGTGCCCGGCGCGCGAGGGGGATGCGAGACTGTGGGCCGCGCGGCAGGAGCGCCGGCCGTCGGAAGCCGCCAGGCAGCCTCCCACGGCCCCGCGTGGTGCAGCACCCCCCCAACCCGGGGGGGAGGAGCAGTGCGCCCAGCTCCGGGCCGGACGGGTTTCGTAATCGCGTCGCCGCCGTTTCCGCCCTGAGCCAGCCCCACCTCTGCCG
>NC_043707.1:40193871-40259605 GCF_006229205.1 Suricata suricatta
GGCGGGGGTCCCCCGGCCCGCGAGCCCCGCCCGCCGCGCCGGGCGGAGACGCACCGGATGCCTGGGGTGGGGGAGGAGGGAGGCCGGGGCCGGAGCCGGAGAGATGCTGGGTCGGTGGGAACGGGGGTGCGTTCCCGGAGTAACAGTCTCCATCCACGCCCGTGCGGGGCGCAGGCCGTGGCCGCTGAAGAGTAGAGGGGAGGGAGGGACCGGGGAGTTGCGGGGAGGCCAGAGAGGGATGAAGTCTCCCCCGAGACTCCCTGACCTCGGTGGTGGCGTGTGCTGGACAGAGTGAAGCACAGCTGGGGTCGGGAACGGCTAAACTGGAGACCGAAGCAGCCACTGGAGACAGACAGAGCCCGAAAAATTCACAGCGGGACCCCAATCCTAGTTCGGCGTTGGGAGGAGCAAAGGATTTCTGGGTAGAGTTGGGGAGTGGACAGAAATGCAGTGTGTGGGACCGAATGTCCTGGGGAGGGAGCTTGGGGCCTAGCTCTTCTGGTTCTTAGTAAGTCCCCCCTCCCCCAAGATCTTTCTCGGGAAAGGGCACAGTTGGTACTGGAGCAGATGCCTGTCATTTGACCGAAGAGTGCGGTTCCCCCAACCCCGGAGCCCCTCGGAGTCCCTCCCGCAGCCCTGCGGGTGCGCGGGTGCCCGAGGTCCCCACAGGGAACCAGCTGCAGCCCCGGGCTTACAGCCAGAATTGCCCACTCCATTCCCTCAATTCTCTTTCTCTTTCTCCAGCTGCTTCTTGTGAAGGCTTGTCAGGCAGCGGGTTGGAGGCCTTGGGGCTGAAGGCAGCGGGACCGGGAAAACCGGTTTGGGTCTAGAACAGGACCCGGGAACTATCTCTGTACGTCCTTTCCCTCTGGAACCTTTCTCCTATCCCTCCTCCTGCTCACTCCCCCAAGAGTTTGGAAGCTCTTTAGCCCTAGCGTGTGACCTTGGTGTCTCCTAGCTCCTCATTTCACCCTTCCTATTGGGGACTCAGGTCGGGTTCTCAGTGCTACTTGGCTGTCAGGATGTGGCCATACACAGTCTGATCCTGATTCTTTCTGCTGTTTTTCGAGCCCCTTTCCCTCCACGGGAGGCGGGGATAAAGGTAGTGGGCAGTGAGTGCAGGTGTCTTGTCCTCTGGGCTTACCGCTCAGGACTTCATTTTTCCTCACCCTACTCACGTCTGGATATTTTCAAGGAGAGTGGCAGCCCCTTCCTCTTACTTCCTTCTCTGGCCTGTACCCTCTCGCCACCACCACATTCACCCTGCCCACCCTTCTCCACACTCCAACTGTACCGCCAAGTTTCAGAGACCCTTATGTTCTGTGTCCTGGGGAATGGAATTTCCTGGTCACTCCTCATCATCGTTGGCCTTTTCGTGCCAAGTCCCACACACATGCTTTCCCTCTACCCAGCTTTAGCCAGATCGCTGGGACGGGAACAGACACGTCCTTGTTCTCTCCACTGCCCCTTTCCCTCCCTCCTTCCCCTCTCCCCTCCCGCCCTCCACTTCTGTCCACTCAACTGGGCGTTGGGGGAGAGCCCACTCTCTGTCTGGCTTGTCTGGTGGTATTGGGGGTTTCCTCTGATTCTCCATTGTTTTCTTCATTCCGCTGCCTGCTGCAGCCCTTACCACCCACTGCCACCACCACCATTGCGACAAGCCCTGTGACTGACTTCCCCACTGAACGCAGCTCCCCTCTCTGGACAGCTGTGTTCTGACTTCCTCCCTGTGTCTTTACTCTTCCCCTCTGGTGGTAGGAAGGGAAGTCAAGCAAAGCCCAGGCTCCCGGGTCTTTCTCTTCCCTACAAGCTATATCTCCGCGTTCTTCATGTGATCTCATCCCAAAGCTATTTTAGAAAATTTTCTCCATTGTTAGATGAGCGTAGGGTCCAGAGCATTGGGGTTCTAGGCGTGAGGGGGAGGCAGATCCCCATTCATGCTAGAGGGCAATGCTCCTGACCGGCCCTGTTTGGAGTCTTCAAGGCTGCCTGTATCACACAACTGGGGAAGTGGCGGTGAGCACCGGGAAATCGAGCTGTGCCCTAGCCTGGCCAGCGGTGAGGGAGAGGGCAGGAAGTTCTTCCCTGGACACTAATGCTGCTGGAAAGTTCCTCGTGTCTGGTTGGCTGATGAAGCTTGGGGATGGAAGTGGAGAGGAGGGAGGAGAGAACAGGTCCCAGCAGGGGAGGAGGAGGCAGGTGGGGAGGCCCGGCCCTACGGGGTGTGAGGCAGAGCAGAGTGGCACGATGGGACATGTGAAGAGGGTGGGGAGCTGGAGAAAGATGCCTTGTGGGACAGAAGATACCTAGCACGTAGGTCCCTACGGCCTGTGCGCAGAGAATCTGTACATAGATTCTTCAGGAGCACACAGCTTTAGGAAAGACCTCAAGGTCAAGTCATAAAGGAACTGTTAAATGGCTTCTGGGAGAAGTTGGATCTCAGTTGAAGGAAATGATGAGGAACAAGGGCAGGGATTAGGGAAGAAACTCGTCGCTGTAGAAAGTCTTTCTTGAGTCTTGAGGTCACCTACAGCCTGGGCAGTCAGGGCCTCTCTTGGTCTTAAAGAAAATCTAGATGTTCAGGGGAAGGTAAGGAAAAGGGGAGGGACATGGGTGGAGGCCCTGTTTGTGAGAACAAAAAACCACCATTTCCTCTTCAAAGTCACTTACCCGCCCCGCCCCGCCCCTTCTGCCCTAAACTCCAGGAGAAGGGAGGAGGGGCTTGTAGCACCCCCAGACTGCTCATTTCTGCCACTGCCCCTTGGCCCCTCCCATCTGCACCCTAAATGTTTCTATCCCCTTCCTCTCCCTTGGTTCCAGCATTGCTGCTCCTCAACCGCTTGGTTCCTCCTGGTTCTTTTCCCTACTCTGGGAGTCAAACTGGGGGTTTCCTGTGTTTGGAGAGGTTAGTGTTGAGTGCTGGACGAGGGCCTTTAAGGGCAAACAGGGAGACCTGGGCTCTTCGGGAGGGAGTCTTCTCCAGGAGGGGGCGGTGGTAGAGATGGGATTTCTCACCACCTTTCTTCTCTCTGCCTTCCGTTCATCCAGGCTTCTGGGCCTGAGGAAGACATAACCTTGTGACTGCCTGCTCACCCCAGTCTGGTCCTGCTAGGCCCTCAGGGTCTGAGACGCTGACCTTCACCGCCCAGCCGAGGGTACCACGGACTCCACCCCCGTGCAGCTGAGGAAACCCCGGGGTGTCTTTACACCCGTGGATACTGAGGAGTGGGCGGTCAGGGCACCAGAGCAAGCGCCCTCTGGGGCCTTAGCAGAGGAGTGAAACTGGAACCATCAGGGAACATGAGTGAATTTTGGCACAAACTAGGTTGCTGTGTGGTAGAGAAACCCCAGCCGGTGAGTCCCCGCCCCCTCCCCTACCCCAGCACATACAGAAGTCCCGCCACCCAGAAAGCACCCTGCTTGCTGCCCTCTTCCTCACGGTAGTCTTTCTGACCAGGTACATGGGATACAGGGAGACTGGGAGCTGGAGGAACTGCGGAGTCCTAGCACTTCCTGTTTCTGTCAGTTCTGAGTTGGCAGGGGTTGTAGGTGGAGCTTCATACCTGTCAGTTTCCCCCCCATTTGTTGCCTCATCAGCCAGAGGTGACTTTGATAATGTCCTTTCTTTGCCTGGTGTTCACCGTGCAGGCCCCTGTCCTCACCACCCTGCCTGTGTCCATCTTGTTATACCTTAGTGACTTCCCTGCTCTAATGCTACATACCCTTGCCCATCAGGCCCTTAGCTCTTCCTTTAGTGATTTTACCACGCTTTGGGGGGAAGAAGGGTCTTCAGAGCTAACTCCCCTGTCTTCTCTAAGCAGAAGAAGAAGAGGAGACGAATCGACCGGACCATGATCGGGGAACCAATGAATTTTGTTCACCTGACTCACATTGGCTCTGGGGAGATGGGGGCCGGAGATGGACTTGCCATGGTAACAAGGGAAAGGGGAGAGATGGGTGTGGGATTATGGCTTAGAATCACTCCCCTTTTTTGAAGTTTAAGCGGGAGACATATTGGATACTTGATGGGGAAGTAAAACGCTAAGGTTCTAGTCTGGGACCCTGAGACCCTGCATTTCAGGTTTCTCACCTAGGCTGCCTCATTTTTACAATTAGTAAATCATTCTTCATTGCAACAGGGGATATATATGACTCAAGAGTTACTTGGAGGACTTTTTTCCCAAAAACCAGAGTCCTTCTATTAATTAAGAATTAATAGTAAGTCATAGTGTGGCCATGTGTGTTGGGACAGGAAAGAGCCTTGCCCCCTGTCCAAAATAGTGTCTAATACACTTTTCTGCTCTCAGAACAAAGGAAATAGGCCTGGAGATAGTGAAGGAGTCTTTTCACCAATTGTGAAACTCGGATAAATATGAGAGAGTCCTTTGTGAGAGAAACTTATTGGTAAAAGACCCATTTTATCTCATCCTCATGAAAGTCAGTATGAACGAAGACATTGAAACTTCCCCTGGGAGAATGGCGGTTTTAACCTTTTTGGGTTTTTTTTATAATAGTTTATTGTCAAATTGGTTTCCATATAACACCCAGTGCTTCTCCCCACAAGTGCCCCCCACCATGACCATCACCCCCTCCCTCCTCCCCCTCCCCCTTCAGTCCATGGTTCGTCTCCAGTATTCAGTAGTCTCCCTTGATCTGTGTCCCTCACTCTCCCCCGCTCTCTTTCCCCCTTCCTCTCCCCATGGTCCCCTGCCAGGTCTCTCCTGTTAGACCCATGAATGCAAACATATGGTATCTGTCCTTCTCCGCCTGACTTATTTCGCTTAGCATGACACTAAGGGGATCTGGGATCTGGAGAGAAACCCAGAATGTTGCAAAACCAGGAGGTAGGTCTCTGAGCGGACCTCCAAACCATTTCCTACAAATGGCCATATATCATTCTTTCTCATTGCCATATAGTACTCCATTGTATATATGTATACCACATCTTCTTGATCCATTCATCAGTTGATGGACATTTAGGCTCTTTCCATGTTTTGGCTATTGTTGACATTGCTGCTATGAACATTGGGGTACATGTGCTCCTATGCATCAGCACTTCTTTATCCCTTGGGTACATCCCTAGCAGTGCTATTGCTGGGTCATAGGGGAGTTCTATCGAAAGTTTTTTGAGGAACCTCCACACTGCTTTCCAGAGCGGCTGCACCAGTTGACATTGCCATTTTCGGGTTTTTTTTATTCCCCCAAGGCAATGGTGTCAGCCTCTTCCTTGGAGGAGTCGGGGTTGGCGCGGGGGGGGGGGGGGGCACTTACTGTGTGAGGTGGAGACTTAGGACGAAAGTCTCACATGTGCTTTCTCACAGACAGGCGCTGTCCAGGAGCAGATGAGGTCCAAGGGAAACCGAGACAGGCCATGGAGCAATTCTAGGGGCTTGTAGCTCTGCCAGAAATGGTAAGTGATGAGAGACCCCCACCCAGCACCTCCAGCCCTTGACCATACATCCTGATGGCCTGCCTCAGAACCCCGACCCCCTGCGAGACTGGGGGGTGAGGGAAGGAAGAATTAGAATGGAGGCATCAAGACTGGAGGACCCAGAAAGGGCAAAGAGATAGGGATGTACAGACAGACAGCGAGAAAAGAGCACACTGTGGAAATAGCTGAGAGTCGACACTAGCCAGTGCCTTCTCCCCAAGGCCTCAGTTTTCCTTGAGGCTGATCTTCCTTCTTTTCTTTTTAAATCAGGTTCTGCTGTCTGAAGCGTCTACTCCATGTCCAGCCCAGAAGAGATGCTGCCCCTTCTAGAACCAGTGACCCCAGGGCCCCTCTTTTTCCCTTTCTGCCTATCAGAAGGCTTGGGGGCTGGACTCCCTCTATTCCCTCTGGCTATAGCCCCTCCTGGAGATGGGGTCAAGGCAGCAGGACTGACCAAGTGACTACTGGTTGGCCAGAGGAGCTCAGTGGAAGCCCTTGGACACTCTCAGATCTGAGATAGGAGTTCTTTGGGAACCCGGGGTGAGTTCCCTTCTCCTGAATGACGGTCTGGGTGCTACCGGTTTTAAACTCTTAACCTGAAACTCTTTAAACAGGGTAGGTGAGTGAGATTCCCACAGTGGAAGCTGGCTTTGCTGAGAAGCTCTCCTTACCTCCCTGCCCTTCTTCCTCCGCCTGGAATGAACTGAAGCAGACATCAAGCAGGGAGAGGGGGGAAGGGTGACCACTGCCTCGTCTACTCTTTCCCACTAGATCTCAGACTTTAAGCTCCCAGTCCCTCAGTATCTCTCTGCGACTACCAGGGTCTTTCTCTAGTTAGGCCTCTAACCCTGTCTCTGTAGCTTTGTGAGTTCCTCCAACATCTTTCTTCTGTCTTTAATTAAAAATTTAATTTGAGTTCTCCTAATGACCTCCCTCCTTCTACTACATCCCCGCCAGGAACCCTCCTGTTTCCCATTGATTAAGACCTAGGTAAGAGGTGAATTTAGCCTGATGGTATTTCCACTTAACTCTTGGGTACCTTGCCTGCCCTCTGCCAATCTCCCTGCTGGCCCAGGTGAGGGAGAAGGAGGGATCTGGAGAGAAACCCAGAATGTTGCAAAACCAGGAGGTAGGTCTCTGAGCGGACCTCCAAACCATTGAGGACGGGAGGGGTGGTAGGCTGAAAACAATTATCTGTAAGTTTAAGGATCTTAAGGTCCTTGCCACATGAGAGCAGGACACCTCTAGGGCACGGATTCTCAACCCAGGCACTTCTGACCTTGAATTGGGTAATTCTTTGTAAGGGGGTGTTGTCCTGTGCATCAGAGGATATTCCGTAACATATCTGGCCAACCCTAGTTATGACAACCAGAAATGTCCAGATATTGCCGAATGTCTCCTTGGGGGCAAAATCACCCCTGATTGAGGGCCACTGCTCGAGAGTCAAGGTATTTCTCTTGAGAGTGTTTTCCTCACCCTCCACCCATTTCATCATTCATCATCCTCAGCCTGAGCCAGAGACGAACTAGGCCCTCTGGCAAAGCAGGCTAAATAGGGCCACACATAACCTCACAAACAGGCTCTTTATTCAGTGTGTGGACGGAGTGGACGCAGGAGCAGGGTTTAGTGAGATCGGGAAAGGGAGGGAGAAAAAGCAGTAGAGCGCGCCACGGATGCCCTGGTGTATCCTCTGCAAACTTTAAGCTCTATGTCTGTGCCCCGCTCCTAGAACCAGACACAAATAAGACTCAGGGAGTTTTGTCTGAAGACCACGTCCCACTCCCCACCTGGCTGGAGTCTGCATTAGGTGGGAAAATAACGCAGGAACAGGGCCTTCAGGCAGTTTGTTTTCTCAGGTGTTTTTTCTTCTGGCCCCTTCCTTGTGGGGTGGGTAGGAAGGCAGGACAAACCCCGTGAGCTCCTGCCTGCTCGGAGACTGAGAGGGTGGGGTCTCTCATTAGCTCAGTAACGACCAGCATCCTGTTTGATGGTGATGTGGTCAGGACTATGGGAACTAGGGTCCACTCTGCTGCGTCCACCATCCGTCCAGTTTGCCCCTCCTCTAGTGACGGGTTCTAATTGTGTCTCAATTTCAGTGTATTTCCTGCCACTTAGGGTCTAAAATTGGTCGTACATTCCTGATTTACTGTTCGAATCTAGCTAGTTGTTCTGAAAATAGCTCATCTTGTCCTAAAGTAGCTTAATGGCCTGAAGGTTACACTCAATCTGAAGGTTTAACAGGATAGGGTGGAAAGATGGGGGACATGTGGACTCGGGTCACCCTGGTCTTTAGCCTTATTCTGAAGTCTTTTCTATGGACACAGTCTTCTTTGGTGTTCTCTTGCCTTTAGCTATCTTTTCTAATATGTATGCTACCATCACTTTAACAGTATTTAAGAGTGATGGCAATGGGTTCAAGAGTCATAATTTATATTAAAAATGTGTTGGACTTTTAAATACATTTTTCAAATAAAAAATGTTTAAGCAAAATAGTTGCAAAGTGATCACTACAGGTGTGGGGGCGTGTCAAAGGATAGATGTGGTTGATGTAAATCCTAGAAAGTAGCCAGCATGGAATTCTGTGCCAATGTCACCCTCTTCCAAGGAGAGAAGGCCAAGTACTGTGGAGACCGGAAGACCACCGTCCTCTTCCAAGAGCTCACCTCCTCGTTCTTCCCGTTCCCTCTTCTTGGCTTTCATCTGAGATTTTTTGTCTTTAAAGAATCACTAGCTTAAAAACAACTTCGGAAAGGAGGAAGAGGACCAACATTAAGATTTTATCCTGGGATAGGGGTAGGGGGGATGGGATCAGGCCCTTTGGTGTCAACTACACAGTTCAGTTTTAAGGTTGAAGAGATTTCTGGTCTCCACCTTCGATACCTTTGTAAAAAGACACAAGACTAAACTGTTTTTTTTCTAGTTTTGTTTTTCTGTACTAAAAATATCCAGTAGATTCTGGGATTGAAAGGGTGGGGAGGTTGAGATGCCTGACACCTTCTCTGGCGGATGAAGTGGCCATTACCTGCGGTTTCTCTCTGTCTGAGTAAGGAAACAAAAGAGAGGAGGGGAAATATTAAAACCACATCTATATTCTTTTCCCTTCCTTGCTTCATCTCCCTCTTCCTCAATGCTACTGCTCCCTAGTTAGGCTTCTTTATATTGAATCGATGGTATTGGATACCCAGGGAGAAAGACAAACTAGCCAAATGACTGACCATGCATACTATTTTACCATCCTTCCCTTCCCCAAAGGTTCTGAAATCCTATCAATTGAGAATAGAGTCGATCAGAACCTTTGGTAGTTCGTTTGGTAAAGCGGAGAACTATCCTTCCTGAAGAATTCTTTACTTAAGTTACTGGAAATAATCCCAGGAGTTCTTTGGGACAGTGGTGATTAAGGGCATTGGCACTGGTGTCCATGCCCCCCATTTTTTAAAATCTGCAAACCCCCCATTTCTTCATCTGTAAAGTGGGAATAATACCTCACAGCATTGTGAGGATTGATCCAGGTGAAATGCTGTTGTTACTATTAAACTGCATTAATGAGTTGAGAACTATTCACCTCTTCCGTATCTATTGTCTGCATCAAGAATTGTTGATATACTTATAATCTTCACAATTTGGTCAATATTCTAATGGTCTAATGACCAATAATACATGTTGCCCGTTGAGCAGCCAGCAGTTGCTCAAGAAATGAGCAAAGTCAATGGCTAACACCAATGTGACTGACTAGTGTATTGTGACTCAATGACCAAACATAACAGTTCATGTAAGCACCTGGCTGGTTTAGCAACAGGATTTTGGCTATCAGGACTTCCCATCACCCAAGGTCCTAGCTATCACCGAACACTTACTGGTTGCATCTCTGTGAACACTGCAGACAGACTGTTCCAAATATCTTCCAGCCCCATCCTGACTCGTCTCCAAAAAGCAAGGGCTGGACTGGGGCTGGGGCTGGGGCTGGGGCCGAAGAGGAAGGGGGTGGGTCTGAGTCTAGAGCTGAGGGGGGGTTTGGGAGTGGTGGTGGTGGTCTGAGTGGTGCAGCTGGTGTCAGGACAGAGACTGTTGTCCAGGGGGCACTCCTCCCGAAGCCGGTTGCAGGGACACTGCTGGTAGGTACAAGGCCGGTGCTCTGTACGGAGTTGGCTCAGTGCCCCAACTCGAAGGCGCCCGGAAAGGCCCTGCAGCTTCCCTGCCCTAGACCTGCTCATGGTGCCTGACCTGCAGTGGCAGTGCCATGGGCCCCAGGGCATGAGCACCAGCTGTAGGTCCTCCGGTGGAGGCATGGCTGTTGGCGAGGGGTGTGGCCACCGGCTTGGGGTGGACCCTGCTGTTGACCACTGGCTCAAGGTACTGCCGGAGGGCACGGTGTCCTCAGCAGACGTCCAGGTGGAGGTCGGCTGGTCTGAAGAAGACATCCTGATCTCAGGCTCCTGGGTGTTAGCTTTAAACCTGGGGCTGGGCATCCTCACTGTGTTGGAAGTCGCTTTGAGCGCCCCTCCGCTCGCAGTATTCTTCCTGGCGTTAATCACAACCCCCTCTTCCAAAGACTCATCCTCCTCTGGCGACGACACAATTGACTTACTGACGCCGGTAGCCACCGTGGAGGCCAAGAGCTCAGCGGCAGCCGGGTTTGCCAGGCGGTCGGCACTGGCCACGAGGTCATCCTCATCCTCCATTGTCACCCGCATCTTCTTGGGAGCCCCGGTCCGGAGGGTAGTCCGGTAGTTTCGGGACATAGGGACCCCGACGCGGAAGCTGACCCGCTGTGTCTCTGTCGAAGTCGAAATCAGGCCTCGGGCCCCCGCCGCCTGGGGCCCCAGACTCAGCAGCAGGGCCCATAGCAGCGCACCGGCGGCGGGGACCATGGGGCCGGGCAGCTTGCGGCTGAGAAGGAGGCGGGTGAAGGAGGCCGGGTCTCCTACCTTCTCCCTCCCTCCCACTCTCGGGTCGTTGGAACCGAGGCCCGCGGGGCTCCTGCCGCGTGCCGCGCCCCTCCCCCAGGCCCTCTGAGCGCAGTCCCCGGGGCTCCGCTAAGCACCCTAGGGACCACTGCAGCCAGAATGAGCCAACAGACGCATTGTGATGTAAGGCCCAGCGGGGCTGAAATCCCGCAGCAGTTTATTGACCCGACACAGATCTGGATTGACTCAAGAGGTCGAAACTACGGGCTGTGAAAGCACTCCTTCCCAGGCTCACCGGCAGCAGACATCACGAGAAAGGAAGCAGCAGTTCTTCCATATTGAGGGAGCGGACTCCTGGGTGCCAGCTGCCGGCTCGCAGTGGTCAGTTGGCTCCGCCCACCCCTCCACCAATCCTGAGAGTCACAGACCACCAGAGGCTCCCATTTACGGGGGAGGAACGCGACACTCAAGGAGACACAGTTCTGAGCCTTTGGTTCTGCAGCTCGAGCAGGACTAACATCTACAGCCTTGCCCTTTCCCTTACAAGACACCCCTGCATGTACCCCTACAGCTGAAGTGATGATCCCCCAGGCACATCAGGTGCCGGACCTCGGAGCCCTGCGTGGAAGACAGGGTTATGAGAGGAACGACACCCCAATGACAGGGAAGGTCCTGTGGCACTGGGATTGGGGATGAGGAGGTTCAGGAAGCGGCAGGCTGTTTCCAGGTAGGGCAGGGGCAGATCAATATCTTTGCTTGGTTCTAGGGTCCTGGGTTGCTGTCTTAGACTAGGTCCCTCCAGAGCCATGGAGATCCCGGTCCAGCCTAGGAGAGTGAGAAAAACAAAAAGAGGTACAGGAGCGGGACCTGGATTTTACTCACGGGTTTGGGGAGAGAAGCCAGAGAACTGAAAGAGAAGATGAGGCACTTGACTGGTGGTCTTTCGACTCCTTTGTCCCCTTGGACCTCTGGCCACCACATGTTTTCTCTTCGCTGACAATGTATCCCTTCTGGACCTCTCGGGGTGATCTCAATCTCCTCTAAATCTGCTGTTGTGAATCTTCCTTTATTCTCTGATGCCCCAGCATTTAAACGTATCAGTTTTTGTAGTTCCCCTGCATCTCCCAGGAGGCATTAAGAAAGCAGGAATTGGCTTTATACCTCCCACCCCCAACTTTCATCCTTAAGCTCAGAACTCACTGTCTGACAGCTTCAGGGATGTGAACCTGATCCAAGGAGATGAGTTGGGCCAGCTCTCCCAGGCTGTTCAGAAAACGGATCTTTCGTGTGAACTTGGAACTGAAAAGAGAGGATAAACCAAGTGTGTGCTGTCCTGGGAAGAGGGCTCCCGGGAGAGGCTCATAGAGGGAAATGTGACAAGTGCAGCACAGTGAAGGCTAGAAAGAGTCAGGGTGGGGGCAAGAGCTTCTTAATCGCGATTTTGAAAATAGGAGCGGGTCCTTGTTCCCCCAGCTCGTACCTGATGAAGGGTCGCAGCAGCGCCAGGAGAGCCTTCACATACCAGGCCGCGTGGACAACCACCAGGGCGCGCAGGTGTTTCCGGAGCCTGCAGAAGAGGAGGTAGTCCTCTTCTCCCACCTTCATTCCGGAAAATCGGGTGGAGCTATCTTCTGCCCCTTTTGCTTCTGCAGTTTCTAGGTTTCTCTGGCAGGCGGGGCTACTGCCCACAGTCTGAGCTCCACCCCTCATGTTTAGCCCTGCAAAGCTCCTCTGTTTTATGAAGCTGTCTTGTCAGGATCTCCTCAGCCTGGCTGCCTCTGCCCCCCTGTCTCCCGTGCCCGACACTTGCATAAGGCCTTGGCGACTCCCCTTTCCCCCTCCCCTTGTGCCTAGGACAACTGACAGAACTCCAGGTGGAAGACCACCAGTGAGGAGGGGAAGAAGAAAAAAAAAAAAAAAAAGAAGAAGCAAAAAAAAAAAGCGAGAAAAGTGAGCAAAGGGAAGATGGGGGAAAGAAAAGGGGAAAAGGAACATCGCACGGAAGAAACGGGTCAGGGAAGCAGGTGGAGAAGAGAGGCAGACAGTGGCTGGCTGGGAAGTGAAATAAATGGCGAGATGGTGACAAAGGGGAGCACCTTCTGGTGCCAGGCGACACGCCATGTGGATTTATTTGATTTCCACACATGCCCAGTGGCAAAGGCATTCTTGTTGTCATTCTGCGGAGAAGGAAACTGAGTCCCCACAAGGCTAAGGGACTTGCCCAAAGTTATACGGCAGGTAAATGGGAAAGGCAAGATCTGAAACTAGATTTCCCTGACTCCGGAGTGAGGACAGAAGACCAGAGAGGCCTGGAAAGGGGTGTGATGGGACAAGGAAAAGAGGAAGGGACTACATGGAAGAAGGAAGAATGGGAAGAGGGAAAGAGGAGGCACAGAGAGACGTGCAGCTCCCCAGTCTCGTGGCTCACCGGCGGTCCAGAGCGTGGTAGCACTGGCGCATCCAGCCGAGAGCTGGGACCTGGGCCCTGCTTGTGCCTCCACTCAAGTGGACAAGCAGGTAGTTCTCAGCTACCAGCAGCTCCAGAGTGCCCACCATATACCTGGGGGGCACACAATGGTCAAGGAAGGTTCGTGCGGTGTGGGAGGGACACTATATAGACTCAGCAGTCACTGCTCATCACACAGGCCATTCTGTTTTTGCTCTCCCCTCCCTACCATCCACCCTGGAGCCCTGTAGGGCTTGGGCCTCACCTGAACAAGTGCTCCATGACATAGGTGTAGTTGGGAACGCTGCTGCTGGGGAGATAACAGGAAGCAAAGACAATGACAGCATTGAGGCCATCACCATGGTAACCTGGAGAGGAAAAAGGGACAACCTATTCTGTCAACAACTACATCTTGATAGACAGTATGTCTGCTTAGGTGGAAGGACTCTGAGGGTCGCTGGAAGTTACAGGGAGGATTCTGTACCCAGTCACTGAGTTTCCAACTTCAGCATTTTATTCGGGAAGTCAGAGTTCTTACCCCTCCCCTTATGGTAGTCATTACCTCCATGAGAAAGGACTTTCTTGTAGGGCTCAATGACAGTCATGTCCACTCTCTGCTCTCGCTGTCCTATTCGGAACACCCTCCAGTGATGACCATCTTCTCCAGCCACATCCCACATACAGCCCCGGCCCAGCCTTTCTGCTGCCTCACTGGCCCCCAGACCCTCTGCACGGGGCAGCTCATCTAAAAGAGAGGGATGGGGAAGGGTCCATAAAGCACAACACATACCTTCAGTATCATGTAACTTCCCCAGGTTCCTAGAGTTGATTATTCCAACATCTCATTCCTCAGTGTTTTCCAAGACTCCAGCCCTAGTTGGCCCATCAATCCAACTTCTTGCTGGTTTCTCCCTCCTGTGACTCATGATCCTCACATTTTTCACTAGGCACTGGCCTTGAGGTAACCCTGCACAATGGTAGGTCCATGGCCCTTGCCAGTATTAGTTTCCCCCTCCCCGCTCAGATTCTTTCCATGCTTTTCCTTGGGTGAGCTCATCTCTTCCCAGGTCTTCAATCACCACCAGTAAGATGATGAATCTAAATTTGCCTCTCTAACCCACACATCTCTCCTAACTCCAGACCCATGTCCCTAAATGTTTAGAGTGGACATCTCTAGTTTGTGTCTTTCTGTTGTCTTCAAGCCACCAGACCCAAGTGTAACTCAAACTCATTTTCTTCCTCCTCTCCCCATATTTCCTTTTCCCCCCCTTATTTATTTTTGGGAGAGCACAAGTTAGGGGAGGTGTAGAGAAAGGGGGACAGATGATCTGAAGTGGGCTCTGTGCTGACAGGCTGACAGCAGTGGATCTGTTGTGGGGCTCAAACGCATGAACTGCAAGATCATGACCTGAGCCGAAGTCAGACGCTCAACCAACTGAGCCACCCAGGTGCCCTGGCCCTATTTCCTTTCGTGATGACTCCATCCATCTAGCTGCCTAAGAGTGAAAACCGATGTCATCCAAGATTTTCCTCTCTGTCAGCCATCAAGCCAACTGGACCCCAGATCTTCTTCCAACTATCTCCATTATATTCTCTCTTTATTCTCTCTACTATTACTGTCCTCATTCAGGTTCTTAGCATTTCTCATCTGGCCTTAGTGCTAACCTCTTAACTTGCCTCTAGTCTATTTACTCTAATCCTACCCTCTATACCCTTGCTACAACAAACTTTGCTTTCTACCCTACCTTTCTTATTCAAATGGCAATATACTATACCCAGTAATTCTGCATGACCCTTCCCTAGCAATGGAAACAGCTACCTCATCTTAAAAAATGGTTGCCTAGTATTTAGTATTCCATTGCATGGACACAGCATCTTAGATTTCATACTCTACGGATGGACCTTTAGGTTGTTTCCAACCTCTATAGAGCCGTCAAATTTGATCATGTTACTCCCTTGATTAAAACCATGCAGTGACTTCTCATTGCCTATAGGATAAAATCTAAACTCCTCAGTGGGGTAGCAAGGACCTCCGTGATTTGACTCTTGCCAGCTTAACATAGCATCCTGATTCAGAAGCTCAGGTGACAACCTGGACATGTGATTGGTGTCTGAAGTCCAAGGCAATCCTGTGGGGACACTGTTGATGTCTGGAGAGGTGGAGAACTGGTTGGTGTGGGGAAAAACCCATACACTTGGCGTGGGAAGTGTTGTGAGTAAGGAAGAAACAAAGTTGTCTTTAATATCAAAATAGTCATGCTTACTACTTTGAATTCCCCAACATGCCATGTTCTTACCCAACTTGTTTCTTCCACCTAGAAAGTCTTCCCAGCTACCTGATAAAGAGCAGCTCAGAATCATCTCCTCTGTGAAGTCTTTCCTAATGCCTCTCAGGCAGAACTGACCTTGTCCTCACCCCTGCTGACCATACCCTATATGTATGTAGACCATGATCCTTAACTACACTTATTTATGTATGTGTTAATTACCTACTAGAAAGTTCCCTAAGGATACGACTATCTTATCTTTATAACTGGGTTATTGTTCAGTCATAGCATGTAAGTCATTCTATAAAATTTTCCTTAATGAACAAAGGACCCTCCCTGCCCCTCTACTGACTACTCTCACATTGGATCTATAGGCTTTCTATTCTGAGGAAAGTAATTTCGCTGACCTTACCACTCATGCCCACAGTATTGCTTCTAACTTTAGCCTGATTAAATCCATCCTGAGCTTCTCGAACTCTAGCTTCCACTTCTAGCAGCTTGAGCCCCAGGTTTCTTTCCTACCTTCCCATTCAAATTCATGTCCACTGTCCAGCTGCTCCGAGTCTGAAGGTGTCTCCAACTCATCCACCTCCAGGTCGGAACTGCCATCAGGAGAGGAAGGTACGAAGGGAGTGGGAGAAGCTCCATGGCCTCCAGTATCCGTAGTCAGATTCAGTTGCAGCTCTGGGGCAGAGAGACGCTTACGCATGGGGCGTGAGCCACACAGGGCTAAAGTGCTGGCGGTATCTGGGATACAAGAAAAGAATAGAAAACCGTGTGTGTGTTAGCCAGAGGAGGTTGGAATTCCTGCATATGGAAGTGAGAATATGGGGTAAATTCTAAAGAAGAGATAACCCAGGGGATATTTGGGAAAAGAGAAGTGGAACTGTAAAGGATGAGGGAAGCAGACTGGCCCAGAATCAAGAACTTGAGGCCTATGTGGGTTTTTTTTCACGCTTATTTATTTATTTATTTATTTAGTAAAAAATTTTTTTTAATGTTTTATTTATTTTTGAGACAGAGAGAGACAGTATGAGCAGGAGAGGGTCAGAGAAGAGGAGACACCGAGTCAGAAGACAGGCTCCAGGCTCTGAGCTGCCTGTCAGCACAGAGCCCGATTCAGGGCTAGAACCCACAAAACGTGAGATCATGACCTGAGCCGAAGTCGGATGCTCAACTGACTAAGCCACCCAGGTTCCCCAAATGCTTATTTATTTTTGAGAGAAAAAGACAGAGACAGAGCACAAATAGGGAGGGGCAGAGAGAAGGAGACACAGAATTCGAAGCAGGCTCCAGGCTCCGAGCTGTTAACACAGAAACTGACGTAGGGCTCAAACTTACGAGCCATGAGATCATGACCTGAGGGGAAATCAGACGCTCAACTGAGCCACCCAGGTGCCCTGAGGCCTGTGTTCTAATTTACCAACCTGCCCAGGAGGCTCTCTCAGGATCCTCAGGATCTTCAGAAGGGTTGGCTTCCTCAGGAAGAAGTCTAGGCGGGAAAGGGGCAAGGCGGGTAGAAACACAGGTTAACCAGATGGAGCCAGGTGTCAATTTATCAATCCTCTCGCCCTGCCATGTTTTATCGCCTCTACATTTCCCCACTCCTTCCTTCAAGCCCTAGTTTACCATCCCTGCCTTCCATCGACGAGCATCCCTCCCTTCTCCCAAGGTCCCTGACGGTCCTCACCTGGGGAATTCCTCATCCTGCCACTCCTCCTTCAGCTCCAGTTCCCCGAGTCTCAGGGGGGCTGCTGGCCCCGCTGCCTCAGCCTCCTCCCCGGCCCTAAGAGTTCCCGGGGAGATGTGATCATAAGACAAACTCAGCAATGTCTTGAGGGAACTGGATCATAGGTAAGAGACACCGGAATGAACAGTAATTAAGGTACAGAGCCAGGCACAGGCCTTAAACCCTCAGATCCCTTGTCTCCTGGATACTTCCTCCTCCACTGCTTCCTGGAAACAGATCAGCCCCGCTGAGGGGTTTAAGGATCCCAGGAAGGGTGGGATATAAATAAGGCTAATCAAATTTAACTCTGTGGCGCTGCTCCACCTACAAGAGAGGTAGAGACGGTCCACATCGCAATTGGCTGGAACCTGACAGACCTGCCCGGGCGTCACCAGGCACAGCTGGGGAAGATGGCACCTTGTCAGGCCTGCCTTTCCTCCACCACACGGGGAGTGGTCAGGGGAAAGCATGGCAGAGGTGGAGGGGCGGGGGAAGAAGGGAAAGAGGAAGATTTGCTGGGAAAGAGCACCTGGACCTAAAGTTCTTTCTGGGCCGCTCTGGGGAGGGGGCATCAGAAAACACAACAGGCAGGCTTTTTATTTTTAATTTTTTAAAGCTTATTTTGAGACAGAGAGAGCAGAAGAGGAGCGGAGAAAGAATCCTAAGCAGGCTCCGCACCATCGACACGGAGCCAGACATGAGGCTTGAATTCACGAACCATGAGATCATGACCTGAGCTGAAACCGAGTCAGGCATTTAACTGACTGACTGAGCCACCCAGGCGCCCCAACAGGCAGTTTCATGGCACAACACGATAGCGAATTATCCTGAAACCCCCAGTTCCCGGTTTCCTACCCAGAGCCACCTTAGTCCTCTGCAGATTCCTTTGCCTGCAGTTGGGTCTCCTCCAGGAAGCCGAGAATTGCCCTGGTCAGAGCAGGATGTTGGGAAAGTCCCTCCAAACTATTCACTGCTTGTTTCCAAGCCAGCGAGCCAGATCATACTTACCCAAGATCTAACGTCTTTCCTCCCGCATCTTGTGTGGTTCCCATCTTCCCGTCTCGGTCTGTCCCTGGAACTCTTGCAGCTGAGAGTGGGCTGTCCTGGCCCCCTGGGAATTGTGTGACCTTTGTCTCCATCTCACTGCTAGATGCTCCTGTCTCCAGCAAGGGAGGGGAGGGAAGGAGGTAACCTTACCTTCAAACAGGTTTTGCCACTTCCCTTCCCTTCCCAAGGAGCAGGTTTGCCCCAAAGAAAAACCCTGCCTGTGTGGGGGCGGGCTTTGGGGAGGAGAGAACATTTTCTAAAATGGCTAGACTTGCGGGGGTCAAGGAAGGCAAGTTGTTTTCCCTTCCAGATGCCTTGTCATCTTCTGGGAGTTGCTCTTTATTTTTTAAAATTTATTTCTTTATTTTGAGACAGCGAGAGAGACCAAGCAGCGAAGGGGCAGAAAGAGAAGGAGAGAGAGAGAGAGAGAGAGAGAGAGAGAGAATCCCATGCAGCCTCCGCCCAGTCAGTGCAGAGCCTGACTTGGCTCCATCTCAAAAACCATGAGATCATAACCTGAGCTGAAATGAAGAGTGGGACCTTAACTGACCAACTGAGCCACCCAGGCACCCTGGAAGCTGTTCTTTAAACAAGACAAAAACAAACAACAAACTACAAGAAAACAAAAACCAGAAGACAACGGAAAAAAATATTTTGGTTTTAAGACTAACTTGGCCTCACTTTCCGAGCATAAAAGCATGATTGGGAAAGCCATCATTAGGAGGGTTCTGGGCTCTAGAAGAAGCAAGAAATGAAAGGCCGAGGATGAGGAGAGATAGAAGGCCGTTGCTTCTCATTCCCAAAAAGAGTCAATGAAGGGAGCCATTCCATAAAGCAGGAAGAAGGGAGATGAATTTTGAGGAGGCTGGAACCATTATCAGAGGGGAGGGCCTGATTATAGTTATAAAAAGAGACAATAAGACACCAAACAGGAAAAAAACTGTATTTAATACTTTAACAAAATGCAAAAGAAGGTACCCAAGTTACAAAACATAAATTCCTTTGGTTCAGAAATCACACAACTATTTTTACCTTCCCATGGCTATAGACATCATCCCCTACAGCGAAGTCACACCATCCCCCTCTTACTGAAGACGTCATGCCAAAACTGTCACACATCCCACTGTTCGCTGGGACCACTGGCAACTTATATGGAATAGGGCCATGGGGCAGGAGAAAGGGGGACAGGTGGGTCTGAAGGCAAAAGGGAGACTCTACACATGCAGAACAAGTCAGTGGGGAAGCGGGGTCTCTCTGTGGGTCACTATGGTATACATTGCACTCCTGCACATGCTACATGAGGCTGAGTCCCTTGGTACAATCACATATATATATGATTCAGCCACCCTGAGCTCTCCCAGGGGGAGAGAGGGATGGCAAGAGGTGGCGTATCACAGAATACCAGAGAGCATCTAGTCCAGACCCTTAGTCTTACTGATGGGGAAGACAAGATATAGAGAAATGAAGGGTCTTGCCAAAAGACACACAGTTCATGGCAGTAGGCATTAGAACTCCATGTTCCCTTTCGATATGAATGAGAAGAGAACAAGACGCACAAGGAATTGACAGGTCTAGGGCATAGAGCCAGGGATCTCACTGCACTTTTACTGTCTTTTGGGAAGACTGCCTAGGTGGTCTTAAGGCATTCCCGGGGTCTTCTGGGTCTTTGCGGGGTCCTATGGCTTTGAGAGATCTAAAGAAACTGAGAGCTGGGCCAGCTGGCGAGGACAGAAGGTAATGGCCTCCTAACTGCTTCCCAACAATCCTAAAAGAGTCATAATAAGCTCAGAATACAACTGTAGCCACCTTGGCCTTGGACACCACTGCTTAACTGGGGGCAGAAAGAGGAATCATTGAGCCGGGTTCTGCTGAAGGCTGGAAACCGCAATAGAAGTTTCCAAAGCACACTCCCTTTTCTATCTAGCTTAAAGTAGGTAACCAACAAATACCTGAATGTATCAGAGAATAAATGAATACAAGGAGACAATGATTGTTTGGTTCAGAGATACTGGTTCTGTTCAAGAGCCTTACTGAGGGTACTTCCTTGTGCCACTCTGCTGGAACTATGCAGGTATTACTTTGTGCCCCTGGCAAATGAAACAGAGGAGTCAGTGCAGATTTGGTGAATTAAATTAAATAATATGATCTGTCTAATGGGTAGAGATCTGGAGAAAAGGCAGAAAGCCATCTCTAAAGCAACTGTTTTCTTTAACTTCATTCTCCTCCCAGGTTCATGAACATAGTACATCAGATCCCAGAGCAATGAAGACAGAACGGCCGATGCATCTCAACACATGCAACTGAGGTGATTCAAGCAACCTCTCTCACCATCTTGACCCCTCCCAGCAGTCACTTCTTAGACAGTGAGGCAATAGTCGACTGTGACAGTGAGATCTGACTGCACTTCTCAAAGATGGCCTCTGCTGAGAGTTTAGGCAGCCCCTGATCCAGGGGGCACTCATCCACCAAGCTGTTCATGGGCGTGGGGGGCAGTGGAGGCTCCTCCTCATCTTGACTCAGTCCAGGAACCAGGGAGTTCCCCGCCCTGTCCAATTCCTTGTCCGCCTGCTCCCTGCACACACCCTCTGTCTCAGGCTGCCCTGAAGGGATCTTCATGGAGTCAAAATATGCTGACAGGGCCTCGTGGAGCAGAGGCAGAAGTTTCTTCCGAGATACCTGGGTGTTGCCCTGAAAATAGGCTTGGAGGTTAGGGTGGGTGCTTGGGGCAGGGGTCAGCTTCAGGGATGGAGAGTGGGAGCGTTCCAGAACTTCACAGATCTAAAGAGGAGACAAAAGGGGGAGGTGGTACATCAAACAGCTGGGATCTCTTAAGTTAGAGACTTCTCTTATACAGGAGAAACATTTTAACCGAATCATCCAGAGTTCAGTATCACTGCTAATACACGTGGTATTTAGAAACAGAAGAAACATTTGATGTTTATTTTTAAGACGGAGAGAGAGAGACAGACTGTGAGCAGGGCAGGGGCAGGGAGAGAGGGAGATACAGAATCCAAAGCTGGCTCCGGTCTCTGAGCTGTCAGCACAGAGCCTGATGCAGGGCTTGAATTTTCGAACCGTAAAATCATGACCTGAGCTGAAGTCACACACTTAACTGACTGAGCCACCCAGGTGCTCCAAAAGCATTTGAGATCATATATTTAATTTAGTAAATCCAAGCCTGGAGAGATTAAGTATCTTGAGCTAAATCACGTAGATGATGGGAGTCTGAACCAGAATCCAAGACCCCTTGACCTACTATTGTTTCCAAGTATATTTCTGGGTTCAAAAACTTGAACAGTATCCTTAGCTAGACTGGGACAAGTGTGTAGATTCAGGTCAGGGGCAAGACAGAGGCAGAAAGAACGAACAGATCAAAGTGGGGTAGGATATATGCCAGGCGTGGTGCCAAGTCTGACCAATTCCAAATGTTACCTACGTAATTGTCACAACTACCTTCAAAGATTTGGATTAGTATAACCTTCATTTACAGGTAGGGAAACAGAGGCTTAGGTTAAGTAACTTGTGTGAGGTTATAGTCTGAATGAAGCAAAACTGACACTCGAACCCAAGTCTGCCACCAAAGCCAGGATTCTAAACCGCTCTCTTACATCATCTCTAACACAGGAAGAGAGAGGCCGACAGGGCGCACTGTGAAGAGGACTCCCATTTCCCAGCACAGAGCAGCCGGGCCAGCGGGGGAGTCTTCTGTTAGGTGCAGAGCTTCGGAAGAGTGTGGTGGGGAGAAGGCGGGGATATTGAGGAAGGTGGGAGAGATACTTCCTATGGCCAAAGCACCCTTTCCTTCTTGACATGATTAGTGAGAGCCGCCATTTACTCCGTGCTCCTCTGTGCCTGGCAACATCCTTTACATACAATATGTTTAATAATCACATCAGACTAACCAGTGGGTAATATTATGCCACATACAGATTCAGAAGTCTACTGATCCGCCTGAGCTCAAAGAGTGGGTAAGTGGCAAATCTGGGACAGGAAATGTGTCCATCTGCCTTTTAAAACTGTAGATCTGGCTCAGTCAGTCGAGCATCCGACTTCATCTCAGGTCATGATCTCACGTTCGTGGGTTCAAGCCTTGCGTCGGGCTCTGTGGTGACAGAGCCTTGCCCACTTCTTCCCCTTTCTTTTCCTCTGTTGGTTACTGGGCAATTAGCCCAGGAAGAAGCTGCTTGCACACTCTCAAAAAATAAAACGTTAGAAAACAGAATAGCTGTGGTTCTTTCCATGGTGCCAGACCAGCTTCCACTGAATGAAATTGCATTTGCTTCCTGGAAGAGAAGAAAGGTGACACATCTTCACTGGATGCAGATTATCTTGCTGTATGCAGACCAGTCTTTAGTAGCAGCCTTTCTGAAGCCCAAGAAACCTGAAAAGTCCCTGGACTGACTCACATCCACATTTAAAAAAATTTTTTTAATGTTTAATTTTGAGAGAGAGTGAGAGAGAGACAGTGTTTGAACAGGGGAGGGGCAGAGAGAGAGGGAGACACAGAATCTGAAGCAGGCTCCAGGCTCTGAGCTGTCAGAGCAGAGGCCGATGCGGGGCTGGAACTCATGAACTGTGAGATCATCACCTGAGCCAAAGTCAGATGTTCAACTGACTGAGCCACCCAGGCGCCTCTTGCATCCACTTTTAAATTCTTCTTCCCTGGGCTAATTGCCCAGTAACCAACAGAGGAAAAGAAAGGGGAATAAGTGGAAAAGGTGGCCAAACAGATCGGGAAGGAACACCTGCGTTTCGATCCCTTCTTTCCAGAATCAGCAGTGTAGACAGTCACTCATCCCTGCGTGGTCACGTAGCAGACAAGGCTTCTCTTGTGTTTCCCATTTTCAAGGCCATAGGGTCAAAAGAAAGGAACTGATTTTCTGGGGTGAAGAATGCAAGATTAAACTAAGAAACGAGTTTGAACTCCAGATTTGTAACACTGACTTTTAATTTAATTTCAAGGTCCTTCTAAGTAGGAACTGTGTCTCTACTTCCCTTTGAATCTCTCTTAATAGTATGATTAAGGATATTCATATATAGAGAGAATGGAGAAAAGCAGGGAGGGAGGCTTCCAGAAAGAGGTCAGGGGACTTCCGTGTAAGTATAAGAACTAAGGAAAGGTTTCACAGCACCAGGCGGTGCTTACAGGCTGAGAAATGTAGGGACCTCGGGCTGGAAAGGGACAGAGACTCACTGTCATCTGGAGTGCCGCACGGGGACAGAAAATAGCCAGCTGCCGTACTGGCTCGTTGTGAGTGTTGAAAAAGATGGTCATGGCGACCAGGACATCACAGTTATGCGCCTGGCAGAAAGCATGGAGGTCAGCGATGAGGCCAGACCTCTGCAGAAAGGCCTGAAAAAGACGAAATGGGGCAGTGAGAAGGGCTACAGCACGACCTTCCTTGTCACCAGTAACAAAAATGTTCACGAAGGTTAGCTTTCCATGTTAACCTGGGTCTTGTACTCTGGAAAAAAGGTATGTAATATTTACTCTGGGTTCTCTATGTGCTGGGAAGCAGTGTGTGGTCTGGGGAGGATATAGGTTTGGGGTTCAGACAGAACTTATTTGGAAATCAGATCTAATAGGTAACTATTAGCTGTATCATCAAGGAGTTGTATTAACCTCCCTGGACTTAAGTTTGAGGCTAAAACATTTACCAAGTGCCTGTTTTAAGAATTAAAACATGATCGTGTACATAACATGCCCGGCACGTACAAGGCTCTCCTGCTCTTGCCATCGACTAAGCAAGGTCTTCGCCTCCTAGGTATTTTCAATCTAACAGAACAGCAGGGCACACGAGTAACAGACACAGGCCAATTGCATCCTCAGCTCCTCACTCTTTGCCAGTCTCTCCTCTCCTCCACAGTCTCATGCAGTACTTCCTCTGCTGAGTACTTACTAACAGCTACTCCAGATCCGGGCTTTTTCTCTGTCCTTGGCATTTCTCATGTGTCAATTTGTACTAGGTCAATTAATGCTACTTGGCAAGCCTTTTCTGTTCGTATGTTTGTTTCCCAAATGAGGAAGCAAGGGAAGACACCAGGTCATTTTGTTTTATTAAAATTATTTAGTATTTTTACACCGTAAAAATTTAGTAGAAAGCTGTGCAGACGATGGAGGAATGTGTTCAGATCCAGGTGCCGACTAACTTAAATCAGATATGGAACCGGGTAGTACAATACCATTATCAAAGTTCCATTCATTCACCCATTCAACAAAATCGACTGAGCACCCACTATGTGCCAGGCACTGCCAAAGGTGCCAATACAGAAGAAACAGGGCCCCAGTTCTGGTGGAACTAATAAACTAACAGAGGAACGTAGACATAAGCAAGGAAACCATGAAATGACCACTTCAGTCCATTACCTGCTAAGAATAAAACAACATTTAAATTTTTTTAGAGATTTTTTGAGCACAAAGGATATTATGTTAGTAACAGCCATCAGAAAAAAATGCTTTTTTTTAAAATTTTTTTTATGTCTTTTTTATTTATTTTTGAGGGACAGAGAGAGACAGCGTGAGCAGGGGAGGGTCAGAGAGAGGGGGAGACACAGAATCTGAAGCCAGCTCCAGGCTCTGAGCTAGCTGTCAGCACAGAGCCCGATGTGGGGCTCGAACCCACATGACCTGAGCCGAAGCCGGCCACTCAACCGACTGAGCCACCCAGGCACCCCAGAAAAAAACTCTTAACAGAGGAGATATCTGAACTAAGACCTGACTGATAAAAAAGAGCCAGCTCTGCAAAGGGGAAAGCCAACTGCAAAGGTCCTGAGGTGTGAGAATGAGCTTAATGGATCTCACAAAAAGAAAGAAAAGGAGTGTGGCTATAGCACTGTGAGTACAGGAGTGGGGCTGGAAGGAGATGAGGTCAGAGAGAGAGAGAGAGAGAGAAAGAGAGACAAGGGCCAGATCAAGGAGGGCCCTATAAACCACAGTAGGACTGTTAGATTCTTTGTTGTCGTTGTTGTTGTTGTTTTATTTAAGTAATCTCTACACTCAAACATAGGGCTCAAACCCACAACCCTGAGATCAGGAGTTGCATGCTCCTCTGACTGAGCCAGCCAGGTGCCCCCAGGGCCTTTAGATTCTATCAGGAGGGCAATGAAAAGGCAGCAAAGGAAGGGAGCTGATGTGATCAGAGTTACATCTGTTTTGTTTTTTCAGACTGACACCTTATAAAGAGATTACTCTGGCTGCTATGGGGAGAACGGTTTGTAGGGGTGCAAAAGAGGAGGCAGGAAATCCGTATGCAGGCTATCGTGGTAGTGCAGGGAGAGGTCACGGACTACCGGAGTGCAGCCGGCATGGGGAAAGGTACATGGGTACAAGATTTATCGTGGAGGGCAGCCAGCAATGAGGGGCAAGGTTACATACATAACTGAAGATGTTCCTTCCCCACCCACACCTTGCTCTTACCTCCAAATCCATATATATTGCACTAATGGCCATATTAATGCCTTGTCTGGAGATGGTCTTCTGGTCCTTTCTCAGCAACTGCTCAGTGGTCAGTCCTAGACGATGAATGTGAGATCAGGGGTCAAACAAGAGAGCCCAGGGTCCCCAGACCAGGAAGGTGAGGAAACCAAGATGGGTCAAAGGTGAGGAAAAACACAGCCTCTCCTTGGGCCAGCGATTAGGGCAGATAACTAAGACCGCTAATTATATAATAAAAAGATTCTTTTAAATAACTGAATCACATTCATTGCCTCTACAGCAAAGGACCATGGAGAGAATAAACGAAGAGACACTTTTGCTATTTCCCCCTTCTGTGTTGTTTTAACTTTCTATAAGTATATTCAGTCCTTTTCTTTATGTCAACAGGTGGTATCTGGGTAAAAAATTATGGAAGTTTTTTTGTTCTCTTCCTTTTTCCTTTGTATATCCACCCTAAATGTTTCTTCTGCTTACCTAAACAGGTATCTAGATCTCACCCAGATAATTTAGCATTCCCTCAGCAGATCTTACTTACATATCGATATTTTCTGATTAGCCCAGAAACCTCTGACACTCTTAACACACTCCTCCCCCTCCTACCCAGTAGCCAGGATAGTAAATCGGTTGATTAGTTCACGATCAGACTCACATACTCCCTCGGTTCTCTCTGCTTCAATCATTATGCGTGCTCTGAAAACCATTTCCCTGGTGTTCAAGCAGACAACGAACAAGTCCTGTCCACCTGTACTCTCGTGCGGGAGGGAGAGAAGTCAGTTTACCGTTTCACACCTGATACATCAAATTTTGCCTTTTGTAGAGAATCAAAGATGTCCTCTCTCTTGGGCAGGTCTGGGAAGAGGGCCTCCAGCTTCTCCACATATCTGTTGTCCTTTGGGGTTGCCTTTCCAACTTTCAGGTCCATGTTGACACAGTCAAGGATGATTGTTCCTGGGGGGATGAGAGGCAGGACTCAAATCCCATGGTCCTCCAATCATAACGGCAGGAATACACACACAACCCTCAAACCCGACGGACATGATACAGGCAAGAGCGCCTGGCAAACTCACTGACAAGAAAACGGGAAACTGGGGCTATGTCCTGAATAGGACCTCCCAAATCCAAACTAAAATGCAGGCAGGCCGAAAGGGTGCCTGCCTGGGCACCCCAATCCTCAGAGATCTTGGAACCGAGTCAGAGAGAGATGACCTCCCTTCTGTAGCCAAATTCCATTAGAGAAACTGAGACCTTGGAAGAGATAGTCTAGTTCAATTCACCATCTCTGTCTCTGTCTCTGTTTCTCTCTCTCTTTTTTTTAAATGGAGAAAATGAGAACAAGAAAGGTTAAGAAAGCTGCTCAAGGTCACACAGCCACCACAGGCAGCTTCTCGGGGCCGTTGTCCTGCGCGTCCTTTCTGCGTTCGCCACAGCCTTCTCATGCCTAATTGCCTCCTGAAAGGACCCAGCTTTTGATATGAGCTGGATAGCTTGGAAAGGGTGCGATTAAGCTAGAAGAGTCTAGACTTTTCCACTCTTCCTTCTCTGGGGCAGATATGGAGGAACTAACCCGAAGGCCACCCCCACCCCTCACCGTGGAGAAGGGCTGCAGTTTGCCTGTCCAGGATCTCTGGTGCCCCCTGCAGGATCCTCTCGGTCACCAGGGTAGCACACGATCCCACCAGCTCCACTGAAACGTGGCAGGGGGGGCAGTGTTTTTGCTCGATGGGCCGATGGTCCAGCACCTCTGCCACTGCCTCCTCGAGGGCTGCGTCACTTCTGCGTGGAAGAGTGAGTGTGGGGACAAGAGAAAGAAAGAGCTGGGGGGACTCCAGCAGCTTTGAACCAAATCTCCGGCTCACCCACGAAGGAAAATGCACATCTTAGGGGAACACTTAGAACTGCTGTCACTTCTACCTCTGCCTCACTGCTCTCGATTCTTTTCTTTCATGCAAGAACCGAAGTCATCTTTCAATAGGATGTAAATGGGAAAAAAACAGTATATAAGTGGACTTGGTGAAGTATCAGTGACAAGTATCTTAGCCACCTATTTGATCTCCTTAGGAGCTGCCTTTCCAATTGCCACCCTTGGCACGCAGTATTTCAATCTCTCTGGTCACTCAGTCCACTTAATGCCCAAATTCCACACAGTGCACCAGATCCTATGGCTTCTATCTTCAACCTTATCCATCCCCTCCTTTCCAACCCTCTGCTATTGCTTTATTCTAAGCCCTCAGTATCTCTCACCCAGATTATTTCATCAATTTCCTAACCAAACACCTACTTCCAGTCTCAGGCCCTCCTAGGATATTGACCACAAGGCTGCAGAGGGATTATTTGAAAAAGGCAAACTTGATTCTGTTAGGATCTGGATTAAATATAATTCACAGTCATTCCCCACTACCCTAACATCAAGTCTAATCTCTTTGGCAAGGCCTACAGGTTTCCACAATCTGGCCCCCACCTCCCTCCCTAGCCTCACCTCTTCCTATGTCCTACTTCCGGGTCACATTTTATGCCCCAGCCATCAAAAACAAATTCCAGTGCTCCCAGTTCGCCATGCTATTTCACGCCTGCCTGCCTCTGCTTATATGAATTCCTCTGCTCTTCCTAACTACCTTACCTCCCCATTCAGGGAACAAACACTCAGAGTGAGATCAGCGCCAACTCTCTTAGGAAACGTTTCCTTGTATCCTCCACTCCCCTCTAGTGTGTTTCACTACTCCATCCTCTCCACACCTATTTGTCCTCTAGACTGTCAGTTATCACACACCTCTAACACCCATCACAATGACACTAATGAGATATTTTCTTATGTGGGAAATAATTTTGCTTTTTGTTTTTAAGTTTTATTTATTTATTTTGAGAGAGAGAGGCAGAGTGGGGGTGGGGAGAGGGAGAGAGAGAATCCCAAGCAGGCTCCATGCTGCTTGGCACAAAGCCTGAGACGGGGTTAGAACTCAAGAACTGTGAGATCATGATGTAAGCGGAAAACTGAGAGTCAGATCCTTAACTGACTGAGTCACACAAGCACCCCCCCGCAAATTTTGCTTTTTAAAAATTAAAAGGAGTTGGGGCGCCTGGGTGGCTCAGTCAGTTAAGCATCCAATTCAATCTCGGCTCAGGTCATGATCTCATGGTTTGTGGGATCAGGCCCCTCATCAGGCTCTGCACTGAGAGTGTGGAACCTGCTTGGGATTCTCTCTCTCCCTCTGTCTCTCTCTGTCCCTTCCCTCCCCTCATCCCCATGCACACATGCTTTTTCTCTCTAAAAATAAATAAACTTAAAAGAAAGTAAAAATAGATTTAAAAATCAAAATTAAAAAGAGTTGCAACTGGGGTGCATGGGTGGCTCAGTTGGTCAAGCATCAGACTTTAGCTCAGGTAATGATCTCATGGTTCGTGAATTTAAACTTTCCACTGGGCTCCCTGCAGTCAAAGTAGAGCCTGCTTCAGATCCTCTGTCCCCGCCTCTCTTCCCCTCTCTGCCCCTCCCCCAATCCTGGATTGCAACCATTATTCAAAGGCTTCTATTACAGTGACTCTGCCACAAAATAATGATACTAAAGGCAGATTTAAATGATTTCTAAATTATCGTTTAGTTTGGCTTCTTTGTGTTTCTATTTCTTTTTGTTACTTGCATAACTGGAGAACTGACAATATTTTCTGTTGATTTTCTGTATCTGCTATGACCCAGCAATTGCAATTAGCCTGTGAGATCCCTGAAAGCAGAAATTCTGTCTTCCTCTTCTTATTTCTTACTCATCAGGGTTTAACATGGCACATGATAAGTATTGGCTTCACTTCCTTCCACTTACTTGGGTAAGACATGATGGTCAACAAGGAGAAGGGTGAGTTGGCCAGCCTGGTGCAAGGCATGGAGGTCAATTTCATCCCGGAAAATCAAGAGGGACTCTGGAATGTTAATCTTCTGAAGGAAGAAGACGTTGTCACCTCGTAGAGGTAGCTCAGAACGTTTTATATTTAAAACTGGCACAAAGACTTCCTCTGTCTCTGTTGTCTGGATGAGCAAAGTGAAAAGAACATACGGCAGTGTTTTGGCATAGACAGCAAAAGTGACAAGATTACCGGACCCTGAGGAGATAGGACCTTGGGGCAGTAACAGCCTTTCTCAAAGCCACAAATTACCCAGTTGATAAATTTAAAAGGACAACCCTTGCCCTCTCTCCTTAGTACACATGAAGGTCAGCAAGACAGCTCATGGAAAAGACC
This sequence comes from Suricata suricatta, assembly GCF_006229205.1. Classification (NCBI taxonomy): domain Eukaryota; kingdom Metazoa; phylum Chordata; class Mammalia; order Carnivora; family Herpestidae; genus Suricata; species Suricata suricatta. Next base: position 40,223,358 of record NC_043707.1, read on the forward strand.
TAGTTCTAGATGCTGCAGAGAAGGGATTATTAATCCTCAAGAGCTGCCCTGGGCATGAGGTCACTGGTACCCAGAAGAACTTGATAACAAGCTGCTTGAATTTGCCTTCTGCCCTACCAATTCTTCCACACACAGGCACTCCTGTGATCCTCCCGGGAGCACTGCAAATAGCATCCTTTCAGATGTCACAGATTGTCACCTGAGGCTCAGTAAAGTTGAGGGATTTCACTGACCCAAGAGTAAGCGGTGTTGAGTAGCAGAGCTGGGTTTTGGATCCAGGTCTTTTCATTCTAAGGTGCTCTGCTGCTAAGTACTCACCTTCGTCAGGTAAAAAGCCAGGGCAAGGGCTGACACCATGGAGTCCAAGTCACAGGCTTCATTGCCCAGTACGACATGTAGCGGCCGGGGCTCCTATTGAGGAAGGAGAGCGGAACACTAGCGGATGCTCCTCTGTCCGTTCCCACTGCCCGTCTCCCTGAGCAGGGCTTTGCACACACCCTCTCCCTGACCTTCACCAGGGAGGAAGGTCAGATAATCTCACGAGTCCTCATTTCATGGATGAGGATATCAGCAGAGAGGCCACCTGTGTTTACCCACTCCACATACACCCAGGAAGTAGAAAAGGGCCCTTTCTTCTACTATACTGCCTCCTTGATTGTTAACTTAAAGAACAGCAGTAAAGAATTCTCTAACTTCTTATGCTTCCTTGGGCACTGGAGAAATCAAAGGTAGAGCAGTTGGGATAGGTGATCTATTCAGGCTGCAGCAACTCGTTTGTGTCCTCCCCCCCCACCCCGATCCTGCTGTTTTCAAAATAGGGGAAAATATCCTTTCACTTCTAAATCATAAAAGGCGAAGAAATTTTGAAAATAAAGGTAAAATAAAATCTAGCCCGTGATCCAGTTATCCAGTCCATGAAAACTCCCCCAACTCAGAGGAGCCTCAGTGATAACCAGACAGAAGCGACATGCACTATTCAAGACGCAGACACTTTTCCTGGCAGGTTCCGACGAAAGCAAGAATAGTTGTCGCTGCTGGAACTTTTATTTTTATTTATTATTCTCTATTATTTTTTTTAAAGTAGTCTCTATGCCCAATGTGGGGCTTGAACTCGTGGGCCCGAGACCAGGAGTGGCCTGACTGAGACAGCCAGGTGCCCTGAAATTAAAAAAAAAATTTTTTTTAATGTTTATTTTTGAGAGAGAGACAGAGAGACAGAGCAGGAGCAGGGGAGGGGCAGAGACAGAGGGAGACACAGAATCGGAAGCAGGCTCCAGGCTCTGGGCTGTCAGCACAGAGCCTGAAGTGAGGCTCATACTCATGAACCATGAAATCATGACCCAAACTGAAGTCAGATGCTTAACTGACTGAGCCACCCAGGCGCTCCCAGGAACTTTTATTTTTAAAGCTTTGAGGAGTGCAACTGCTGATGAGAATGGAGAGGCAAAGGATATCTGTTATTATTAACCTGTCCCCTTGCAACCCCCTTGCTATCAGCGTCTTAAACAATACCCAGAAGAGGTAGGTACTTCAAGAATTATGTCCACGGCTCAGTTTAGGGTGCAAGAACTCTCTCTTACCAATTTACTTTGGAACTTCTATCTCCACCTGCTTCTGAGAGAGGAAGGGATAAGGACAAAATGAGACACTGGTGACAGCAGAGATTCCTAATTTCAGCACTAGTGGCTTTTGGGCCTGGGTCATTCTTTGTTGTAGGGGCTGTGCTGTGTGTGGGAGAGGTTTGGCAGCGTCCCCAGACTCTACCCACAAGATGCCAGGAGCACCCCCAGTCATGACAATCAAACGTGTCTCCAGATTTGCCAAATATTCCCGGGGTGGTGGGGAGCCACCAGAATCATTCCTAGCAAATAGGGAAAAATCCAAACACTCTGACTTCTTCACTCAGGGAAGATTTACTAGATGCAAGAGTTTAGAAAAGTAGGAAAGAGGTTCAGGGGAACAAAAGATAGCAAGCAAGAGTTATCAAGTAACATAACTATAAGAGGAAAGGGAATCATCTTGCCTGATTGGCTGGTACCTTCCCTCCCCCAGAAAGCTACAGCCAGAAAGGTATAATTTTAGAGGATTTTGGTGTCATAAATTGCCCTACCCAGTAACTAAACAGGCTTCTTTCCCCTTAAGTTTTATTTATTTAAGTAATCTCTACACCCAACATGGGGCTCGAACTCACAACCTGAAGATCAAGAATCAGATGACCTAACGGTGACTCAGGTTTTTTTGTTTTGTTTAGTTTTAAGTTTATTTACTTATTTTGAGAGAGAGAGCATAAGCAGAAGAGGGGCAGAGAGAGAGAGAGATGGAGAGAGACCAAGCAGCACAGACAGAGCATGACACAGGGTTCAAACTTATGGAGTATGAGATCATAACCTGAACCAAAATTAAGTCAGATGCTTAACCGACTGAGCCACCCAGGTGCCCCCCACACCCTAGTTTTCGTTTTTAAACTACTCCCCCTGCCCCCACATCTTCTACTCCCTCCCTCAGAGAAGTACAGAAGGCAGAGGTTTTGCACAAAGGACCTCTGGAGAAAGTCTGCCTTGAGGTCCTCCCCTGCACCCAAGTCTCTAAGCCTACCATGAGTGGGTGGCAGCCCAGACCCACTCACACTGAAGAGCACAGGAGAGGGGAGATTCCTTTCAGTACTAAACTCTTTTCCTACCTAAGAGGAGAATTGGGTACTATAGTAACTCTAACTTACAACTGCTCCTTCTGATAGCAGAGAACATCCCCCTGTTTCCTGGATACCAAGAACCGCCCAGATGGCTGTGGACCAGAGTGACAACAAAGGTAAGTGGCCGCAGACATAACTTGCTCATTGAAGCAGTGGAGGGGAAGGGGAGCACCATGGTCCCTAGAAAGGGACCTGTATAAACATGAGTGGCCATATGGCCCTGACTCTAATGGAAAAAGGTAAGAGGAACAGGGACTAGGCAGAGCGAGTGGGACAGACCTAGTGCCAGGTCCTCTGGGAGACTTTCCAACACTCACTGGCACTAGTGCTGCTCCAGCTGGGTCGGGATGGGTCACAGCCCCGGCACAGAGGGGGTCTACGTAGGGGAGCAGAAAAGGAGGCACCACATACAACTCTGTGACTCTGAGGAGAGATGAGATCCAGACGAACGTGAATAACTAGCCCCTTGTGCTTGTTCAAGCCAAGACAGCAGCCAAAAGGAATGAGTATCAAAGGAATCCTCTGGGCTTTCAGCATATCCCAGAGCAGGCCTGAGCAGAGGCTGTGGTGGCACTCACCTCCCCGGTCACAGTCTACCATCACCCCAGGCTGTCCGGTCTACTCACCACCCACAACACCTTTAAGCAGCAGAAATGTCACTGGGAGAGACCACAGACTAGGGTTGAATCCCGGCCATGCTTCTGACCTGTTAGGAGACTTGGGCCTCTCCAAGCTTCTTTGTTTATTTGAAAAATGACAGTTGTGTAACTGATTTCATGCAGTTGTTCTGAGGCTTAAATGAGATCGCCCATAAGTGCCTACCTACTCTGTGGCTAGAAGGATGGCCACCTACTGTCTGCCCATCCCTGCCCCCTTTTTTTTTTAATTTTTTTTTATTTTTTAATGTTTTTTTAAAATTTATTTTTGAGAGAGAGAGAGAGCGTGAGCAGGGGAGGGTCAGAGAGAGTGGGAGACACAGAGTCTGAAGCAGGCTCTAGGCTCTGAGCTGTCAGCACAGAGCCTGACATGGGGCTCGAACCCACGAACTGTGAGATCATGACCTGAGCCGAAGTCGGATGCTTAACCGACTGAGCCACCCAGGCGCCCCTATCCCTGCCCCTTTGTGCCACCTGAAGGTCTTGTCTCCGTGACACCCTCCCTGGCCACCCAGCCTGAGCAATCCTCTTCCTCTAGGCCTCCAGCTTCCAGCACCCGTGGCCCTCACATGGCACTGCTACCCTAAGGAACTCGCCCTCTTTTCATGGGCATGGATCTTAACCTTTCACACAGGCTACAACTTAGGCAACCATATCCAAATGGGGACACTTGAGAGAATGAAAAGGGTGCAATAAAGGGTTATGTCTGAATAAACGAAAACTGTCGTGGGCTGCCCAGCTTATAAGGCACCCCTCTCCTCTTCACTTAAATGTGTGTATCTCGGAAACCCCCACCTCCACCCTATCCCCCATTAGACGAAAGCAAAGCCAAAGAGCCTTGGTTTATGACCGTCAGAGGAAGGCTTGAGGGCAGATACAGCTATACTTAGAGCAGGAGGAAACTGAGCTGCGAGAGGGAAGAAACGCAATCTAAGAGCCCCAAGTCAATATAAACGTCTCGTTTCTTAAACAAACAAAAACACCCAAACCCACGAGTGACAGAGTGACAATGGCTGCGTCCTGATGAGTGGCCTTGTGTGGGAAAAAGGATGGGCTTCAGGGCTGGCAAAGTCAACCACTTCCCTTCTGAGGCTGAATATGGTCTGATGCCTAGTCTACAAAATAGTTGAGGGAGGGAAAAAAAGAGCCAGGGAGCCAGAGATAGAGAAGCCTGCCCTCCATCCCCCACCTCAGCACAGAGAATGGTATAGATACTGAGGAAAGGACTGTAAGGCCTGAAGGGTAGCCGGCCACTCCTTATCGATGCCCTATGTGACACACATGTCGTCTGCAGCTGGATGAATACCTACACAGGAATGCAGCCCTACCATGAAGCAAAGGTTTTTACGCACTAGAAGTGAAAGGTGACTCACCATGAATAGGACATTTGGTTAAACAGGATTTTTTGTAAAATGGAACATCCAGGGGCTCCTGGATGGCTCAGTCAGTTAAGCGTCTGACTTGGGCTCAGATCATAATCTTGTGGTTTGTGGGTTTGAGCCCCGTGTCAGGCTCTCTGCTGACAGCTCAGAGCCTGGAGCCTGCTTTGAATTCTATGTCTCCTTCTCTCCCTCTCTGCCCCTCCCCCACTCATGCTCTCAAAAAATTAAATAAACGTTAAAAAAATTTTAAACATAAATGGAACATCCATGAGAGACTTATATACAGAGAACAAACAGGGTGGATAGAGGGGTGGAAGAGCAGGGAAAGTGGGGGATGGGCATTGAGGAGGGCACTTATTGGGATGAGCAATGGGTATTGTATGGAAGCCAGTTTGACAATAAATTATAAGGAACATCCTAAGGGCACTTGGGTGGCTCAGTCGGTTAAATGTCCAACTTCAGCTCAGGTCATAAGCTCACAGTTCGTGGGTTCGAGCCCCATGTCATGTGCTGACAGCTCAGAGCCTGGCAGCTGCTTGGGATTCTGGGTCTTCCTCTCTCTCTCTGTCCCTCCCCCCACTTGGATTCTGTCTCTCTCAAAAATAAAGAAATGTTAAAAATAAATAAAGAAAATGGAACATCCCACTATCGTTGTGGCAGAGACTGTAGAAAATTTCTCTGATATCAGGGGTGCCTGGGTGGCTCAGTCAGCTAAGTGCCCTGAGCACCTGACTCTTAATTTCCGCTCGGGTCATGATCCCAGGGTGGTGGGATCAAGCGCCACATTAGGCTCCACACTGAGTGTGGACCCTGCTTGAGATTCTCTTTCTCTCCCTCTCCTTCAGGCCCCTCCCTCATTCCCATGCACATTCTCTCTCTCTCTCAAATAAAAAAATATGTTTAAAAAAAATTTTTTTAAGATTTTTATTTATATTTATTTTTGAGAGACAGAGACAGCACGAACAGGGGAGGGTCAGAGAGAGAGGGAGACACAGAATCCGAAGCAGTCTCCAGGCTCTGAGCTAGTTGTCAGCACAGAGCCTGATGGGGGGTTCGAACCCACGAACTGTGAGATCATGACCTGAGCTGAAGCCGGAAGCCAGACACTTAACCAACTGAGCCACCCAGGCACCCCTCAAATAAAAAAATATGTTAAAAAAAACTTTCTCTGGTATCAGATGGCAAAAGTAAATCAACAGAGAAATTAGCTGGTTATATCATATGTAAAAGTCAAGCATTCACATTTCCCTAAAAATTATACCAAAGCTTAACAGAAACACTCAAACTTAATAGAGTCTGTCTAAATCATGTCTTTCTTTACATTTACATTTTTTCACTGTGTACATTTACCACTTCTATAATTAAAAAACAATCTAGTATTTATCCATTCTAAGTTTACTTATTTATTTTGAGAGACAGAGCACTAGCAGAGGAAGAGCAGAGAAAGAGGGAGAGAGAGAATCCCAAGCAGGCTCTGCTGACCACGTGGGGTCTGATGCAGGGCTTGATCTCACCAACCATGAAATCATGACTTAAGCTGAAATCAAGAATCAGACGCTGAACCTACTGAGCCACGTGGACACCCCTCCAGTATTTATTTTTACTTTTTTAACGTAAGTGCTATGCCCAACGTGGGGCTTGAACTCACCACCCTGAGATCAGGAGTCACATGCTCTACTGACTAAGCCAGTCAGGCACCCCTATAATTAAAAGCAGTCTACATTGTTGGCAACCACCTGTGTCCTGCCACCAATTCCTCCACTGAGATTCCTAGGCTCTGATTTTTTTTGTTTCTTCCAGCCCTGGTCAGGCTGTGTGATAATAACTCTAAGATACAACCTCACTTCCACAAGTTCACAAATCTGGAAAAAGAAAGCTCTAGATCTTTCTTCTTGGGGGATGAATGCAAGCAGAGAAATGTCAGGATACCAGCACTACTGGAAAAATCCAGTATTTTCCAGCTTCCTACTGCTGTAGGAGATACATTGTTAACCTGGGTGTACTCGGGAATAAAGGTGTCTTAGGACAGATGCATGCAATGAAAGGCCATTTGGCGATGTGTCAGGTCTAAGGACTCTTACCAAATGGTGAGAAGGAGACCTGCCATTTGGGTTTTTGGGAGGAAAAAAATTCCAACTGCTTAGCACTTGGAACAGTGCCACAAACATTCTTCATCAGTCCTCCAATGGGCTCCCCATGGTGGAAATCAGAGGTAACCAAACAAACTGGTTCCAAATTGCCCTATGCATTAAATCAACTTTCCCAAAGTTTGTATTTCACAAGAATAATTTAGTATGATCGTATTAGAATTGTCCTTTTCCCTATACTTCAGGTGAGGACATTAACTTATGCTAGAAGCTGAATCTACAAAAGGAAATAATAGGTGACTTTAAGGATTTGTTAAAGACTAGGATCGATCGCCCAAGGTAATTTGCAGAGTTTAAAGATACTTAAAAAGGAAAGCATAGTCAACCATCCCTCTAGGTCTTCACAGGGGCAGTGTAACTAAGAGTAGGGGGGCCAAGGGACCTCTTGGAGCCTCTCTCTGGTCAGCTTTATGCTGCTAACTGGGAGTAGCAAGCCTAATGCTGCATGACCAGTCAGCCCGGCTGGCAGATTCCAACAAGCTCAGAGTGCCGAAAATAAGCCACAAAAGATTCAGGAGTCAAGCTTATAGTTTTGATTCCAAACACACTTTGGGCTTATCCCTTCCAGGTGAGGGATTCTTATGTAATTTACATGCGGGTTAAGGCCAAAGAAGAAATCTGAAGGCAAAGGAATGCTAGTTTTTGGTCAACAACTGATATGCCTGCAGTATTGAGCACGTTTAGCTTAAAAAAAAAAAATGAAAGGAAAACACCATGACCACCTCAAAGCTAGAATGGGTTCGGCCCGCCAAGACAGAAACTGCCCGTCCGAGGCAATAAGGCTGTGGGCACAGGTTCCCTCGTACCCCCGGGGCTCACATGGAGGCCAAGGAGGCCTGGTGAGCGGAGAACTGAAAGAGGGGCGGGGAGAAAGGGATAAATACACCTCGAGGGGACACGACTGGCGGCACCATAGTCCTTCACCTTTTGACGAGCTGACCCGGGCGACAGCGACAGCGAGCAGAGGCTCAGATGCAGCTCCCCGACCCACAATTCCTCCTCCCAGCTTTGGGGAGACCCCAAAGGCAGGAGCCAAAAACGGGGAGACAGCGGCATTTCCCAGAGCTAGATTCTCGTTCCTCACTTCTCCGGCCCCAAGGCTGATCAGAGCCCAAGCCCCGTCCCCACAATTCCGTGTTCCCTCCCCACACACCCTCGGGGCTCCCCAGATCCACATCTTCGTTCTTCCTGGACCCCATACTCCACAGACCGGGATTCGTTACCTGCAGAGCGGCTCGACAACCCTGCAGGTAGTCCTCCATGGTGAAGTCCCAAGCTGTGCCACCGCCCCTGGCCGTGGAGAGGTTACTAAGCGAACACTCCCCGCCCCAGACTCAGGGGCTTGGGGCGAAAGTCAGGAGTCGGGACTCGAACCTGCCACACAGCGCTTCAATCCCAACCCCTGGAGGAAGTGCGTAATCCGGCGCTCCTGGAGTCCGACGTCGCCCCGCCCCCAGCGGCGGAGGCGGAGCTCTGCGCCCAGAGACTCACGGGACCCCTTCCCGGCTGGGCGAATTGGGGCGTGGCGCAGGGCGTGCTGGGAAACGTAGTACAGAAGCTCCGAAATGGCCCCAAGACTCGAAGGAAGAATTTTTCGAGATTACTAATTTGACAGAGAAATATATATGTGTCCGTGTAACCTATATTTGTTGCATTTGAACTTTCCCTTTCGACTCAGGCTAAGTATAGCATCTTTCCATACATTATGCCGAGCATCTGGTTGACATCTTAAATTATACATGTCAAAAACAGCTCTTCGTCATCCTTTCTCGAATTCTCCCCTTTACCAAGCTGACCCTTTGCCACCAGGTTTCCGATTGTCCATGTTATTAAAACAATAGAATAATATTTGACACCTCTTCTTAATATCTACGGTCTCTTGCCAGCTCCTGCTGCTAATTCCTTTACAACTTGGTAGCCTGTTTTTTTCTATAGCCTCAGCAAATGTCTCCTTCTCCTGGACTGTTTTAACCTGCGTTTCTTGTTTGTTTGTTTGTTTGTTTTGTTTTTGTTTTTGTTTTTTTGCTTCCTGCCTCCCTAATTGTTCAAACTGCCATTTCAGCCTTCAGGGTTGCTTGAAGTTTCATCCTGCCAGAGCCCTGTGAGTCAAGTTAGGAGAGCCCTTCAAAATGTAGAGCTGGGTTCCAAGTTCCTTAACTGCCACCTTCCAGCCCCACAGTAGTGCAGAGCACTGCAAATAAATACTCTCATCATCAAATACCCATCCCTTTATTTCTTACCGCCAGCTTTTCCTGCTCAACCCTCCCTGCCCGCCTAGGAGTTGAGAGAGGTGACTGATAGGAAACTGAGGCCTGTGCTGGGAACCACGACCCGGGCACAGGGGTATCCGATCTCTTGCTTCCTCAGCTAGTTCTGTCGCCACTGCCGCTCTTCCCGGTGTCCGGAGAGTCCTCCACACCTTCTGCACCACCAGGGGCACAGACCAAACAGTTCCATTTCTAGAAAGAAAGAAGTTAAGAAAGAAAGAAAAAGATACAGTAAGGACTTAGAAAGTAGCAGGATTTTTTAACTTTAAATGAGTAAATATGCACATGTTCTGCTCTTTGGCCCTGCATCTGTGGATCCAGAGCAAAGGCCGGCCCTCCCTGGGGTGAAAACCCAAATCCACCAGGCAGCTGCTGTCCAGCCCTGCTTCTCCCCACGCTCAGCAAGGGCACTTGCTCTTCCCTGTTCTCACCAGAGAGGCACAAGTGCTCCGTCCCTTTCAGCGGCAGGGGGAGGGAAGAGAAAGGGTCTGTTGTTTTCCTCCCCTTGTTTCTCTCTCCCTCACTGCTGATCACCAGTCTGCTGACCAGGTCAGAAAGCCCTGATGGAAATTCTTCCGTGTCGGGCAAGCCCCTCCTCCTCCAGGGAGCTTGTCCTTGACTAATATTTTTCTTTGTCCTGATGGGAAAAAGGGAGAGAGAGAGAGAAAGAAAAAAGAAAAACCACAAACTTCCTTTGAAAACCACCAGCTAGTCGTCCGGGCCTGGAGCGCACGCCCTAGATTCGGCAACTCAGGAATCCCGAAGACGCTCCCGGCGACCTGGGAGCACTGTGGCTGCACCCCACCTGCCCCCACCCTTCTCTGGTGACCCCGGTCGTGGGCGTGGGTCCGGAAGTGGCCTCCACCAAGCCTGGACTGCCGCTCATCAACCTGTGTAGACCTGTGTAAGCTCTGGCCTTGACAGCTGGGAGGTAGCTGGGAAGGTGGTGGCGCCCCTGATTGTAGCGACTCCCCCATTGAACTGCCACAGCTGGACCGTCCTCCTCGGTCCTGGAACAGCATCCACGTCTTTAAGGTAAAAACTTTGTTTTAACCGTCTCCTTTACTTCCCCTCCAAACCCCAGTTCTCTTTTTCCTCTCGAGCTCTGGCGGGGTGACATGGACTAGCCCTCCACTCTGGGTCTCTGTGAGTCTGGATTATGAGAGGAGATAAGGCAGGAGGACTATTTAAAAAAGGCTTGGTCCCTTCGTTTACTTCTTTTAACGAAAACTTCCCCAAGTCTGCTTGCAAGCAAACAGGGCATGATCGTGGCAGTTGACTTCTTCGGGGGTGCAAAATTTTAAACTGGTAATTGCATGAAAATTTGGGTCAGACTGAGAAAGATTGCTGTGGGAAAGTTCCTGGGTGTGTGTGTGTGTGTGTGTGTGTGTGTGTGTGTGTGTGTGCGTGCGTGCATGTGGCTTCAATAAGCCACCCACCCGTTTTATATGCTTCTTGCAACTTTTGGCTATTTACTGCCACTGCGAGGGAGGGGCCCGGGCTATTTTCACTCCCTCACCCACCACCGGAGGATAATTCCAGCAGCAGAGAATGCGTAGGGCTCAGAAGAGAGGAAAATAATGAAATCCTGATTTGTTTGAGTGCCCTCCCCCTCCTCTTTTCCTGCTCTGATCTGCTCGGTGCCCAGCCCACCAGGAGCTCACCTTGTAGAGCGGAATCCTCCCTTCCATCTCCTGCCCCTTCGCTTAAGACTTAGTTCACTTAGCTTTGCCCAGTTTGTCTGAGACCCAACTCCATCCGTGTCCAGCTCCTGGTTTCCTTTGGCTCATTCTCCTCACCAGCCATCTGCCCAACCCCCACTAAATTATTGATCATTTCTGGACAGAAAAGGAAACAACGCTGCTTGTCTTCAAGCTCTTTCAACTTTCCCAGGCTCTGGTTTCTGCTTCCAAAACTCAGCCAAAGTGTCATTTGGGAGGGGAGGAGAAAAAGGAGAGGAGAGAGAAAAAATAGTGGAAGGTGTGCAGGCAATTATTGCTAGTCGGATTCTAAATTAACGCCATGTAATGAGATGCCGCTAGCCTAAATGAGAATTTCTCAGGAGGTGTATCAATAGGGGTGACTCGACTTCTTTCGATAACTTTTATGTCTTTCTTTCAACTTCATCTCTTAACCTGGCCCTGAATTCCTGCCGTTTTACAAGAAGGAACCATAGTCTCAGGTTAGGAGGGAGCTGGAGAAAAGACAAGAGACTTCCAACAAGTCTTAATTTCTCCCTTTTCTTACCGTGAGTCAGGGGGAGAGGGGAGCTAAGGGATTGAAGAGACTGATTTTCTAGGAGACAGGGTTTGTGGCTTTTAATTTTTTTGCTACCCACAGCCTTAAATGTCTGTGCTAGATTTGATGCTTAATGCTGATAGAGAGCAGGTTAAACAGGCACAGCATTTATATCTAACACAACCTATGTGGGAATAGATAGAACATGTGCACAGGAAGGAGAATGTAGGGGGAGTATTTCCTTTTTTTCTAAGTTTTAATTTTTTAATATTAAAAAATTTTTATAGTTTATTTTGAGAGAGAGAGTGAGCATGAGTGGGGGAGGAGGAGAGAGAGAGGGAGAGAGAGAATCTCAAGCAGGAGAGAATCCACACTGTCAGCACAGAGCCCAATGAGGGGCTCAAACCCATAAACTGTAAGATCATGACCCGAGCTGAGGTTGGATGCTTAACCAACTAAGCTACCCAGGGGCCCTTTTAATATTTTTAAAAAACGTTTATTTACTTTTGAGAGACAGGGCGAGAGTAGGGGAGGGGCAGAGAGGGAGGGAGACACAGAATCCAAGCAGGCTCCAGCACAGGGCTGTCAGCATAGAGCCCGATGCAGGGCTTCACCTTTCAGGCCACGAGATCATGACCTCATAACCTCATGACCTGAGCTGAAGTTGAACACTTAACCAACTGAGCCACCCAGGTGCCCCCTTTAAGTTTTAATTTTAATTCCAGTTAGTTAACAGTGTTATATTAGTTTCAGGCGTACAATATAGTGATTCAGCCCTTCTATACGTAGCCCTGTGCTCATTACAAGGGAGTATTTCTTAGGTAAGTCAATAAACAGCATGTTCACATTCCATAATATATGAAGAGTGGACAAGAGAGTATCTCTGGGTTTAGGTGATTGCGTTTCAGAAAGGAACTGGGAAGCTGGCTATGCCAACTACACCTGTCAAGAGAGTACTGACAGGGCGCCTGGGTGGCTCAGGGGTTAAGCGTCCGGCCTGGGCTCAGGTCATGATCTCACTGTTCGTGGGTTCAAGCCCCGCGCTGGGCTCTGTGCTGACAGCTAGCTCAGAGCCTGAGCCTGCTTCGGATTCTGTGTCTCCCTCTCTCTCTGACCCTCCCCTGCTTGCACTGTCTCTCTCTCTGTGTCTCTCAAAAATAAATAAAAAACATTTAAAAAAAGAGGGTAATGACAGCATTTGTGGGGGGCAGTGGTTTTGTGCCGGAATCTGAAGTTGCCTCTCAGAACCCACCTCTGATTCAAGTCCACATGACCCACATTTCCCCTACTGACAGGAAGCCCCTCCCAAACCTTTTTGCTGTGGTTTGAGATTGTGTACAGTTCAGTAGAGTCCTTGGAGGAGAAAGACTTCTTTCTCACTGGTGTCTCGTCTTTTAGGGCTTGATTCTGTCTGTCTGTATCTCCACTTTTCACCCCAAGCACTCTGTGATTGTTACTCTTTTCGCCCTTGGGGTGAAGCACAGAGAGGTAACCCTCAGCATATAAGCAGGCTGTGTGTGTTCTGGATTCCCCCCTCTCCCGCCCCCAACTGCCAGGGGGTGGCATTTGGTGTCAGGCAGAGAACTTACCACCTTCCTGGCTCTGTTGGGGACTACCAACTTCACACCATTACAGGGTGAGCTAAAGATCACCATATTAATAACCATTAGTACAGCTGGCCCCTGAACAACGCAGGGGTTAGGGACACTGACCATTCATGCAGTTGAAAATCTGGGGATCCCCAGGTGGCTCAGTCAGTTAAGCATCATGATCTCATGGTCCATGAGTTTGAGCCCTGGATTAGGCTCTGTGCTGACAGCTCAGAGCCTGGAGCCTGCTTCTGATTCTGTGTCTCCCTCTTTCTCTGCCCCCACCCATGCTCTGTCTCTGAAAAATTAATAAATGTTTAAAAAAATAAAAAAACAAAGAAAATCTATGTATAACTTTTGACTTCCCCAAACTGACCTAACAGCCTACTGTTGACTGGAAACCTTACCAATAGCATAAACAGTCAATTGGCACATAGTTTGTATGTTACATGTATATATACTATATTCTTACAATAAAATAAACTAAAGAAAAGAAAATGTTAAGAAAGTCATAAAGGGGGTGCCTGGGTGGCTCAGTCAGTTGACTGTTGGGCTCTTGATTTTGGCTTGCGTCATAGTCTCCCAGTTTGTGGGGTCAAGCCCTGAGTGGGGCTGAGCTAGGCACAGGGCCTGGCTGGGGTTCTCTCTCCTTCTCTCCCTGCCCCTCTACCACCTCTCAAAATAAATAAGTAAGCATTAAAAAAAAATTGTAAGGAATTCACCTGAAACTAATGTAAATTTTGTGTCAACTACAACAACAAAACAAGGAAATCATAAGGACAATACATTTACTGTATTGTTCACATATTTACTGAAAAAATTCCACATATGGTGAGCCTGTGCAGGTGAAACCCCACGCAGTTGAAAACAGTGTCCAAGGCTCAACTATACAGTTTTAACATTTCTTTCTCCGTCTCTTTCCTTTCTGTCTTTCTCCTTTTACTTCCCCCTTTTCTCCATCCTTTTTCTATTCCTTGTCCTTATCGTTTCAGGAAGCCAACTCCATCCAATGACTCCAATCCCACCGAAATCCTTCCTCCCAACCTGACAGCCCTGTCCTCATTGGTCCCATGTGGTTACAAGCCAGTTAGAGGTGACAAGAGTTCAGGCCGATGGCCTTCTGTTTACTGAGTTAAGTAAGAAAGACATGTGCTCTCCATAGCAGGGAGTGACAATACACAGTGTCCAGCCTTCCACACTATATTCCTTCAACAAGACTTTTCTGGGCCCATCTGCTTTCCAGCCCAATGACTTCCTCCTTATCCGATTTGTCTCTTTTTCACCTACCAAGCCTGGATTAGGCAGCTCCCTGAGGGCAGGAAAAGTCCTTTGACGCCCCTCAGTTGACCTCTTCTGACCATGGAACACCATCAGCCTGACTGTTCAGCCTCTGGCGAGGCCAGGATTGTAGAAGCAGTCAGCCCTGAAAACCATGAGGTCCTCTCACAACCAGATGAGCACCCCCAGGACCAGGATGACAGAGATGCTGATGGGACAGCCAGAGAACAGGAGACAGTCAACCAAGCTTCGCTGCTGGCCCAGGGCCAGGATTACCTTGAGTCACCTGCACCTAACACTAGTTCAAGCCCACTGGAGCCAGCCCAGGGGACACAGCCTGAGGCAGAGACAGAGGGGGCGAGCTCCAGACCCCAGGAGCTCCCCCAGCCCCCCAGGGCCCGACAGCCAGAGCTAGATTTCTACTGTGTAAAGTGGATCCCCTGGAAGGGAGAACGGACACCCATCATCACCCAGAGCACCAACGGCCCTTGCCCTCTCCTTGCCATCATGAACATCCTCTTTCTTCAATGGAAGGTAAGAGAGTCCGGATGAGGGCTTAGAAATTGTCGGGGAGAGCACTCTTCCCTGACCCGTCTCCTTGATCATCCTAATTTCCTAAAACCAGGCCAAACTTTCCAGATTATTCTCCATATTTCTCCAGCTTGAACAAATGAGGCAAGATATTCATAAAAACAAGACAAAACAGAACAATTTTCTGTCCTGCTCTTGTATCTGCTACTATCTGGCAAATGGGCATGTCTCACAGAACTTCACATGCCTTCCCTCACTCCTTTTTTCCTGCCATGCCCTCCCCTTCCCCCGTCCTTCTGTGTAGTTTTCCTTCAGAGCTCTATGAAGGAAAATGCACACAGGGCTCACCATTTGGTCACTCCTTCTGCCTCCAGGTGAAGCTGTCCCCTCAGAAGGAAGTGATCACATCGGATGAGCTCATGGCCCATCTTGGTGAGTGACTGGGCCTTGGGGAGGTTCAAGAGCTCTCCACTCAGACAGAAATCCAGAATAGGAAGGGATTGCCCATTTGGTGAAGGTGAAGGGGTACAGGGCATCTCTACAAGGCTGGGGAATGAAAAGCCAAACTCAAGGTGTCAGGAGCCTGGGATTGTAACCCTCCTTCTGCCCTGGGCTTTCACACATGATCTTAGGTGGACCCTTCACCTTTGTGAGTCCCTCTCTTCCTTGGGGAGTGAAAGGTCCAGATTAGATTCTAAGGCTCTTTCCAGCTCTGAAAATCTGTGGTCTAGGACCATTCTATAGGAGAAGAGGAAGTAGCTTTGGTGGAAATTGGGATGAGCTGATAAGGGGTCCTATCTTCTAGGAGACTGTCTCCTGTCCATCAAGCCCCAGGAGAAGTCAGAGGGACTTCAGCTGAATTTTCAGCAGGTGAGGCAAAGGTCTGCAGACATAGGAATTTGCAGGGCCCTTAAACTGTGATTTATTTCTGGAGAAAGATGGTATACCTTTGTCCTAGAAAATATGTTCCTTTATATAAAATAAAGAAAGGTTGAGGCAAAAGAGGAATGGAAGGGCCTGTAAGGGAAGAAAAGCAACAAGATTATTTTATTTCCGGAGCTAGCAGTCGGGGGAGGGGAGGCCAGACTAGCCATTAGTGTCTTCTTGTCTTCTCCAGCTTTATTGAAATATAAGTGACATAGAATGTTGTGTAAGTTGTTATACATGTTGATGTGACATAGTCCTTATCCTCTTTTCTAACCCCAGAATGTGGACGACGCAATGACGGTGTTGCCTAAGCTGGCCACAGGTCTGGACGTCAACGTGCGATTCACAGGGGTCTCTGATTTTGAGTATACCCCTGAGTGCAGTATCTTTGACCTCCTAGGCATCCCTCTGTACCACGGCTGGCTTGTTGATCCACAGGTGAGGGCAAGGCGGCCCAGCTCAAGCCGATAGAGAGACGGCATGTCATGGGGTGGGTGTTGAGGAGTTAGGGATTAGATTGGCTTGAGAAGAGGATAGGCTTTAGAGGCTGGACCCCGTGCAGAATTGCTAGAATTTTAACCTTTCTGGGAAGAGGGGTAACATTCAGATACGGGCAGACCACACGCACATAGGTCCATTCTTCGGATACGGAAAATTTCAAGAACCTTTGGTTATAGGGTTGCAGTCCTTGTGGGCTTTCTTCATTTCCTTCCTCAAAAGATCTTCATTGTTTCGGTACCACCCCTCCCCACTGCCCACACAGAGTCCTGAGGCTGTGAGCGCGGTTGGGAAACTGAGTTACAACCAGCTGGTAGAGAAGATCATCACCTGCAAGCACTCTAGTGACACCAACCTTGTGACAGAAGGTGACACCCCTGCATTCTCTTCTGTGGATCTGATGTGGAGGGAAGGATGGCTACTTCAGTTTATTGTTCATTGTCTCCCCTCTCAACTCCCCCTAGAATAAGCCCCCCATGAGAGAGAAATCGGGGAACTGTCTGTTGCATTCAGTACCTAGAGCAGTGCCTGGCACAAGGCTCAGTAACCACCCTTTGGGTGAATGGATACAGCCAGGCTCCAAGGGATTCCAGAAGGTGGGACCATCCTTAGGGCTTTGGACAGGGGCCCTCTGAATGATCCATCTTTTTGTTGCGGATTGCGGAGTTCAGCCAAGCCTCTTGCCCCCCAATTTTGTGCCCTTCCGGCAGGTCTGATCGCTGAGCAGTTCCTGGAGACCACCGCGGCCCAGCTGACCTACCACGGGCTTTGTGAGCTCACGGCAGCGGCCAAGGACGGTGAACTTAGCGTCTTTTTCCGAAACAACCACTTTAGCACTATGACTAAGCACAAGGTGATGAGGCTTTGGAGGTGGGAGAGGGGGTGGGGGCGGGGGCGGGGTGGAGTGTGTCACTCCCTCGGGGCTTTTTCTTCCAAGTCAGTGTTTCAGACAGGATAGGGTAGGTTGAGTGCAGGTGACAAGCCAGCCGTGGAATCCCTGTGGTTCCCACAGCAAAGGTCTATTCCTCCCCCATGCTGCGTGGCCATTGCAGACTGGCTGCAGTTCTAGCCTACATCATCTTCACTCTCAGAGCCAGGCCGACAGCACAGCTTTAATCTGGGATATAAAATAATCTGGAATGTGAGAGGGAAAAGAGAGGGACGCCACGCACTCACTTTGGATGCTTCTGCCTAGAGATGATGCGTGTCGTGCCTGCTAACATCTCACTGGCCAGGGCAAGCCATAAGGAATAAGCCTGCCGTCAAGGGGACAGTAAAGCAAAATCCTTCCCTAGGAAGGGAATGGAATGAAACGGAAGAGGGAAGGGTCTTTGGCTCTCACACGGTTTATCCCCATAGCTGTCGGGCAAGCCCAGAGAACCACGGGAGGTCGGGTAGGAAGCAGCATCTTGCATGGGACCAGGAGCTCTGAGGACTTGCTTCTGACCACAGTGACCGCCATGCTTACACCCAGCTGACCGTTTGCTCAGACATCCCTTCCTCCTCCCCACAGCCACGCGTATTTGTAAGAGATGCTCATGCTCACACCAGGTGGTTCAGATGACGTCTGGCAGTCAGGTGGCCTCTGTGCCACCTATCCCACCAGTGACCTTTGTCCTCTTCTTTGCAGAGTCACTTGTACCTGCTGGTCACCGACCAGGGCTTCCTGCAAGAGGAGCAGGTGGTGTGGGAGAGCCTGCACAATGTGGATGGGGACAGCTGCTTCTGCGACTCGGACTTCCACCTGAGTCATTCCCCAGGGAAGGGGCCCGGAGCAGGAGGTGGGGGCGGCTCCCCTGAGCCGCAGCGGCAGGTCGACCAGGTGCGTGGGGTCTTTGGGAAGTGTGCGGGGCGCATATCTGCTTCAGAGCTTGCTGCCAGCCAGGGGCATGTGTTTCATCCCTTAGACACCAGGGCACATGACACCTGTGCCCCTTTACTGTAACCTTCAGACCAGGCTCAAGCTCGCAGTGTCCCCGCCACATGCAATGTCCTGGGCTGTGTGTTTTCATCTGGAGGAGGAGCTGGAGAAGTTGAAGGAGGGGAAAAATGGTTTTGGAAACCTAAAGCCAGCCCAGATGTCCCCAGGCTCCGGCCTGCCTCACTGCTCTTGTTCTCTTGCATCTTTCTCTAGGACTACCTAATCGCCTTGTCCCTGCAGCAGCCACAAGGCACACTGGGTCTTAGTGACTTGGAGCTGGCCCAGCAGCTTCAGCAAGAGGAATACCAGCAGCAGCAAGCTGCGCAGCCCGTGCTGAGGCGGGGCTCCCCGCAGGTGAGCCGTGCTCCCCAGGGGCCTCCCCACTGGCCCAGAGCTCCACCCTGCTCCTCAGAGCCCAGAACCTTGTCATTGCCTTTCCCACAGTGGCCTCTTTGAGGTCTCTGCCCTGGGTCCCATCTTACCTTTCTCTCCCCACCGCTCCTCCTGATCCTGCCCCCGAGTCCATCTAGAATCTATGTTCATGTGCTCTCCGGGCTGCTGGGTGACCCACTGTTAAATCCCACGCAGGGGAGAGGAGCCACATCCGGACGTCCGGTCGGAGAGCGCCGGCAGAGGCCAAAGCAAGAGTCAGACTGTGTCCTCCTGTAGCTGCGCCCGACGCCGGGGCTGCCCTCCCTGTCTCTCCTTCCAGAGGCTATGGCTCCTCTGCTTGCTCCCCCAGCTCAGGTCCTGAGATAGGCCGGGTAACTTATTTCCGGACAGTCGGGGATAAGAGCAGGCAGTGAACGCCAAGGTCAGACTCGGTAACGTCCTGCCCTCATGTGCTGCCACCTTCTCTGCCTCCCAGTCATCCAGGGCAACATTGGCCTGTGGGGGAGGGGGAGGCTTTCCAGTACCCAGCTCCCCTTCCCCGGAACAGTCACATTAATATGCGGACTCGGCCTCCAGGGTGAGAGCTCCGTCTAGAAAGTGGCTCCCCCACTTCCAGCCGCTGACTGTCTGGGTCTCCCTGCTGACCCTGCAAGCCTATCTCGGATTGTTTCAGGGGTTGATTTGGATTTCTATCTCCATTATTTGTAATGCCTTCCTAGGGGGTTGGAAATAAAACGTTTTTCCTGAGACCTGTTGTTTGCTTTGCCCTGCAGCGGTTAAGTATTTGACCCAATTAAGGAATGCAGAAAAGGTGGGGGGCGGGTAAAGAGGTGCGGGGTGGGAGGGGATGCGGGGAGGGAGTGGTGTGTGCTTTGCTTATCATTTCTAATAGGGCCAGCAGGGGGAACCAAAGCCCGATTTTTTTTCTTTTATTGTTGATGAGGTTGATCAGGTTTTGATAATCTTCAAGGTTCGGAATGGTAATCCTGTTTGGGAGGTGGGTTTCCAAGCCCCTGCTCTGGACAGATGCAATCTGGGGGGTGTGCTCCCCGCTAACCTAAGACTTCCCAGGCAGGGAAGGGCAGCTTGATCAGATGGTTCTCTGCTACATCTGACCATTTCTGACCTCGTTCTGGCTCCTATTTCTCAGTTTCTTCACCTGAAATTTCCTGGGGAAGAGAGAATAATGGGGCGAAGCGGGGGACTCTGAGGGGAGGGGCTTATTGCGGCAGGAGAGCCTCAAACAGGATCCCTGTTGAATATGCAAGCACACATCAAAGGCACCTCCAACTTCAAGACCTCCCAGTTCGTGTCCTGCTCCACCCAAACTTCAATCAGGGAACACAAACAACAGTGACGTTTGCCAAAAGAATTCACGAATCAGTGAGACCTTGTGGCCAGCACACTGAGAGGATGAATAGGGCAGAAACCATCAAAGAGAGGTCTATACCCAAGACAGAGGGCTAGGGTGCCCAGATATAGACATCACTTTGAAATGAAGAAACCAAGGGACTCAAAAGAAACTTCAAGTTCTAGCCTCAACAAGAAGCTGGAGCAGGTGGTGTTCAGTGAGGGGTTATCCTCTTTGGTGGCCCAGCTGGTCTCCTGCAGAGCCAGCCAAACATGGTGATCTCATATCCTTCAATGTCTGCGGTGGGGCCCAGAGGGCGGGCAGGGAGGTCTCAAAGGTCTTCAGCCCTGCACAGGGCTAGGAGGGCTGACCGGCAGTCCCCTTTCACTACATCCTGCAGACAAGAGAGTCAGGTGTTAGAAAGACCTCCCCACCCCCCACCATGGCCCAAGTACTCTGTTTCCTCCCTTGTACAGGCCCAGAACTGTCCGATGTCAAGACTTCTGTACTAAATTAACCAAAGGCTCATGAGTTCTCCAAGGGCATGAATATGCTTGGCCGTGTGCCATGAGGGCAGAGTAGAGGTGAGGGGTGCGGGTCTGGGGCTCCAGGCTAAGAGCTAGCCACATCTTACCTGAAGAGAAGAGTAGAGGGACTTCCCAAATTTCTTTTTGAATGCAGTTCGGATGCTTAGAAGGTCAATCTCGCTTCGAGAGATGAGGATGCGCATCAGGACTTGGTAATTGGGCTCCGTGTCCTGGTAGAGACAGAAGCAGAAAGGAGAGAAGATGGTAGGAAGATTCTCACAGACTAGCCAGCATGGCAAATTACCCTAGACAGGGAAGCGAGGTGCAAATGCAGGGGCAAGATGTGTGCATTATCTAGAAGCACAATTTATCTTTGTCCCTCCTTATGGGAGGTGATGCTGCAGGAACGATGAGTCTCCATGGGAGCAGCTGGGGTAGGTGTCGTTTTGGCCACACACCTTTCCTGGCCAGGCCTTTCGCTTAGAGTTTCATTCCTTTAGGTGGGCAGCTCCAAAGGCATGTACTCAAAAAAAAGGAAAGAAATAAAGAAAGGAAGGAAGGAAGGAAGGAAGAAAAAAAGAAAGAAAGAAAGAAAGAAAGAAAGAAAGAAAGAAAGAAAGAAAGAAAGAAAGAAAGAAAGAAAGAAAAGAAAGAAAGAAAGAAAGAAAGAAAGAAAGAAAGAAAGAAAGAAAGAAAGAAAAAGAAAGAGAAAGCAAGCTGCAGGGGAAAGGGCCAGGGAGAGGATGCGATGGTCCTGAAGGGGACCAGTACTCCCAGGAGCAGGGTCTGACCACAGGGGTCCTGGTAGAAATGGTTTATCATTCGATTTGTGTGCAGTATTTTCTTCTCTCTCCTTGGAACTGGATTGCTGTGGCTTCCTGGTGACATAAAGCTTTGTTTTTTTGCAGCGTTTTACACCCTTGGAAGGATTACTGGTTTGTGCTTTTTTTTTTTTTTAATTTTTTTTTTTTGTTTATTTTTGATACAGAGAGAGACAGAGCATGAGAGGGGGAGGGGCAGAGAGAGAAGGAGACACAGAACCGGAAACAGGCTCCAGGCTCTGAGCTAGCTGTCAGCACAGAGCCCGATGCGGGGCTCGAACCCACAACCGTGAGATCTGACCTGAGCCGAAGTCGGAGGCTTAACCGACTGAGCCACCCAGGCGCCCCTGGTTTGTGCTTTTTAATGGGACCCAGGAAACAACTGAAGAAAATGTTTGAAACAAGATTGTTTGCAATGATCATTATGCTTTTGTGTTTCATATTTACCTTGTGTGCTTTGGTGGCACAAGAGGGGACTGGCCTTATTCTGTATAATGAATGTGTCAGTGACCTGGTGTAGCCTATTGTCTATCCCATAAGTAAGAGATGCAGTATTTTAATGCTGTTTTCTCTTTCTCAAGTTGAAAATCAGAAACTCTTTGGGGTGCCTGGGTGGCTCAGTTGGTTAAGCGTCCGACTTTGGTTCAGGTCATGATCTCACAGTCCCTGGGATTGAGCCCTGCATCAGGCTCTGTGCTGACAGCTCACAGCCTGGAGCCTGCTTCAGATTCTAAGTCTCCCTCTCTCTTTGCCCATGCTCTGTCTCTCTGTTTCTCAATAATAAATGTTTAAAAAGAAAAAAGAAAAGAAATTCAGAAATCTTTGCAAAGAGCATTGGAAAGTTGATGTTCTTTTTTTGGTGAAGTATGGTTTCCTGGTGTAACAACCACTCCCAAAACAATAGCCATGACCAGTGAAGACCATTTTGTGTGCTGGTGAAGACTACATGCTTGATTAAACAGTTACATACTTGAAACATTAAATTCATTATGTGTCATTAACATGCTCTTTCCCCATATAAGGAGATTTTAATCATTGCCAGTTGTAAATGATTTGTAGCTAGTTTTATTAACATTTTTTAAACATCATGTAAGATCTGAATATTTAAGGATAAACCTATGTCACAAGCTTTTTTGACTCATTAAAAATGCCTACATTTTTTAGATATGTTTTTTTATTTTTTAAATAATATTTTGATAATTTTTTTAATGCTTATTTATTTTTAGAGAGAGAGAGACAGAGTGTGAGTGGGGGAGGGGACAGAGAGAGAGAGAGGGCGACACAGAATCTGAAGCAGACTCCAGTCTCCACCCTCCAAGCTGTCAGCACAGAGCCCAGTGCAGGGCTTGAACCCACAAATTATGACATCATGACCTGAGCTGAAGTCGGACACTTAATTGGGCCACCCAGGTGCCCCTATTTTTTAAAGTTTTATTTATTTTTAGAGAGAGAAAAAGAGAGAGAGAGAGAGAGAGCACAGGAAGGGCAGAGAGAGAGGGAGAGAGAGAGAATCCCAAGCAGGCTCCTCACTGTCAGTGCAGAGCCCCATGTGGGGCTTGAACTCACAAACTATGAGATCATGACCTGAGCCGAGATCAGGAGGTGGACGTTTAACCAACTGAGCCACCGGGTACTCCAAATCTTTAAAAAAAAAACAAACCAAAAAAAAAATAAAAAAAAAAAAATAAATAAATAAAAACAAACCTTTAAATGTGAAAGTTTTTACTTTAAGCTAAAAATTGCTTCTTATATGTAATAATCATTTGTAGTTTATGTAATAAAGTACATATAAAGTAATAAAATCCATATAACAATTGCATAATATGTGATATATGTAATAAAAATAACATATAAATCTTTATAATTTTGAAATAAACCCACCCTTGGAAAAATAAAAAATATAAACAGAATGACTTGCTACTTATCCAGACTTCTAGCATGAAAGCCAGGAAGTTTATAACTTACAGGTTATTGCAGGTCCAAGGAGGATATACCCAGCCAATCCTCTAAGTGAGTTGCCTGGGGTTGGATAGGGAGCAGGGTCATGTGACTTCTGGTTCCCATCCTGTCCTCCCAGGGCCACCTCACATCCCCGTCTGTACCCATCTGTTTCTCCTGGTTTGACCCCCGGCGCTCAGCATCACTGTCTTCCTCCTAACCCTGTTCCAAGCCTCCTGCCTTTGGTTAAAGAAGGTAATGGAGGGTTCTGTTTAGAAATAATAGAGGTATGATACAGCATCAAATAATGACTTATAATTAATTATAATAAATATGTAACCATGAAAGATTTCTAAATAAAAACTACATTGGTGCTGTCACTATTTCCTATTAGCCCCTTTCCCGGAGTTTCCGTTACTTGACTCATAAGACCCTTCCCAGAACTGTCTGGCATACTTAGGCATCCACACAGATCATAAGTTCCCATGGAAAAAAAAAAAAAAGGAAAAGGAGGAAGTAACAACAGGATGGCATATTTCATCTGGACTCGTGACCTCATTGTCAGTGCACCTAATGGCTACTTTATCTTAAATTTCATGTATCACCAATTTTGTATTGTGATAAAAGATTGTTTTCTTTTATGTTGATTTGTTTATTTTTGAGAGAGAGACAGAGAGAGCACAAGTGGGGGAAGGGGCAAAGAGAGAGAGGGAGACAGAAAATCCCAAGCAGGCTCTGAGCTGTCAGCACAGAGCCCAATGCGGAGCTTGGACTCACAAGTTGTGAGATCAGGACCTGAACTGAAACCAAGAGTTGGTCACTTAACCGACTAAGGCATGCAGGTGCCCCTGTCATAAATGATTGCTGATTGCTCCCCAGTATCCATTCTTCCCTTCTTCCAACTATTATTACTCCAAAGTTGCAGAACTGGGGTGAGTCACTCATTAACTGAATATTCCCATTGGTGTATAAGCACCCTTTCTACCAAACCTACAGTGAACAAATTCTTGCCTTGTTACTTGAGAATGTACTTGGCATCTCATACTTCTCTAGGATCTTTTGTTGTTGTTTGTTTGTTTGTTTTTGAGAGAGAGAGAGAAAGAGAGAGAGTGAGCTTGAGTGGGGGAGGAGGAGAGAAAGAAGGAGACACAGAATCCAAAGCAGGTCCCAGGCTCCAGGCTGTCAGCAGGAAGCCCAATGAAGGGCTCAAACACACAAAACACTCGAACTGAAGTCGGATGCTCAACTGACTGAGCCACCCAGGTGCCTGCGCTTTCTCTAGGATTTTTAATGCAAATTCATTGTATGGTTCAGATTGGTCCAAATTTTCCCGAATCAGCCTTCACCGAAGGTCATTTTTCAGAGTAAAAACAATCTATGTTTTCACATATTTCTCATAACAGAAGACAGAAGCATCTAATTGAGTTTTTCCTTCTTAAAAAAAGTTTTCAGAAAAACAGGCCTATATTAGTTTTTGACTTCTACTTCTAAGGTAAACCTGATATTTACATCCAAGAGTGTGGGTCCTATAATCCAAATACATTACAAACATTTACTGCTAAGATTCAGGTTTGTTTTTATAACAGAAATTTAGATGACCACAGCTCTTCAAACCAGTCTTAGTGTTGGCTCAATATAATAGTATAGACTTTATGTGATAAATGAAATGGAGATCTCCACTGATGATAAAATTAAGAGCATATACCTACTGTCTTTTGAATCACTGTCAACAAGGCATGATGATTTCTCAAGCAGAACTCAGGAAGCTAAGCCATCTACCAAAATGATAACTGCTTTTATCTTCTTAAAATTTGGGTGAGTTTTTTATTTATAGGCTTTGGGGGGCATTTATACTAATAAACAGGAGACCTAGCTCAGTGACTAGAATGACTGGATTCTGCTTAAGAAATTACTCTAACCAACCATCACCAATTTACATGTGGGATAATATGGAACAAAGTCTGACCAGAGTGGAAAAAGGTGATCCTGGGTGCTAATAACTCTTATGGAATAGCTTATAGTATAGACCGATGTATATGGTATAGACTAGGATCTGACACATGGCAGTTAAGCATCCTATGGGACTATTATGTGTGTGTATATGTGTATTTAATTGTTTTTAAATTACAGTAGAGTTAACAAAAGTGTTACATTAACCATTGTGTGTTTTGAAGGAAGCCTGTGTGATTTATTAGCTGCATGACCTTAGACAAAGAACTTAGCCTCTTTGTACCTCAGTTTTTTCACCTATAAAACAGGGATGAAGTGTGGCCATGAAGATTAAATTGAAATGTATGTCGCAAGCTCAGCACAGCCGTGGGACACAATGAGCGCCCAAGAATGCGGGCTCTTGACATTATTCTTGCCACCATTATCACCATCCTTAATTCTGGCAACAACTGAAATTGGACAAGATGCTGTCTTATCGACCAAATTC
This sequence comes from Suricata suricatta, assembly GCF_006229205.1. Classification (NCBI taxonomy): domain Eukaryota; kingdom Metazoa; phylum Chordata; class Mammalia; order Carnivora; family Herpestidae; genus Suricata; species Suricata suricatta. Next base: position 40,248,951 of record NC_043707.1, read on the forward strand.
ATCTCTATATTTGGCCACCCAGACATCACTTAAGCCAAACTTTTAGCTTTGGTGCTCTTTTGAGTCAACCAATTTAGCTCTAACTACAGCTCCATCCTCTGCTCTTAACAAGACAGTTCGTAAACCTAGGGAAAGAGAGCCGCTATGTGTTTATAAAATAAATATGAGGTTGTTACATGAGTAAAAGTGTGAAACTTGCCCAGAAGGTGTCCCCCTGCCACCCCACCCTGGTTTTTGTTCCAAAGGGAGGGAAAAGAAGCGTCCATCTCACCTGGAGGGCTTGATGAAGTTTATCAGCGAAGTACAGTGGTGTGTTCTTGATCACCAAGGCTGCAAGCAAAAAGGGAACAACAGGGCCATGGCTCCCATGCCAGGAGACAGCCCTGCCGAATCTGTGCTGAGGGGGTCCTACCTAGGCTGAGCAGAGCCGCCTGGGCGTCCCCGAGGAAAATGTTCTGGACGGCCTTCTCCAGTTCATGCCCAGTGCAACGCTGGTACTGGTCGAACACTTGTGTGCGGGGGTAGGAGTCAGAAAGATGGGGGCAGGGGGTGATTATCACGAGAAGGATGAGCCCTCCCTACCTTCCTCAGCCGACGTGCATCATGAGAGTGAGCTGGGAGGGCCAGCAGTCTATTGTGTACCTTGGACAAGGTGTTCAGGATTTCGCTGGGTGAATATTAGGACCCACGTGCCCTCTGTGCCAGGCCCTTCTGCCTGCTTTAATGCCTGGGAGAGAGGAGTAAGTCAGGATCACTGGTTGGGGGCTGGGGAGCCATGGCTTCGACGTTCCCAGAATCCATCATCGTGATGGATTCAGGAGTAGAAAAGCTTCTCTGAAACTGTAAAGTAGTTGCTTTTGTTTATGGGTAAAACAAGCCAAAGGAAAGGAATAGGCCTAAGAGAGGGGCTCTGCCCTGACAGCTCAGTTCCCCAATTTGGGGAAATCCTGGCACTCAAGGAATTGAATAGTCTCCAAGGGAAGATCTGAGGAGGGTTCCCCTACCCAAATGCCCAAGAGAGGGGTATCTGTCAGGTGACAGTTTCACTTCCTGTTGAGTTCGGGAATCAGAGGCTAAATGAGTGAAAAGGCTTCGGAAGGTTACTACCTGACACACGTCCTCACATGTCACTAAAGATCCTTACCCGAGGCGAGGAGAGGTTTGCAGGGTGAGTGAGTACATAGGTCTCTGGCTCTAGGGCACAGTGGAGGAGGGGATCTTACTACATGTGTGGCTGGGCAGGCCGCACACCCCTGCTCACCTGGACATCCTGCTCCACCAGGTTGTAGTCAATGATTCCAGAATAGCTCTCACGGGTCCCCTACGAGAAGCTCTCTCAGTAGGACTCTTTGAGGGGTAGCTTTTTACCTCCAGTCAAACCAACCCAAACCTGTTCTCCTCCCAAAGCCTTCTCTCACTGATTATACCATTGCTCCCCACCTCAGCCCAGCCCCCTCCCAGGTGGTTTAACTCCCTCCCCCGCAGGCCAGTCCTCCTCACTTCGGCCAGGGCCAGGAGCAGGTCCTGAAAGATGCCACTGGTCTCAGATTTGATGTCCTTCTCAGCCTCCATCTGGAAATCTGGGGAAGGGCCAGGAGCTCTCTGAACCCTCCCAATTTTTCCCAGTGTAGATATTCTCTGTCAAATGCCCAACCCACCGTGCCCTGCCTACTGCCTTCTCCGGCTTGGGGTAGCTTGATGGCAGGTAGTTCCCAGGATGTAAGGCAGAAGCACCAACATGGGTACCCTGAAAACATCCCTAAGCTGTAACCCAGGCCCTGTGGGCTTCCTCGGTGGAATGGTCTCGTCTCCAGGAGCCAAATTGCCTTGGACAGGAGGCATCTGTTATTCAAGTGGTAGCCAGGGGGTCAAGGGGGGATAGGGAAACCTACATAATGAGGCCAGCTGGCTGGAGCCTGACCCTCTCAGGGTGATAAGCGAGGAAGGATGTGAAGAAGTGAAAGACAAAAGAGAAAGGGAAAAGGAAAAACAGAAGGAAGGAGTGAAAGAGGTAAGAAGGGGATTAAGACAGGCCAAGAACAGACATCAAAGGAAAATTGGAGGAGGGGCTAAAATGGTGAGAAAAGGCCAGTTAGCAAATAGTGGGGGAGCCCTGTGGTGTGTGGTGGCCAAGCAAGGGCCTGAGGGGTAAGACTCACAACTTAGAGAGCAGTCCCCACCCTCCCTCCCCCACCCCAGCTGTAGCAAGGTTCCATTCAGCCTGGGATGTGATATGTTGGCAGAATCAGGAAGGGGCTGGGAAGAGGACACGGGTACCCTTGGGGCTGTCATAGTGCCCAACACTGTCATTACCTTGGAATGTGCCCTGGAGCCCCAGACTAAGATGGTTAATCATTGCTTCTCTTTCTTTAAGGATCACATCTGGCTCTTACCCTGGGGAGACTGAGAACTGGTAAGGGTGGGGTGGGGGGGAGAGACCCCAAGGGAAAAGCTCTGAGACAGACTGGTTCCTAGAGGGCTCACCTGTAGGGAATGCCAGGAGGAGGGGCTGTTCTGCCATCCCTCCCGCCCTGCACCCCCCAACACTCTTACTATGTTTGTAGACTGTCAGGCACTCCTGCAGCTGGGGTGGGCTTCGGGTAGCAAGAATTTCCACGGCCACATCCTCAGTGGAACCTGGGGTCTATGTGAAATTGGGAGGCCACTCCAAAACTGGGCCATGTCATTAGCATGGCAGAGAGCAGGGGCTGACCCCTTGTCCTTCTAAGGGCCGGTGCTGGTGGTTGAAAGGGGGCCTCTGCCCGGTCAACTCCCTTGGACTGGGCAGTCAACCCTTTCCTCCCTTCAATGGGCTCCTCATTTTTTAGACACCCAGAGAGCCCCTTCCAGTACCTTCAAAGCTGTCCTCAATTCCTGGGCGTCGAAATGGGCTGCAGGCTGGAGCAAAGCCACCACAGTCCTCTCCAGGTCTCCAGAGAGTGCTGCCTGCAGGGACTTCAGCAGGTCCTGTGATAAATGGTCCCCATGGTGGAGGAGCAGATGCGGGGTGGGGAGGGTTCCAGAGGTGGGGGGGAGGTCTGGGAATATCAGCTGGTTTCTACCGAAGGCCAGAAGCACCAGCCACCTCCCCACAACTGCTACTGCGGTACCCCAGGATTTCAGGAGGGTGGTTCTCAGCCCGGTCCACTGCTCCTGGGAAGTCAGCGGCCTCACCTGTTGGGTGCGCTCCTGGAAGGCCCGAGAGATGAGCTGCCTTTGCTCCCTGCTCCGATTGGTGAGCACGCCCACGATGGCACTATGGTCCACACCTGAACCGAAGGGGGGCTGGGCCGTCACCGGACAGAACCCAACAGTCTTTACAGGGTGGGGATCCCCATCCTCCTCGGACTTGAAACCTCCAGAGGAGGAAAGAGGGAGGTTGAGGGAGGGTCTGGGAAGGACTGCATCACTCTGGTTTCCACGGGGCCTCAAAAGGAGACGCAGATAAAATGCCCAATGGCAGGCGAACCTGACCCAAAACTAGGTGAAGGTGGCCTGGTGTGCTGGGGCCACAGACGTGGAGTAGATTCCCGGCCCTGCCAGTGTGAGCTGCGACCTTGGGTCAGCTCCTTTGCCTCACTGAGCCCATTTCCTCATCTGTAAAATGGAAATAAGCCTTACCTCACGGCACTGTCTCGAGAATGGGAGCGACACACCTACCATGGGACTTGCCGTACAAGAATTAAGGCATTCCACAGTCATGTATTGATCAGCATCACGTCCTCCTTCCTGGCTCCTTCTGGCACTGCAGACTGGCTTCTAAAGGGTGGATCCCCAGGTACTGAGGCCCAAGCGCTCACCTTGGCCTGCAATGGCCCTCAGTAGCCTCTGCACATCCTTGTCCACGCTGAAGCTCAAGAATGTCCTGAGGGTGCCCAGGGTTCCCCAGGCTGCAGTCTGTAAGAGCACGAGGGGTGAGGGGTCGGGGGAAGCCTCGCGGGTAGGTGTACACTTGCCTACCCCAGCCCTTGGCATGGTCTCAGGGCCTGCCCTCCCTTTTCCCATCCCCCATTGTCTCATGGCCCTGTAGTTGATGTAGTAACAATTCCAACCATGATAGCACCTACCTTGTTGGCAAGGCCCAGGTGACTAAGGATCTCCTGGATCAAGGATGGTCCCGTCTTCCCGCTGGTCACAGACATGGTATGACTGACTACTTCAGGGAGGGAGACAAGAGCCAACTGAGGAGAACTTCCTGGCCCTTTGGGCCTCATTGCACCCCCCACACCCCTGGGGCTCACCTCCCATGCTCTCTCTTTCCTATTGCAGAAAAAAAAAGAATATCAACCTGCTTGGCAGGTTTGGGAGCCCAAGTGGAGGGTGAAGAGGGGAGCCCCCATCTTCTCCAGCTCTCACCCCTCCTTCAGGAAGCAAGGATTGATCAGGAATGCCGCTGGAGCCTGCCCCAAAACAAGCCTCCCTGACCCCAGGGCTCCTGAACTTCAGCCTCAGGTGCATGACCCCTTTCTGAGATCCACATCCCTTCCTTCTGGTGGCCTGGCTAGGTGTTCCTGGGGCAGCCCAGGGGAGGTGAGGCAATTCAGTACATGGGGTGGGAGAAAACAAGGCCTAAAACACCTCCCCACCTTCAGCTCCAGCCTGCAAGTCAGCCCTGCTCCCTGACCCCCAGGCGACCTGCCTGCTGCCTGCCTTTCACCCTTGGCATCTCTGGCAGGGACCTCTAGGTCAGCAGGTGCCCTCTCTGAGCTGATGTACGTGTGTGTTCTTGTAGCTACTTGGGCTCCCAGACAAGGGAGCCAGCACCCACATTAGAAAAGGCAAAGTCCTTCCTCCCTCTCCCAAGGGATTATCCAGATTCCCCTCCCCTCCCTCCACCAAGGGCCCGGGTTCCAGCACTTACCCAGAGGTGCTGGAGGCAAGGTGGCAGTCGTCACAGCCTGGCCTCTGCCTATGTGGACACCAGCTTGTGTGCGGCCTGTGAGAGCAGAAGGGGCGTGTCACCCAGCGGGGCAGCCAGTCAGATGACCTCTTCAGCAGCCCAGCCTAGCTGTCGCCTCTAGCTCTGGCCCCTCCCCAACGTGGGAGAGAGCTGTACCTGTCCCACATGTAAACCTCTCCCTACGGAGCATCCCTCCTTCTGGGAGCCTGGCCTCAGCCCACAGAGGCCGATCTGCTCAGCCTCTCAGAAGATCAGCTGGACACAAGAGGCTTGTGCCCTGCTTTCCCTGTGAGGACATAGAAGCCTGGTGTCTAAGTCCAGCTTCTGACCTGGCTCTGCCTCTGGCTCCGGCTCTCTGGGGGGGCAGGTCAGACAGGCTCCAGGCTGATTTAGAGGCTGATAGAGAAAAACCTGTTGGGGCACATACCAGCGGGGCACCCTAGCCTGCACCCTAGAGGGGTTCCTAGGCCCCAAACTCCCAGACTACTATTGCCTTATGACAGCCAGCCAGCCTGGGTGGGAAGGGCCAGGGGACTGTTTATGTACGTGGGGAGGGAAGAGCACAGGTGTTTGAGGGTGGGAACAGATCAGCAGAGTCAAGAGAGAAAAATTCAAAGGGTGTTCCCTGTGGACAGAAGCATAGAGCTCCCAAAAGGCAACAGGGAGATGGGAGTGTCTCCCTGGGTCCCTGGGTCCCTGGGTCTTGGATTCCCTCTGGTGCCTTTTGGCTGCCACAGATGTGTCAGCTGTAGGTGATGCAGGCCCAGCAGGGGGGTGAGGCTGGCAGCTCACAGAGCAGCAGGTGAATGGCCTTGGGGAGCCCGGCGGCTCCTAGCTGGCGGTCACCAGAAACTCCAGTCAGCTCCCTGGGGTCTGTTTGCTTCCTGCCTCCCTAGTTAGGTCCGGCAGGGGCTGGGCACAGAAGCCAGAGAGCTGTGTCCACTCCTCTGCCATCCTCCCTCCCCGGGAAGGCCCTCACTGGTTTTCTGACATTCCTGAGGAGGGACCTGGCCCTCTTCCATAGAGCCAGCCAGGCCTAAGATGCTACAAAGGGAGATCTCCTGGGTGGCAACCACTGTTTCTCACTTTTGTCTCCTGTGAAAGTGGCATGCAGCCCCCAAGTTTTGCCAGAGAACGTGAGTTGTCCCCAGCTCTGCCACTTGTTCCATTCTGTAACCTCAGCTAGTCATTTTTGGTCTCTGTGACTCTGTTTCCTTACCTGAAAAAAAAAATGGAGAAAGGGGCATCTGGGTGGCTCAGTTGGTTAAGCATTCAACTTTGGCTCAGGTCATGATCTCGCAGTTTGTGGGTTCAAGCCCCACGTCGGGCTCTCTGCTGACAGCTTGGTGCCTGGAATCTGCTTCAGATTCTGTGTCTCCCTCTCTTTCTGCTTCTCTCTCTCTCTCTCTCTCAAAAATAAACATTAAAAAAGTGGGAATATTGGGAGAGGTGTATTAAGGGGACATCCTGGCAGCTGAGAATAGCCTTCCAGGGAGGACTAAATTAGGTAATAAATGTGATGGGATTTGGCAGAGAAAAATGCCTTGTAAAACAAGGCTGCCAGATAAATAAAAATACAGGATACCCAGTTAAATTAGAATTTTGGGTAAACAACAATAATTTGTTGGTATTAAGTATGACCCAACTGTTTCATGTCAGTTACTTATGTCAACAAATTACTTGTGGTTTATCTGAAATTTGGATTTAACTGAGCGTTCTGTAATTTCCTTGGAAACCTGGAAAATGGAACTCGGTTTCAGCATGGTGATTAAAAGCAAAGGTCCTGGAGCCAAGCTGCGTAGCCTTTTTTTTTTTTTTTTAAACGTTTGTTCATTTTCAAGAGATGGAGTATGAGCAGGGGAGGGGCAGAGAGAGAGGGAGACACAGAATCCAAAACAGCCTCCAGAGTTTGAGCTGTCAGCACAGAGCCCAGTGCAGGGCACAAGGCTCAAACTCATGAACTGTGAGATCATGACTTGAGCAGAAGTCCAATGTTCACTGACTGAGCCACCGAGGCACCCTGAGACAGATTTCTTAGACTCAGAATTCTAGTATGATTTGTGAGCTTGGCAATTGTTTCAACCTTTCTGTGCTCGGTTTCCTCATTGTTGAAACAGAGATAATAATAGTGTTTTTTAATAAGCTATTGTGAGAATTAAATAAATTAATACATGTAGAGCACTTCGGAAGAGTGCTGCGCACAGAGCAGTAGGTACACGCTTTGAAATGTTAACCAATATATAACAATGAACACTGATATAATGTTACTTGATAATGGTAACTGTTATTGTTAACTTGTCTCCCTAAGGAGTCCAGTCTTGGCTCTCTTCTGCAACTTCTTCTATCTTGCCAATCTTCAATCTGGCCACAGGAGGGCATGAGAAGCCACCGAAAGCCCAGAGCCCCCTAGTGGCCACTAGAGATCCCAAGGCTCTGGCTCCATCCAGAGATCTCCAGGGGTTCCCTTTTTGCTCACTTGTGGGGAAGTGGAATCTCTGGAGGACAACAGGTTCCTAGCTGGACTTGGTCGGCAGGCAGGGTCAAAAGAAGAGCCTCCAGTAGACATCTACTCAATGTAGACCCCCCCCCCCCCGGAGACCTCAAGACACTTGCAGAAGACTTCCTAGTGTGGCTTATCAGCCCTGGTTCCACGTCTTCGACCTTCTCTACCCTTCAGAGTCTCTTCTGGGCGCACGTTCCAAGTAGGCTTAGAGGAAAATGAAGGGAGAGAGAGGGCTCTTGTTTCCCCAGTCCAAAAGTCTGCAAGGGATTCTTGGTGGATGAGCAAGACTGAGCCCTGCATTTGAAGAACGCAGGCAGAAGCCCAGCCACAAGGCGGAAGAGTAGTCCTGGTGGCTTTTGAAGAGGGAGCATGTGAATCCATTTCCAACGATTTTGCTGAAACTTGGAGCAAAGAATCTCACTCCTTTGGTCCTGACATTTTGTTTTGTTCAAGCCCAGGGTCAGATTGAGGTTGTTATTAGAGTTATGAATCACCTTTCACCCCCATGCTCTAAAATTTTAGAACTTCAGAGATGGAGGGGTTGTTGGAGATGACTAGTCTATCACCTTCTTGTTATTGATTTGGGAGGTGGAGTGACTTCCCAAGGCCGTGGGGTTGGAACCAGATCCAGGTCGCCCAACTTCTGTGTTTTCATCATCACTTAGATGAGGGCATGGTTGATCTGGGGTCCCTCTTAGTGGAATATATAGGGAATAAGCAGTAATATATAGGGATTCAGCTGTTGACTCATGAATATTGGTTCAACTCCAACTCCATATTGCTTTTCTGCAAAAATCTTTGCATTGCATAATTTCAGAAGGCATAGAAATTCCGCCTGGTTATTTTTCCTCTTGTTACGAAACCTTTTCTCCCCAGAACTCCTGGCACCTGAATCCCTCTGCTTACACAGTAGCCAAGCTCTACTCCTTTACCCAAATCGGCTTCTGTGTTGCACAAGCCAGTCTGATCTGGGTCAGGGTGAATTTCCTCAACTGGGGTCCATGTCTCTTCCAGTCCTAGAAGCCTGCCCAGATACTCAAATCCCAGGCTCAAGGCCTGGTGATGTCCTCTGCCTCGGGACACCTCAGCAGCCCATGTAGAGGAAGTGAGTCACTGCAGGGCAGGCAGATTGGGGCACTGTGGGCGTGGCCATGTCTGCCCTAGGCACTGGGGGATGGGTCAGAAAGGTGGTGATCAAAATCTCCTGACCAAACGGGTAACATCATTCTAATGCTGCCCAAAGCCACTTCCCCTTCTCCATCCACCTTCTCTTTTGTCTCCTGGGGGAGGGGTGCACCCTTTTATCTTTATTTCTCAGGCCTTGACTCTCCAACTTCTGCCCCCAAACTTCCCCCTGCCCACTGTTATCTTAAAAAGGTTAAACAGTCTTCAGTCCTCTGAGGAATCACTTAAACAGTCTTGTGCCTGGGTGCCTCACAGCGTGGAACCTGCTTAGGATTCTCTCTCTTCCTCTGCCCCTCTAACCCACTCGCACACGCTCTCTCTCTAAAATATATAAAATAAGAAAAATAAAATCAAGTCTTGTGGGCACCTTTGGAGAAACCTGGCATCTAGGAAAACTGCTTGAGAAAAGGGTTCAGAAGCTAAAGGGAACCAAACAGTACAAGGTGTCAGGAATTACAGAGGCACCCAAAGGAGCCACACTGAACCCAGCTGGGAAAGAAAGTATGGGTGCGAGGCACAGAGGAATCTGGGGAAATCTCAAGAAAGGTAGAAGGTATTCTGAATTGGGAGGCAGAGGGAGGTGCTTACAGAGAGGTAGAGACTCCAGCACTAATCTGGGAGGAATTCAGCCTGCGGCAAAGGAAGACAGGGCTGGAGGGCTGGCTGGGATCTGAAAATCAGGCAGGTCTGGGCTAAAAAACTGCAGAAGAGTCTCCTAGGGGCTGGTTTGAGAGGCCGGCCAGGGGTTGGGCCAAGAATTCTCCTTTCTCCAGTGGGAGGAGTGGGTTGAGGGTCCACCTGCAAAGAGCAAATGAAGAAAGAATAGCTTGGAAATCAGTCAGCTTCTGCTTCTCTACCTCTCCAGAGAGCCTCAGGTGAGGGCCAAGGTGAGGGCCAAGGTGAGGCGAGGTGAGGCGCCGCCGAGAGGTGAGGGCCTCAGGTGCGGCCAAACTCTGAACTGGAACAGGTGAGAGAGAGGTCACTCTCCTACGAAAGACAGCTGTCAAAACACCCGAACTTGACTAGATAAACCATGAAGGAAGTTACTGTCAGAGGTTCTAACTGTGATAGTAGACGAGTACCAACGTTTCATCAAGGTAAATAACAAAAACAAGAACAAACAAAAGAAAGTTACGTCTAAAGGTGGAGCAAACTCTAGCTTTCTATTTAATCTTTCAACACATCCTAGCCACCGTCTGTCCGTGTTGGGAGTCAAGGTCAGTTTCCCAGGATAAACATGTGACATCTTCCAGAAACATCAATTCCACCAGACTGGGAACGACATTTCTGAAATATGAATTAGAAGATGGACACATTTGCAAAGTCAAATGCATTCTACAAAACAAAAGTTGGGGGTTGGCGCTTTCCGAGTGTCTACTACAGCGGGGTACGCGTTGGCCCGGGACAGGTGTCACAGCACTTGGGCGGAAACGTGGGGTTCTTGGCGGGGGTGGAGCGGGGGACTTCGTGGGGGCCGCAGGCTCTGCGAGGAATCGCCAGGACCCGCTGGCTGGGTCGGCCCGAGGGGCGCTCGGCCCGGGCGCACCGCATTAGGGTGGAGGGACTCGCCCAGGCTTCGCTACCCCGGGGCCGGGGCGCACTCCTCCCTCTGCTGCTCAGTGGGGCTAGAGGTGGGAAGTGCGGCCACCGGTCGGGACTGGGGAGATGGGCGCCGCAGGGGGGCCGAGGTCTCAGACTGCGGTCGGGGCGGGCAGGTGGGGCGGGCGCACTGATTCCCCGGCACCCCGCGGTCCACTCCCGAGGGGACAGCTCGGGTGGCCGCCGGGCCCGCACCCTGCCTCCCCTCCTCGGGGAGGGGTGTGGCGACTGCAGAGGCTCGGGTCCGAGGGCCGAGGACGGGCCGGCGGCGGGGAGCGGGGCTGGGCGCAGAGGCCCGAGCCCCCTCCGCCTGAGCCTCCCCTCCCCTGCAGTCGCTGGGCCGAAGGCCCACGCCCAGTCTCCCGGTTCCTGGGCCGCCCGCGGCCTTGCTCTCCCGGGCTGGGCTCGGACGCTGCTGGGCTGGGCTCGGACGCTGCTGTGCTGGGCTCGGCGGGAGGAGGAGGAAGG
>NC_043707.1:40259705-40326708 GCF_006229205.1 Suricata suricatta
AGCCTGGGCAGCGTGCAGCGCGCCGCCCCGGGCCCGGAGGAGCAGGCCCTCCTGGCAACAGGTAGGGACCCGGGGGCCGCCCGCGGAGGGCGACCCCGGGGTGGAGAGACGAGTCCGGGGACCGTGTGCGCGAGAGCCCCCAGCCTGGCCGTGGGCCCCGCGGCGTGGCTCCTGGCGCCGTGGCCAGGGCGGGAGGGAGAGCAGGGTCTCCCTGCTTGTCCCCGGGGCCGGCCCACAGTCCCCGCTCCGGGAGGGAGGCCAGAGCGTCCATGTGCTTAACGGGAAACAGGAAGGAGTGGCTCTTGAACGTCTGCACCGGCCCCCCAAGGCTAAGGCTCCTATACCGTTATGGGGTGGGGGGGGCAGGGGCGCGAAGTGGGGAGGCTGCTGGTGGAACTGGTTTTCTGGGCCACAGCTTGTTAATTACCGGCCTGGAGGCTCTCTGGCAAGTAGGTTAATTGCAGGTGTGTGGCACTAATCTTTGGCCCGAGCTTGGGGGTTTCTTTGTCTCCCCAAGCGCTGCCCTTGGCATCAAACCCCTGGGCTTCCTTACTTGAGTTGCTAGACTCAGTAGTGTGTGGGGGGGTGTTCTGAGTGAGCCCCCTCGACACAGAGAAATGAATAATCTGGGGAGGCCTCCAGCAGGCACTCACTCCCATATCAGTGCTGGAAGGGGTCGCTGCCCCATACCAAAGTCCAGGTCACCTCATCTAAATGTGGGTGGCCCTCAGCACTTGCCATGAGGCTCCTAGAGATAAGGACTTGTCTGCAGCTTTGTGTATCCGGGCCTGGCCCTGATCATAAAGTGACCGGCACAAACTCTCTGTTCTGAAGAGAGAGAGCCCCTTATCTCCCTTGGTACCCCCCAGTCTACTCCCTTCACTGGAGCCTTTGGACAGCTTTCCCCCTAGGAGGGAGGGCCTCCTCTCTCCCCTGTCACTGGCCACAGGCCACCGATTCTTTACAGCTCTGCCCCCCACCCCCCACTCCCGCCTCTTCAACCTGCCGGCCTCTCCCTGTCCCTGGAGGCTGTAGTCACATGCAGTATTTGGGTTTGCTGGGGCCTCTAGCAGGGCAGCTCAGACCAGCTAAATTTGGGGGCCTACACTGCAGCTGGCCAGAACCATGACATACCTCCCGCTGGCTTCATCCTTCTAGTTCCTGACCGGCTGTTGCTGCCTGAAAAGAAAGTTTTCAACAAGAAGACTATTAGGGTCCTCTCACTTTTTTGTAGTCCTGCAAGCCTGCGAGAGGGACTCTGTGTTTGTCACTCTCTCCTCCTTCCCTGATCCTGTTTCCCTGCATTACTTCTTCAAGCTCTGAGAGCCAGAGAGACTGGTGTCACACTGAGTCCGGGACATCCCACCCACTCAAACTTCTGCCCTCTAAGCTTTCTGGGTTTACAAGCCCCCATGGGGACCCTCAGCCCCTTCCCATCCATCTCAGAGTGTGTAGGAGGGGTCAGTCAGAGTTGGGATAGAGGGTGGGGGCTGGGCAGAGCCCTGTTCAAGTTCCTGGTAATCCAATGCCCATGAAATCCCTGCTCTGCTGGCCCCTCTCCAGCCTGTGTCTCAGAAAGTGGCTCTGTGTCTCTGAGGCAGGTGTGCATGTGTGTGAGAGAGACACACACAGAGGCGCACACACCCTATTGTCTCTTCATGTATGTCAGGAGTAAAGTCTGTGAGTGGAAAAATATCTGTAGGTATGACTTCTCCACCAGAAATCAAGTATTTACCCCAAGGGCCAAGTGGCTGGAAAAGCAGGGTTGCCTCTCTGTGCCAAGGATACATCCCGTCTTCTTGCACCGGCCTTTTGTTTATAGGCTCCCTCACTTGACTTGATGTGCCCGTGCCAAGAAGCCACAGGGCCGCCTCTGAGAGCAGACTTGTTGGTTCTGTGGGGATGTGTAGGCAGGGCGCTGGGAGCCCCTGGTGTTTATTCCCACCCCCCATGTTGAGTTAGAAGTCCTGACCCTGCTGAATCTGGTACTTCTCCCTGCTGGGCTAGGCCCTGGGTGGGGAAGGGGAGGCGGGGAGGAGATAGCATTCCTCTGCTAATGCAAGTACCCAGCAGCAAGGGAGGGCTGTGGTTACAGCCTGAAACCCAGGTGTGAGAGCCCCCATGAATCTGCCTCTAGGAGCTCCTGATGTGCCGTATTCTTTGGCTTTCCCTGCTTGGGACCGGAAGGGGATGGGTGCTCTCTTGTTCTGGGGTTGACAGTAGTTGTGCTGCCCTGGTGATGGCCCTTGACTACTCTCTGCTACTTCTGCCAACTTCCCAGCTTCTCACGTTCTGTGTAGGGAGGGATAGGCTGGCGGAAGACATTCCTGGGCTGCAGGATTCAGGGAGAGGGGCCCCACCCCCGACCCTCGGGGGACCCCAGCCGGCCTTCTGAATCTGTAATCCTCAAAGTATCCCTGACAAGAGAAACTTCCTGCCAGTTTTCACCGACGGTGTAGGGATGGAGCCCCATATCCAGGCCTGTCTGTACCTTTAGCTTTAGATCTCGGTGAAGGACAAGTTGGGCTCTAAGAGACATAGCAGTCAGGAGACCCACCAGATGTATTTCCCCACCTCCAATCTGGCTAAGCTAAGAAGGTGGAAAAGAGGAGCCCGAGGAGTGCTAGCACTAACTTTTCTCTATCTTTTCTCCAGGGAGAAAAGTGTGTTGTACACGTGGTCGTGTGGGGAAACTTCCACTATGGATAATTATGTTTAATTTTGTTCAGTTCAAAAGTCTTCCATCTCTTTTAACTGATTAAATATTTATTCTGGCTAAAGTAGAGGGGGAAGGGGCAAGGCTCCCGGGCTGGGGTCTGGAGGGTGTGTGTGTGTGTGTGTGTGTGTGAGAGAGAGAGATTGGGGGAAGGTGGAGCTGAAGCTCCTTATTGTCAGTGCTGACCTCTGATTTCATCTGAGAGCAGTGACCAGGAGTGGGGACAAGAGGGTAAAGTCCTTGAGCTGGAATAATGACCCGTGACAGGCTGAGAGGGATTTCGCAAGTGCTTCTGTGGTGGGTGTGGGCGGAGCTGTTGGAAGAGCTTCGGGAGGACCCGATCTGATCAGCCTTTGGCCAGCAGCACCAACTGGTTTCCGATTCACAGTGAACAATCTCCCCACTCTCCTTCCTCCCTGGGTGGGAAGAGACCACCTTCCTTGTGTGTCAGCTGCTCGTTCCAAGGTCAGCCTCAATACCATCACCTCTTTTCTCTCCTGGGAGGATGAGGGCTGGGAGCCTTCAAACCACTGCCCTTGTTAGCCTGCTGGCGTTCAGTGCCCATCCCAGGACCACCAGGCATTGTGCTGGTACTGGCACCACGGACGCTTCAGGACCAGCTTGCTGTTTCTCTGCTGTCCTGCTCGGGAGCCACAGACAGTGGCTTGTAGGATACCTCATAGGAGGTCTGTATCCCCTGTCGTTCTGGCAGCCACATCGTCGGTCACCACCACCCTGGTGGTCCTTCCTCTTCCAGTGCAGTTAGTATTTTACTTTATAGCTGAGCCTCATTCTACTAGATGTCTTGGTCTGCTGTCTCCATGGTCTGTCCCCCAATCACTGGTTCTTTGCAGCCTTGCCTGCACTTTGTTTCTAATGAGGCTTCAGTTAGAGTTCTTCGGTCTGGTTTGCAGGGATTGGATGTCTCAGCATGGGGTGTTAATCTCGTGTGTGATATTGGATGTTTGCTGATTGTCCTGGGGCTCAGCATCCTTTAGGGACATTATTTTCCTTTACTCTGGCCTCTTAATTTTCCCCAGGGATCTGTTGCCTAGATGGGTTGTAGGGAAGGAGGTGGTAGGTTTGCCTGAGCTCTGCAATCTGATTTTGGGCTTCCCTGGCAAAGGAAGCTTCTAGCTGAGGGTTGGCTTGAGGGATGGAGGGAGTAGCTGAAGAGTACGGGCGGGGGTGGGGTGGGGGGGAGAGGGTGCCTCCTTTACTCAGATGTTGGTTAACAGCTTGTAGGGTCAGATTCATGTTGTCCATGCTGGGGTAGCAAGGTGACAGGAAGACCCCAGAGTTCTTAGTTCTAGAGAATTGGGACCCCTGGTGGTGATCAGCATCACCTTTCGTTGCTATGAACGGTAAATGTTTGTACTGGAGAGGAAACCGATTTGTCCAAGGCCCTGTGACCAGGACTGGAATCTGGACCTTGACTCTGTGTGCCTTTCTCCCTTGTACCCCGTGGAAGCCTTCGTCTCTCTCTTCCCCCATAGCTGCCCCCTGTGATGCCCTCTCCCTTCCTCCCTCACCCAGGATGCTCCAGACCTTGTATGACTACTTCTGGTGGGAACGGCTGTGGCTGCCTGTGAACTTAACCTGGGCCGATCTAGAAGACCGGGATGGACGTGTTTACGCCAAAGCCTCAGACCTCTGTATCACACTACCCCTGGCCCTGCTCTTCCTCATCGTGCGATACTTCTTTGAGCTGTGAGCACACCACCCTAGCCCCGTGCCTTCCCTGGCTGCCACACACAGTGAACTCTCTTGCGCTTCGAGTTTGTCTCTTGCTGTTGAATTGGCCCTGGACCCTGCTCTTCTGGCCGCCCAGGTCCCTGCCTTCTGTGCGCCCCCCGCTGAAGGCGGCATTGTCCTCTTGAGGGTTCAGCACCCCCAGGCCCTCTCCTTCAATGGCTATTTGTTCTCCCTCTCCACCCCGCCTGGTCACTAGTGAACACAGGCGGCTTTGTTATCACTGGGCAGCCCATGGAGGCCAGAGAGAGGGTTGCTGGGAAACTGAGGCCCAGGATCAAGTGGCCTGAGCTTGCAGTCCTTTCCCCTCCCAGCTTAGGGGCTACCAGGAGACTGAGGTGCTTCAAGGGAGCCAGCCACTTCTCACTCCTATCCCTTCCTCAGTTATGTGGCTACACCACTGGCTGCCCTCCTGAACATCAAGGAGAAAACCCGGCTGCGGGCAACCCCTAACCCCACCTTGGAGCATTTCTACCTGACCAGTGGCAAGCAGCCCAAACAGGTTGGAGCCATGGACCCCAGTCTGGCACTTACTGAGTGTGATGGGGAGGGCCGGGGGAGCGGGCAGGGGTGCAGGCCTGGGTCCTTGCTGGGAGGGGTCGAGAGGATGAGGGTGCCACCGAGTTCCAGAAAGTTCTAGAGCCAAGTGGTAATGGGCTTCCTCACGACACCCAGGCAGAGGTCGAGCTCCTGTCACGGAAGAGCGGGCTCTCTGGCCGCCAGGTCGAGCGCTGGTTCCGGCGCCGCCGCAACCAGGACAGGCCCAGTCTCCTGAAGAAGTTCCGAGAAGCCAGGTAGGCGAGGTGGGAGCAGGAGCAGGTGGGCAGCAGAGGAAGGTCTGACGTAGGTCTTGCTGGGAGGGGTGGGCCATGGCTGAACGCAGGGAGAGGCTGGACCCAGGTAAGGAGGCGTGTTTGGTCATTCAGGATACTGAGAGGACATCTGGGGCACCCTGGGGTGGTTGGAGGGTGATCCCACTCTTCCACTCCTTTCTGCTTCCTCTTCCAGCTGGAGATTCACTTTCTACCTGATTGCCTTCATTGCTGGCATGGCCGTCATTGTGGATGTGAGTGAGGAGTCCTGGGGGGTGGGAGGAGGTTCCCTGGCCAGGGGCGATGAGGCCACAGAACTTAGATCCCTCCTCTCTTGACCTCTCACTATTTCTCTGCAGAAACCATGGTTCTATGACCTGAAGAAGGTTTGGGAGGGATACCCCATACAGGTAGGAAACGGGTCCTGACTCCTTGTGTGGGGTGACTGAGAGAATTAAGGTAGGACAGGACTAGGACATGCACATCTAGACGCTCTCTGGACCATGTGGCAGAAGGCACTGGAGTCATGTTGCTGAGCCACCTTGGGCTGGAAGGGCTGGGTTTGGACAGGTGAGGTTCTGGGGCCCCTCACCTCTCTCTCCCTTTCCCCAGAGCACCATCCCTTCCCAGTACTGGTACTACATGATTGAACTTTCTTTCTACTGGTCCCTGCTCTTCAGCATTGCCTCTGACGTCAAGCGAAAGGTGGGTCAGGGAGCCTAAGGAGCTAAAATAAAGCCCTGGGATGAAGAGCCCCCTCCCCCTCCCACTTTGATTTCTGGGTATTTGGATAGAGCTGTGGGTTACGGGGAACATAGTGGAAGGGGAAGTAGGAAGAGTGGGGGCTGGGGAACAGGAAGGAGTCCCCTGGAGCCTGCATCTTCTCTGTAGGATTTCAAGGAGCAGGTCATCCACCATGTGGCTACCATCATCCTCATCAGCTTCTCCTGGTTTGCCAATTACATCCGAGCAGGGACCCTGATCATGGCCCTGCACGACTCTTCCGACTACCTGCTGGAGGTCAGGCTTCCTGGGCACGTCTTCAATCCCCGAGCCTCTGGTGCAGGTTCTCCTGTCCCTCTCCCTTTTGTGCGAGGGTGGTGGGGGTGGGGGTGATGTTCTCGGGACCAAGGAAGTGGGGGAAACAGAGACAGCGTACACATGTGTACGGGGTAGTCGGGAGCCTGTGATGATGAGTGGCGGCTATCTGTTCAGTCGGCCAAGATGTTCAACTACGCGGGATGGAAAAACACCTGTAACAACATCTTCATCGTCTTCGCCATTGTCTTCATCATCACTCGACTGGTCATCCTGCCCTTCTGGTGAGTAGGTGATCAGACCACACCCCAGTCCTCACTGGTTCTTGCCTCCACCCCGTGGCAGGGTTCTTCTGCACTGTACCATGGTGTACCCTCCCCACCTCCCACAGCAGGGTTCTGCACTGCATCGAGGTGCACCCTCCTGCCCCACCTGTATGTTTACAAGCCCCCCCCCCGTCCCCCCTGTGGCAGGATTCTGCACTGCACCGTGGTGTACCCCCTGGAGCTCTACCCCGCCTTCTTTGGCTACTACTTCTTCAATTCCATGATGGGAGTGCTGCAGCTGCTACACATCTTCTGGGCCTGCCTCATCCTGCGCATGGCCCACAAGTTCATAACTGGAAAGGTGAGTGCTCCGTGGGCCCCGCTGCCTTCAACTCTAGAGACCGTCCGAGCTGTGTCCCAGGCTGGCAACCTGCTGAGAAACTACAGTGGGGCCCTGGGCGCAGCTGGACAGACCTGCTGAGGGCAGCGTGTAACCCTTCTCACCCCTCTCCACAGCTGGTAGAAGATGAACGCAGTGACCCGGAGGAAACCGAGAGCTCAGAGGGGGAGGAAGCGGTAGCGGGGGTAGGAGCCAAAAGCCGACCCCTAGCCAACGGCCACCCTGTCCTCAGCAACAACCACCGTAAGAAGGACTGAACCGTTGTCCCCGCTGCCCCTCAGATTAACACATGAAGCCAAGGAACTAGCCTGTCCCCCCTACAAGGCCACTTTAAGCCCTGGGGCGGGAAGCAGAAAGCAAGGAGAAAGCTCTTCTGTATCCCCACCTCCTGCTTCTTTGTCACCCAGTTGCCTTTAAACCAAATTCTAACCAGCCTGTCCCCAGGTAGAGGGGAGGCTGGTACGCCCTTTGTTAGAGGGGGATGGACTTCTTTTCCTTTCCTTTTTCCAAGTTGTCCTATTGCTTGTGAGGCCTTTCCTCAGCTCTGGGGGTGGGCATTACAACTCACATTCCTTATTCTTCAGAATTTGGCCCTAGCTGTTTGCCTCTGATCCCCTGACCTCCAGAGCCAGGGTCGTGCCTTACTGTCCCACCTGCGGGCCTCATTCTGCCAAAGATGGACCAAGGCTCACCTTTCTAGCTCCCTAACTTGGGTGAGAAACCAAAGCTGAGCTGTAACTTTTTCCCCTCCCAAGACACATGAATGGAGTGTAGGAGGGTACACATGACCTTTCCCCTGACTCTGCCAAAAAGGCGGAGCGGCACTGGGACTGTGTGGATGGGTCTCCATGCGACTTCTCCTCCGGCTCTAATCACAGGTCCAAGACCTTACTGCCTCCTTTCTCTGGCCGCCTCCTCTAGGCTAGCTGGTTCGGAACAGAATGGCAACTAGTTCTAATTTTTATTTATTAAACATTCGGTGTTCTGGTTTTAAAAGCCAGAATTACAGCTAGCACCTGGCATTTGAGCAGAGGGACCACTTCAGACCAAAATGTACTGTTAATGGTGTTTTTTTTTTAATTAAAATATATTAAAGATTAAAACATGACAACAAGTGTCTGAGACTAGCAGGAACTGAGAAGGGGGATCAGCTAAATAAACTATGGTAGTCTTCCTCACGGTTATGTAATGTTTTCATTTTTCAATTTCATATGGCAAATAAGAGAAAGCAAAGGAAGAGAAGAGACTGAGGACAGCTGCCCCTTGGGAAGGGTGGGGGCAGAGGAAATAGCTCTGTTACCGAAAGGCTCAGAACCAGAAGCCTGGGGACTGAAGCAGAGAAATCAAATCACAATCTCCTTTTAAACATCTTGTTAAAAGACGTTCAAGAAACAATACAAATCAAGGATAGTAAATGCTCAGCCCTCAATCTGGGAATGAGGTCTGGCGGAAGCATGAACACTGGAACAATCACAGGCTGGGAGGGAGGAGTAACTGGGACCTAGGGATGTCAGGCAGGTCGGGGCGGTGACTGCTCCCCACCCCTGGCACCTCAGGAGGCAGAGCAGGGACCTTGCCTGCTAGCACCATATTGGAAGGGGCCTCCTGATCCAGAGCCCCCATTTTTACCTACTAGGAGCTAGACTGGAGGTGGGGCCAGAGCCGAACAGTCATCAGGAAGACCTGGTTCCTGAGGAAAGGGTGGTTTGGGAAGAGTTTGGGACGCTGAGAAGGTCGTCCCCTAAAGAAGCCGCCCCCTGCATTCGATGGCCCCGCAGCAGCACAGCAGCTCCTTGCCTTCCACGCTGCCCACCTCGTAGTTGTAGTCCCACGTGAGCTCCGTCCCCGCCCGGATCCTCCTGCGCAGGAAGGAAGGGGAAGGTTTGGGGCAGGCAGGTGCACGTGGCGCTAGGGCACTGATGGAGGGCACCTGCTGCTCTGACCCAACCCCCTCCTCCCCGACCCCCACTTACTTGCTGGCAAAGAAGGCCACCCAGGGGAAGCGAAGATCGTGAGTGTCCACAAAGACATTCTGGACGAACAGGTTGGGGCTGCAGCTGTGCTGTGGGTTTAAGGACGGGATGTGTAAGAAACGCAGAAACCGACCCCGGCTTTGTGCAGTGAGCAGCAGCTGGAGGACCCTCCCCATCACAGCGGAGTTCTGAAAACAAGCTACCTCTTTAAGATCCTTGAGATCATGAATTGCTGACAAGAAAAGGTGGGTTTATACAGTTGTGTTAAAGGAACAAAAATATCTGAGGACAGTGGGATAATCCAGCATCTAGAGGTAAGGGAGGGGGGGCTCACGTTGAGGTAGCGGCCCAGATTGCCTTCGAGCTTGGCGTCGATGATGTAGCAAGACTCCTCTCCATCGTAGAACTGGCGTGTGTTCTTCCGGACAGGTGCGCTCTCCCCCTTTTCCACGGACGCCATGTTGGTTGATTTAATGGCAATCCCGTGGGTTGACTTAAGAGCAAAGCCCCGTGTTGATTTTACTGCCACCTGGCGCTTTGTTGGACCTGGACAGGGGCAGAACGGGGTCAGGCCCTGTCCCACTTCACTCCATTCTACCCCCATTTGCATCCCACTCCCTGCACTGCAGGAATACTGATTAGCCGTGATCTTGGGGCAAAGGTCCTAACTCGCAGTTTTTTCAAGCAGGATTACATCTGCTGGGTGAAGGAGCTGAGAGGAAAGACTAGGGAAGTGGAAAGGAGAGAGGAAGGGAAGGTGTCGAACAGTTGAGCTGGGAGTCAGAAAGCCCTCCCAGATAGGCGTCAAGTTTTAGGATCTGAATTTTTTCCTAATTCCTTAAACCAGCCTCTTTCCCAATTTTCCGACCATTCCTTCCTACTCCTACTCCCAACGTTCTTCTAGAGTACCAGACATGTTCTTCTTGTCCTCAAAGTCCTCTGCCTCAGAGCCAGAGGAAATGGTCTGGATATCATCGCTGTCCACTGCTGTGGCTGAAGTCTGGCCAGTGGTGGGCTTCCGGCTGGTCCCACTCTCCCCCTCGCTTTCGGTGCTGCTGGACAGCGTTAAGACGTCCTGGAGAACAGAAGGGGAAGAAAGAAGTGTGAATGGTGAGGATCCACTCAAGTTCTTCTCTTCCTGTGGTTAGGCAGGAAGAGGTAAGACTACAGCAAGAGAAAGATTAGACGCTGGGCAAAGGAAAATGAGGCAGGAAGTCACAGCTGAAGAAACAAGAAGGGATATACTGGGAATTATCAAGGACCTAAGGAGGTGAGGGGACTACTCCTCAGACTCAAACATAAGACTGGGTGAGGGGCAGCTTGAGGAAGGAGGTCACTTACATCAGCACCGGACTGGGTAGAGGCCAAGAGTCGTCGGCTCTGATGCATACTAGTCTTACTGGGTGGGCGGCGAAGTCCTTCCAGTTTCATGGGAGAAGGATTGTAACCATAATTTCGAGAGCTCTCGGTAATTCTAAAGGGAGTGGAAGGAGTGAGAGGGGATCAGATTACTGGCTGTTTCTTAGGCTTCTTTTATGGGCGTGAGAGAAGACAGATCTGGATGTAGGTCAGAAAGAGAAGCACTTACACAGACATCTTATTTCGGTCATCGGAGTCCTGGAAAAGAGCAGATGAAGGGTTAAAGGGTTCCATGGTGCTGGGTAACAAATCCAACAATTAGACGTCATCTCAGATGACCTCTAAAGACATGGGCCAGCGAGAAGTACACTATCTGAAGATTCTTCTACAGTTTGACAGTTAACAACTGTGTTCTCATCAGGACACCCCCAGAGGGGGGTCTCTAACCCTTCCCAATGACAGGGTGTATGCTAATCAAGGCAAACCACATGGGTAACTCTTACAAGGACAAGGGACACAGTTCACCACCTGTAATATGTTAAGTTTCAACATCATTAAAAAGACATCTAGAGGGGCGCCTGGGTGGCTCAGACGGTTAAGTGTCTGACTTCGACTCAGGTCATGATCTCACGGTTCGTGGGTTCGAGCCCTGCATTGGGCTCTGTGCTGACAGCTCAGAGCCTGGAGCCTGTCTCTGGATTCTGTGTCTTCCTCTCTCTCTGAGCCTCCCCTGCTCATGCTCTCTCTCTCTCTCTCTCTCTCTCTCTCTCAAAAATAAATAAAAGGGAGGTATAGCTCAGGGGTGGAGCATTTGACTGCAAAAATAAATTAAAAGCATTAAAAAAACCATTAAAAAAAGATATCTAGAATCAATTCTTGTTTTTTAACTCTAACAAAAAATAGCAATGTTATGGATAACTTGACATAACACTTAACTTAAAAAACCAGATACTTTCTCTATCCAGGAGATTGATTTAAAAACAATTTGGTGCCTAGGTGGCTCACTCGGTTGGGCATCCAACTTCGGCTCAGGTCATGATCCATTTCGTGGGATTGAGCCCCATGTCAGGCTCTGTGCTGACAGCTCAGAGCCTGGAGCCTGCTTCAGATTCTGTCTCCCTCTCTCTCTTGTCCATCCCTGATTCAAAAATAAACATTAAAAAAAAAAAGATTTTGGTTCTTTAAGCACTAGGAATATGCTGGGGGGAGAGGGAGACAATCAGGTTTGCCACAGGGATGCCCATCCAGTAAACAGTCTGCACGTAAAGAATCAGAGTGGCACTCCAAGTTGTTCCGTCATCAAAGTTCTACAAAAGCTACAAAACCTCTAAGAGTTTTCTGACACCACTTACCTCTTTCTTGGCCTGCTTGAGGTCTCCCTCCTCCTTGAAGCCCAGCCCTGAGGTGGAGGCCTTCTCAGCCTCCGCTCTGCCTCCCCCACCTTCGCTAGTCTTGAAGGATGAACGGCTATCAGAGTCAGCAAAGCCACCTTCATTGACACTATTGCAGCTCAACCATGAGGCCACCTTATTCTTGGGGGTCTCTTCTGAGGAAGGCGGATTGCAGCCACCTACAGGGATTGCTGGAGGGACAGGGCCATGGGGGGGCCCAAGGTCTGGGGGGCGGGAGTCCTTGGAAGCTGTCTCGGACAGTCCATTCTCCTTCTGGCCCCGGGTCTGTCGCCGGGTGGCATAACTGCGCCACACGGAGCTGGTGCTGAAGTCCTCGTCTTTACAGAAGTTGTCATCGGAGCTGTCATCGTTGGACTCTTCGGGATCCTCTGTGCCGCTGTTGCCATCTTCCTGGTCCTTCAAGTCCACCCCGCTGCTGTCGGAGGAACAGGGGGCGTCACTCTCATATCCCTCCTTGAAGTTCTCCACGCTCTCGATATGGTCCAGATTGGCAAAGTACTCATCACCCATCTCCAGGCCCTCCTTGTCTGCAAAGTCATCCGTCAGGATCTTGCCTGGGAAAGAAGAGAATTAAAGGCCTTCCAGTGTTATGAGGATCTTGGAGAAAGTACAGTGCTCCTTCCAGCAATACCCACAGCACACAGTCAGAACACCTCCATCATGGGCCCTCCCCAGTCCCTGACCACACTCTCCTCCTCAGTGTCCTAACGAGAGGATGAGGAGCTTTCCTCTGGTTTTAAATCCTGGCCCCTCTGCCATCCGTTCTTCCTCTTCACCTGGTTTACCAAACGTTCAAAGCTATGCTAACAGCCTCTGGGTGGAGTAAGGTGAAGCAGGATAAAACGATACACTGGACGCGCTGCCACAACCCTTGTCTGAAATATCCCCATGTCTGCTTTCGTCCCTTGTCCATCTGAAGCACTCTGTCCCTCCCTGGTCCACCCAGACAGACACATCACTTGCCGTGTTCTTCACAGGAGAAAATCCTGGCCTCCTCTTACTCCCAAGGTCACACGTCAAGCATTTAATTCTCAATCAAGCTCTGATTCAATTCCCTGCTGCGTCCTAACCCCAAAGGCAACTCTTTCGCTTCATCACCAACCTGCATAGATGCAGACAAAGGACCCTTTGGCGATATCATCCAAGCAGCGGATGCCCCAGCCCTTGTTCTGTGTCTTGAACAGCTGGAGCCGAACCTGGAGGCCGTGCTGCACCAACCGGTTGGTGCACATGTTTGGATCACATTTGCAGCGTTTGTTACATTCGTAAACCCTGGGAGGAAGTTACAATAAAATCAGCCATAATGTGCTCACTCGAGCACCCGCTCAGTCCTGTTAACTGTGACAGAACTGCTACCAATTCCTGAGGTATCATCACTTATTAGGTAATGATCTAAGTGAGTTAATTTACTGAACTGTCTATGCTCTTTGAGTCATTTGGGAGTATAGTCCAAGGAAGTAATTCAGAAAAGGGAAAAGTGGTTTATACAGGCATTTATGGCTAATTCACTAATAACAGTGAATACCAGAATGCCTACTGCCTGGAGAAAAGCTAAGCAAACTGATGTGAATACAAGTTAAGAGCCATTAAAACCAGTAGATAGGGTGCTTGGGTGACTCAATCAATTATGTGTCCTGCTTTGGCTCAGGTCACGGTCTCCACAGCATATGAGTTCGACCCCTCCGTCAGGCTGGTGCTGACGGCTCAGAGCCTGGAGCCTGCTTTAGATTCTGCGTCTCCATCTCTCTCTGTTCCTTCCCTGCTTACACTCACTTGCTCTCTCTCAAAAAACATTAAAAAAACAAAACAAAACAAAATAGTAGATAAGTGACCTCAATGTGTAGAAATAGACATACAGAACAGAATTAGATATGTTAGGAAAGTAGGAGCAAATATGATAGATATTGAAAAAGACTAAAGAGGAGTTGGAACAAAAGTTCATGGGATTCTTCTGGTAAAGCTGATTTTCATTCTCTTCTTCCATGAACATTTACTAAACACCAAGAGCTGTGCTACACACTGGGAAGCTGATAATGGAAAAAATCACAATCTTTCCTCTCAGGGAGCTCATGTTCTATCAAGTTTAAGGAACTGCACAGTTCAGCTATTTAAAAAATAAACTACTGCACTTAGAGAGATCTGGCAAACAGCGACACTGAGAAAACCGTCATCTTTTTATGTACCAACGTTTCTCCTCTGTCTACTTTGCTCAGTGTTGGGATTTTACTAGTTATTTTCCTGATATGGAGATTTAGGGGAAACCTCTACTTTTGGAAAGATGACACCAGTATAATTAGAGTTGATGACATTAGTCCTATCCCTTTGGACAAAGATGGTAAGAACAACTTCTGTTCACTTTGTGTTTGGCATTATGCCAATACGCTTTACATACATTCCTTACTCTGTCTTCAAAGCCAACCAGGCACCCCATGAAGGTTAAATTTTTAACTTAAAAAACTACAAACGTGGGGCCACCTCAGTTGGTAGAGTATGCAACTCAATCCCAGGGTTGTGATTTTGAGCCCCACGCTGGGCACAGAGGCTACTTAAAAAAACCTACGAGGGCGCCTGGGTGGCTCAGTTGGTTAAGCCTCTGATTTCCGCTCAGGTCATGATCTCACGTTTGTGGGTTCAGGCTCTGTGCTGACAGCTCAGAACCTGGAGCCTGCTTCTGATTCTGTGTCTTCCTCTCTCTCTGCCCCCCCCCCCCTCATGCTCTCTCTATATATCAAAAATAAATAAAACATTTAAAAAATCTACAAAAGCATAATATACACAGAGGAAAGTACCTATTTATATACCTGTCCACAGCTCAATGACTCTTTACAAACTGACCACACCATGTCCCTAGCGCCATCAGGAAACAACTTTGTTAGGTCCCTTAGGACCTCAGTGGGGATGGGGGTGTTCATGGTCATATCCTCTGTTTATAGCTAATAAAACAAGATCAGCTTAGAATGGACAAAGTCAGGATTTGGACTTAAGTCTAATCATCACCAGAGGAAACAGAGTAGGTATACTGAACATCATTCATTCAACCAAATGTGTCTGCGTGACTCCTAGGTGCCAGGCACTGGGTACGCTGACTGCCTGATGAGCAAGGCAGGTTCCCACCCTCATGGAGCTTACATGCTAATGTAAAATACAGAACAAAAGCACGTCAAAACATAAATGAAAGTTGCTCCAGAAGCTATAAAGAACACAAACAAGGTGCTCAATGGGAGAATGAAAGGAGTGAAAATGACCTAGTTTTAGAGTGACCAAGAAAGGTCTCTTTGAGGAGGTGAGATCAAAGCCGAGAGCTCAAGGTTAAAGGAGATAACCAAGCAAAGAACATGGACGGACTGCCAAGCAGAGAGCACAGCCTGTACAAAGGCCCTTGAGGTAGGAGGGCTGACTGGGCACACTGGACCCAGTAACTGAAGAGTATCAGTGGGGCTGGAACGGTTTTGGAGGGAGAGAGATAGGAAGGGGCCAGATAGCACAGTGCCTTGTGACCCAAGATTAAGAGTTAGAATGAAATCTAAAGTACAGCGGGAAGCGATTACAGTTTCAGGCAGCGAAGTGACATGCTATTTGTGGTTACATGAAAGTATTTTTCTGAAACATTTCAAACATGAAAAAAGACACAATGAACACTCATCTACTGCCCAGCATTAGCAAATCTACACATTGTTATGAGGCTCAAGTTTGATTGTAACGAAAATACAAATGATACGGTGATGAGGCTAACACGAGTTAACGGTCTCTTCGGTTGCTTAATTTTCAACTTGCCTTTAGCACAAATCCTTCTCCTGGCTTCCCGGTAGCCTCAATGGCCTCTGAAGGTGATCAGACACCCGAGGTCTTCTCTCAAAGCCACGTTCCCAGTTCCTGGGGCTTTTCCCACCGCCGGAGCTGCTGGGCCTCACACCAGCTGTGTGTCACATGGCTGTGAGCCCGGAGTCCCTTTCATTCCACCTCTCTACCCTGGATCAGCATGCCCTCCTCTCTCTAGACTTTCCCCCCTATTTTGGCAAACAAAACTTCTGAGAAGGGGAATCGTAGACAATTGTGAGGTATGTCAGGTCTAAAAAAAGTAAGCCTTTAGCTTACTTTAACTCTTAAAACTGACAGCCTGGGGTTTACAACTCTAGGTTAGAGGGGCGCCTGGGTAGCTCAGTGGTTTAAGCGGCCGACTTTGACTCAGGTCATGATCTTGTGGTTTGTCAGTTTGAGCCCCATGTCGGGCTCTGTGCTGACTGCTCAGAGCCTGGAACCTGCTTCAGATTCTGTGTCTTCTCTCTCTGCCCTTCCCATGCTCACACTCTGTCTCTCTCAAAAATAAACATAAAAAAAAAAAAAAACCTCTAGGTTAGAAATAATTTCCCCTTAGAATTCTGAATAGTCCTTAATTTCTATCTAGCTTCCAATATCATTTGGAGAAGGCTGAAGATATTCTGAGTCTTTATTTTTGTGGTCTTGTTCTCTTCTCTAGAAACTGTTAGGACTTTTTTTCGTCTTCCATGTTCTATAGACATAGTGATTGCATTTTATTATCATGTGTTTTAGTGGGGTCTATGTTCATCCTTTATGCTGGGACATGACTGGCATTTTCCCATTTTCCATTAAGGGAAAATTTTTGAATTGTTTCATTGATGTTTTTCTTCTCTCTTCTGTTAATTATGTATCCTGAACACCAGGTTTGTTAATTTCCACATTCACATATGACCATTTTACCAAGTTTTACCCCACTCTTTCATTGTCTTCCTCTTTCCCTTACATGCTGGCTTCACCTCTTCTGCTCAGTCTTTAGTTGGAGGGCCCAGGGCTCACTCTTGTGGTCCCTTATCTTTTCTATTATCAATGTTCTCTCTAGATGAACTCATCCAGGCTTTAAATACCAACCCTGTGCTCAGAATTCCTTTTTTTTTTAATATTAATTTTTGAGAGAGGGTGAGAGAGTGTGAGCAGGGGAAAGGCTGAGAGAGAGGGAGACACAGAATCTGAAGCAGGCTTCAGGCTCTGAGCTGAAGTCGGCCACTTAACCAACTGAGCCACCCAGGTGCCCCGTATTCCTAATTCTCTAAGGTCCAGCCCTTCTGCTTCTCTTCAGAAACCTCACAGCCTTCTTGACATTTCTCCTTGGATTGCTAGGAGGCACCGCAAACACAGCACAGCCAGAAGACTGGTGTCACCCAGAGCACCGCTCCTCTAGCCTCTTCCACCTTAGTAAAAAGCATCAACACCCACTTTGTAAGACTTGTCCTGGGCTCTGCTACTTCCCTCCCAGTTCCAGTCAATGTATCAAGTTCTGCAGTTCTACCTCCAAACGCATTCCGAATCTACTCTCTTAAAACAAATTTATTTTGAGGGGTGAGAAGAGGAGGAGAGAGAGAGGGAGAGCAAGAATCCCGAGCAGGTTGTGCACTGTCAGCACATAGCTCGACGTGGGGCTTGAACCCACAAACCGTGAGATCATGACCTGAACCAAAATCAAGAGTCAGAGGCTTAGTCGACTGAGCTCCCCAGGACCCCCAAGCCCACCCTCTCTCACCCCCACTGATGAATGCACTCTAGTACAAGCCCCAGCAACTACTGCCTCTCACCTGTTTCCAGAATGCTCTCCTACATGGACTTCCCAATTGTTCTTTTGCTGCCCTAAGACCTGGTCTCTACACAGAAAACACAGTACCCTTCAAAGGCAGATGAATCAGGGCGCCTGGTGGCTCAGTCAGTTAAGTGGCCTACTCCTGATACTGGCCCAGGTGATAATTTCACTGCTGTGAGATCAGGCCCCTCGCTGGGCTCTGTGCACTGGGCGTGGAGGCTGCTTGGGATTCTCTCTCTCCCCCTCCCCTGTTCTCTCGCTCTCAAAATAAATTTTAAAACAAAACATTAAAAAAAAAAAAAAAGGCAGATGGCATCACTTGACTGCTTAAAATTCTCAAACAGCTTCCTAGTGCACCATGAATTTGGTTTGAATTTTCACTGTGATATAGGAAGTCCTATACAATTAGCTCTCTGCTTTTCTCTGAACAGACCTCACCAGCTGGAGGAACTGCGTCTGTTAGGATACACACACTATAAAATTAACTGTGGTGGCTAGATCCTATTTAGTCATTTTATGTCTTCATTTCAAGGAAAGCATGAAGAAATGTGTTGGAAATTCAGCAAACAACGTTTAATTGATAAAATACCTGGTTTCAGTTTCTCTATTTTTGGTTCCAATTTTTAGAAATGTCCCTGAGGTGCTTCGCTTTCTCCTACTTACCCTGTGGGCAGACACTCTTCTAGTCTCTTGTACTGGTAGCCAGAATTAGGGTTGATCTGGCCACCCGGGGTGCAGGCTGTGGCCTGGATAGTTAGTTGATGACAGACACACTTGGACCTGAGTGAGACAGAAGGGTACGATGGCTAGAGCTGTGAGACTTTCTTTAGAGGCAGCAAGTACTACAAAAGGATAGAGAGAGGGTAGTGAAATTTATTTTTTCTTCTGTCATACGTGTAAATCAGAAAGGACAAGACAGTGAGACATGGCAGAGTGAGAATAAGATAGAATGAAACTAGTGGCAACTGAAAGCACGATGGAGGGACACAAAGGAAAAAGGAGGCAAATCAGAGAAAGAAAGAAACACAGGACATAGGTACCCAGGGTCATGCGGTAGGGGCCAAGGTAGACCCCCGCCTCTCTATCTCACAGCTTTCATGGCAGGAGCTCCAGCTAAGGGTGAAGGTAAATGGGGGGAAGGAAGGGGTGGAGAGAAAAGGCAAGGATAATGAAGTTGGGGGCAGGGCCATCAATTACCCCCCCCCAACTCACTTGTCGCGGCACCCATCCTTGCAGTCACAGCCGACCAGAAATTCTGGGCCTGTGTTAATGAAAACACCCTTGCCAGGGATTCGTTCCTTACTGTAGGCCACCTGGGGTGGGGGGGTGGTGTCAATCTCATTGACACAGGAGAGGGGAACATCTTCCTTCCCATAGGTGATGTCCAAAATATAGTAAAAAGGTTTATAGGGCTGAAACTTGCGGTCCACAAGAACATACGGATCCAAACAGAACATCTCCAGGAAGAGGAAGTCACAGCCAGTCTCAAAAAGATAGCGCTCAATCTCCTGCATTGTCCGAAGGCAGAGGCCACAGGGTGTCTTGTAGATAACATGAAAGCCCATCTTGCGGTTAACTCGGCGACGGGCCGTCATGCGCCGGAAATCATAGAGCAGTGGGACCAGCAGGGGGTTCTTGCCCCGGTACTGTGCACTTCTCATAGGTCTGACTCGAGACAGACACGTGTAGCTGCACACATGAGGTAAATAGAAGAGCTTCTCCATGGGGGCGCGGTAGGAGGGCTCTGCCGGCGCCCGCTCCAGCATGCCGTGGAAGGTGGGGGGCGCTGGCGGGGCAGGGGGCACTGCTGAGGCAGTGGCAGCTGAGCCTAAAGGTGACCTGCAAATGACAGGCAAGAGATGGGTAAGAGAACAACGGGACAGCTCTGCTACGTGAGGACCCCGAAGCTGCTAACTCACGTCTCTCCCCAACAGCTGTGCTCCGGAAGCTAAAGGTGACACAAGAAATCAGGTTTCCCCTTGCTTCATCAAACCCAGGGTGAAAGGCCCTGCTTACTCCTCATTGACTGGAAACCCCTCTACTTCAACAGTGTACCTTCTTTCCTATCATGTTTTTGGCCTGTGGATTATGGAAGCAGAGTCTAGTTTTCTTCTGCCAACGCTTTTTCCCCTTGTATGTGTCCTACACGTCTTTACTAATTGCCGTGATTCAAAGATAGAGGCAACAGCGATCTCCTTCTATTGTGTTGACGATGATACCACATTCAGTGATAGGTTTTCACAAATGACTTTCTAGTGATTCCCTATTTCTGGGCACTTAGTTCCTAATTCAATTATTTTACATTCTGTCTCTTGGCAACTTCACAGGTTAAAGCTTTTTTTTCAAGTTCAAACTCCTCGCCATCATAACCTTAAGTACGCCCCTTGGAGCCAGTGACCGCCAGTCTCCACAGCCACCTCCCCCCACCCCCCAACCCCGGAGGGCCTGAGAGTCCCTCACCTATATGTCTGGTTGCTCCCAGCTTTCCCAGCAGGAACATTTTCACTGAGTGCAGGAGACGTAGGGGAGGAGTGACCAGAGCCCACAGATCCTGGCCGGAAGGATGTGCTCTTTTTGGCTACCTGCTTCCGAGACTGGGCCAGCTGGTTTTCCAAGCTGCTAGGAGAGCAGACAACATACAGTAAAGGAAACAGAAAATGCAATATGAAAGAAACTAGCCAACAAGAAAGAATATCACTCACTCATTGTCACCTGCCTGTGGGGACAGAGGGGGAGCAGGTGGGGCAGGTGGGGCAGGCGGGGCAGGGGGAGCAGGAGGGGCTGTAGGCTGTGGGGGCTCCGTTGGCTTGAACTGGGTCGCAGTACCGGTCAAGTCCTGGGTGTACTGGACCACAGGGCCTTTGCTCCTCACAGCACCTATGTAGGGAAAAGGATATTAACCACCGAAGATGAAAGCTGCGTCATATATACTGACACACCCACGTTCTCAATTTATAAGCAGGAACATTCTGAATAAGTGTTAAGACCCTTGGTTCTCATGATTTACACCAAGGAGTGAAAATACTGGCATAGGCTGGCTTTGACTCAAATAATAAGACTTTATCTTCCTGCCCCAAATGACTTACATTAGTCATTACACTTCAGTGAACACTTTTAAATACATTCTTTGAGCAATGAATGTTATCAGGAAGAACCAACCAGAAAGTAGACCAGAACATGTAAAAACAAAAACAGTTTGGGCTTTAAAAAAGGACCATGGATAACGTAAATGGCAGATAAGTCTCGTGTGGATAACAGAGGCAACTACTAGCACTTCTACCCCTAACCGAAGCCCATTCGTTGTTTCAGATCCTTATGGGGTCATTTAGAAGGAACAGGAGCCACGACGTGTGCAGGCAGCACTACCAGAAACAACTCAGGGCACAGGTCCTGTTTCCAGCAGCCAGCAGTGTCATCCTCCTGGCCATCGTACGGAATCTCCTTTGCTGCTTTGTCCATTTCTGTCCTCCCCCAGGGGATCCTTCAGGACGTACCCATATTTGGACGTGTCCTGAGCGGTCCTCCTTGCTTCTTCTCCAGTGCAGAGGCTGAAGACGTCTTCATGCTGAACATGGGCTCCAGCCGTGTAGAGCCCCGATAGATCCATTCACATCTTTTGTCATCCTAGGGGATCGGGAGGAGTGAGGGACAGAGGGAAACGGATTAAAGGGTGGAATCTATCCTGCCGTCTGTGGAGAATATGCTTCCATGTACCTCCTTGAAGGAAACCTCTCTGATGAGTCCCCAGTTCCCAATCTTGCCAATAAACTTACGTCCTGGGCTCCAAGACAGCCATCAGGAGTACAAAAAGGAAAAACATATACTCCTTACTTAAGAAATGATAGGAGAGACAGGTGTTTATATTGACTATAAAAGTATGGCACGGATTGTAAGGCCTTAGGAACAAAAAGGACTCTGCTCTAAGAAAAGCAGGAGAGGGGAAAAGAAGATGGGTACAGAAGAGCCAGAGCTAACCCAGGCCTTGAAAGCTCATCAACCCCTAATTCCTCGAGGCCTCCTTTTTGTCTATGCCACCAAGACCCTGATACTGGACAAGTCGCACTGCTGCCTGTGTGCTCGTGTACACTCCAAGTGTCCTCCCATGTCCCCTCATGCACGACGGGCGCCCTCCGAGTGCTTATGTACACTACGAGTATTCTCCCGTATCTAAGGATCATATGAGTATCCTTAGAAAGAGAAAACCAAACCAACATGCAGTTGCATCATCATTAATTTCAGGGAATTAATTTTCCATGACCATCACAGAGACATAAAAA
This sequence comes from Suricata suricatta, assembly GCF_006229205.1. NCBI lineage: Eukaryota > Metazoa > Chordata > Mammalia > Carnivora > Herpestidae > Suricata > Suricata suricatta. The sequence goes on from NC_043707.1 coordinate 40,281,301, forward strand.
AGGACAGAGTAAAATTTGACCCAAAACAGTGAGAACAGATGGGAGGACTCCAAAATCATCCTGATTACTGCCTCTCTGCTCCCCCATGCCACCCTGACCCTTGCCTCCAAAACAGTACCAGGAAGAGGATCCTGACGAGGCTGCCGTCCACCTCCTCGACCCGAGACTTCCACCACGTGCCTTCCCACTCGGTCTTGATAAGCTGGCCGCTCTTGAGAAGCACCATAGGGCGATTGGGGTAGGCCGTGATGTACTCCTCTATGAAGTCTCGGCAGGAAATGTCTTCTATGTCCTCCCAAGTCTTCTTCACTGTCCCACGGAAGAAAGAGGGCTGAGAGACGTCAAGGCTTTTTTTTTTTTTTAAAGTCATCTTTAAACCCAGTGAGCCAGCCACATGCCCCAGGGCATGTCTTGATAAGAAAAAAATGAATGGTTGGCAAGGAGATGTTGGGTATTTTTCAAGTTGGGAGGGTGAGAAAAAATAAATGAAAAAAACATAACCTCAAGGGAAGCAAAACCAAGACCACCTGAAAGTACTGAACCTGAGTAAATGGCACACACAGAACAAGTAAATATAAGTAAGCAATAGGCAAATAGAGGTGAGTCACTCATTTCATAAAAATGGATGTTTTGTTTGGGATAATTCAAGTGGATGGACACCTGCATGGCTCACTCAGTTAAGCATCTGATTTGTGGTTTGGGCTCAAGTCATGATCTCATGGTTTGTGAGTTCAATCCCCTACATCAGACTCTGTGTGGACAGCTTGGGATTTTCTCTCTCTCCCTCTATCTGCCCCTTCCCCACTCACTCTCTCTAAATAAATAAAATCTTAAAAAAAAAAAAAGGAAAATTCAAGTGGAAATTCTTGCTAACTTGATACAAGTCAAGAGGTAGATCAGGCGGCATCACGAAATTGATTAAAAAAAATTTGTGCTTCCTTCTCATTCTGTCAGGCTACATGCATTTACTGCCCTGTCATGTGGAAACACAGGCAGCGTTAGCTGACTCTTCTGTAATTTAGATAACTGCCGTGTAACAGTTTGTTCCTGAGCCAGAGACATGAGTGTAGAGGGCGGCGTGAAGCCCACAGCGAACATACCCTCTACGGAAAGCAGTACGCGAACTATAAATTTATACAAATGTTAGGCAAGGCATGAGACTAGGAAAGAAGCAACTCTTGGCAATCACTTAGAAATGAAATCAAAACCTGCCTGCCACAATATGAGCCTCCCCTGAAGGTCAGTCGTGATCTCTCAGTGTCCTACTCTTTAGCTACAAAGACCCAGAACACTAGAGATGAACAAACAGAACTGTATCTCTCAAAGGACGTTAACCAAATGTATGCTCTTTGAGATGAAAGCACCAAAAGTATCAGGGCTTTGCAAATGATTATCTTGAGAAATACACAGTGGAGGAGGAAATGGATGGAACGCAGAAAGAAAGGAGAGACACTCACATGGCCGGCAAATGGGATACAGTTCCGATTGTGTGACATAGGAAGCATACCCATCATCAAAGAAAATGAGAAACCTGTAAGGAAGATGACAGTAGAAAGATCAGGGGTTCTGATATCGAACATGACCTACAGAAATCATCACAGTTGCTGCTCTTGATCACAAATAGGACACATTCCTGGGAAGATGTTCCAGTCTACTACTCTCTTCCTATTATCCAACCTTTCAAGGGTTAGGAATTCTCCCTCAATTTAACCAACTTATCTCCACTTTTCCAAAGGTTATTTATCCTTGTTCCACTATCAGGTTCTTACTCTGCTCATACCACTTAGTCTCCCCTTCCTTCTTATTATCCTAACCACTAAACAATCTTGAGGCCTCTCCTAGTTTCCCCCCAGGTTTTCTCCTGGAGAAAAAAATCAAAAACAAAGAAGGAAGAATCACCTACATGACTCCTGTGGCAAAGAAAGCAAGGGTTTCTGGCCACTGGGGACTAAACACATAAGCTAACCATGAGATCTGACTATGGTTGAATAGTCACTCTCCTGGCCTTCACTCTATTTACAATTCTCTGTCCAGGTACCTGAGCTTGTTTTTGACGTTTGGTGTCTCAGCTACAATGCCAGCATAGAGCCAGACCTGATTCCCATCCTTGTACTTGGCCACCACTCGACTGCCCACAAACAGCTTGTCAGCAGGAGGGTGGTAATCATAGGCAATATGGTTCCCTGACAGCAGACTCTTCCCTTTGTTGTCGAATTTCACCTTGTACTTCTTTCCTGGTCCTGAGTAAAAGGAAAAGATAAACACAAATCTTTAGAAACCATCGGTTTCCATGTAAATATGACTGCCACATGGGAGACAAAAGGCAAGGCTGTGGGGAAAAGAAGCCATCAGCAATGGAGACCTGCAGGTTGCCTTTCATTAGCTCTTCCAGCTTGAACATACCAACCGTCTGGATGGCAATAAGGGTGCCTTTGTGCCAGGTCTTAGTTCTCTTCTTGCCCAGGATGCGCATGCTGACTATAAGGTCACCGTCTTTGCTGAGTTCTCCAGACATCTGACTCAAGGTTCCTATGGAAGAGAGCCAAGTTGTTCTCAAGAGACAGGGAGACAGGGCAGACTGGGGAAGTGAACGGAAAAGTAAAGAGGGTATAGTATAGTAACTAGGGAAGATGGGTAATCAACGATCCTGATCACTTGTGCTGTTCTCTTGGGCAGACACAAGAAGTCACAGACGACTCAACTATTTACGCTAACAGAAAAAAATTGCAAAAAAATTGAAATTCACATGTAATTCAAGAATATCTCACGACGTTAACCAAGTGTTTCCAGCTCTTCATTAACAATATTAATTACACTCATTAAAGGCTAAATAGTGTTTATAAAATGTTTTCCTGCAGGGGATCTAATAAGAGCCCCATTCAACAAAGCTTTCCTCAGACCTCTTTATAAGATTTTGAGTTGCCATTTTTTTTTTTTTTTTTTTTTTTGAGAGAGAGACAGAGAATGAGCAGGAGGGCGTCAGAGAGAGAGGGAGACACAGAATCTGGAGCAGGCTCCAGGCTCTGAGCTGTCAGCACAGAGTGTGATGTAGGGCTTGAACTTGTGAACCACAAGATCATGACCTGAGTCAAAGTTGGATGCTTAACCGACTGAGTACCCAGGCGCCCCGGAGTTGCTCTCTTCTAATCTCCTTCTAGAAGTAGTCCTGACCATGGAGCTAAGAAAGGTATTTGGATAAAGCCACCACATATTGGAAAATCAGCAGACAAAAGACTTAAACAGGCAACAAGGAAAACCTTTCATGTTTAAAGAACCCAAGAGAGAGGCGCCTGGCACCTCAGTCAGTTGAATGTCCAAGTGTTGATTTCAGCTCAGGTCATGATCCCAGGGTACGGGGAGCAAGCCCTGCATCAGGCTCCGTGCTGAGCATGGAACCTGATTAAGATTCTCTTTCTCTCCAACCCCCTCATACCCCTCTCCCCAGCTTACACACTCTAAAATAAATAAAATGAAAAAAAGAAAAAATATTTTAAAGAACCCCATAGAGATGGGGACTCTGAGAAGCTGAATCAAAGCCAGTTATCCATGAAGCCTCTGCAGGAATTCACACCGCCACCAACACCGAGGGACCTCCTGACCCTAACCTTTATGCAGATCTTGGGAGCTGCTCTTTTTGTTGACAGCATCCATGAACTTCTGGACATCCTGAGCTGACTTTCTTAAGGCAGCCATGGCCTCACGGAGCTGTAAGAAAGAGGATGAGGGAAAGAAGTTTTAAAATAGCATGGGTTAAAGACGCCTGGGTGGCCCAGTCGGTAAAGCGTCCGATGCCTGATTTTGGCTTAGGGCATGACCTCATAGTTCCTGAGACAGAGCCCCACCTATCTCTTCTCTCTGCCCCTCCCCCACCCTGTGCATATGTTTTCTCTCTCTCAAATATATTTTTTTTAATTAAAAAAAATTGCACGGGTTAGACTTGAGAATAAGAACTTGTCTTTCAAAAAAACAAAATAAAATGAGCTATACTTGCAAGCTTAACTACCCTTTCTTATAAATCTGGTTCAGAAATCAGCCTTAGGGAGCCTTCCTTGGTTAATGTCACCTAGCTAATTACCACCGAGATCTACATTCATACAGGATTTGCGCACGCATCTCTAAGTAGCTTCTTCTGCATCCATTCAAGGACTGGAACCCACAGGGCTGATTACAGAGTGGATGACCGTGTTGATGGCTGAAGTGACTGGTCAGGCCAGAAGTTTCTCCCGTTTTCATATTCTTACCTCTCACCTTTACCTTTCCCGTCCCAACTCACCTTCTGGTCTTTGGGTGTCCTGCTCCCAGCATCACCTATGAATGAGAAAACCTCTAAGGAATGTAAAAGACTTATACATAAGAATTTCCAAGAAGTTAGTAACTAAGCTACTTAAAAACATGATCACAGAAGCATTCCTAATAACAAATGACAACTAAATATATAAATATACATGTAAAAGTACTAAATGGTCCAGAAAGACAGCAAGTAGGTGACAGTACTTACCTGGGGATAAAGTATGGGGACATGTGGTGGTAATCTACAGGATTTTGTTTTTTTGCTGCATATTTAATTTTTCTTTTTTAAAATAGGCTCCATGCTCAATGTGGGGCTTAAACTCATGACCCTGAGATCAAGAGTTGCACACTCTACTGAATGAGCCAACCAGGTGCCGTCATATTTAAATTTTTTAAACAACTATTTGCTTATGGATTATCTGAATGATCTGACAAATGAGATGTGGTCAATGAATGAAGCAAAAGTGTTTATTCTTGAGTGGTGCTGTCCAATAGAACTTCCTGCTGTGATAATGTTCTATGTTGCACTGTTAAATTTGTTAACATTTGGCTATTATGCACATGAAATGTAGCTAGTCCAAGAGAAAAAGTAGATTTTATTTAAAAATTTTAAAAATTCAGATTATTCACATACCATAAAATGTATGCTTTTAAAAATGTTTAATTCAGTGGTTTTCAGTATATTCACAAAGTTGTTGTACAGCTATTGATACTACCTAATTCCAGAAAATTTTTATCATCCCCAAAACAAAACTAACTAATGAATGAGTATGGGGTTTCTTTCTGGGGTGATTAAAACACCCATTAACAGTAATTCCCCATTCAACCTTCCCCCCAACTGCCAGCAACCACTAGTCTACTTTCTGTCTCTATGGATTTGTCTATTCCGGACATGTCATAGAAGTGGAATCATAATATATGTGGCTCATCACGTGAAATTCATTCCTTTTTATACGTGAATAATATTCCATTGTATGAATATGCCACATTTTGTCTATACGTTCACCAACTGATAGACATTTGGGTTGTCTCCACTCTTTGGCTATTATGAATAATGCGGATTTGGACATTTGTATAGGCGTTTTTATATGGCCGTAAGTTATCATTTCTCTTGAGTAGATAGCTAGGACTGGAACCGCAGGGTCATACTGTTTAACCTTTTGAGGAACTGAGAGACTTCAAAGTGGCTGTACCATTTTATAATCCCACAGGCAATATAGAGGATTCCAATTTCTCCACACTCATCAACACTTGTTACTGTCTCTCTTTTTTATTACAGCAATCTTAATTAGTATAGAGTGGTTCTGACTTGCATTTCCTTAATGACTAATAATGTCAAGCATCTTTCCAAATATTTATTGGTTATTTACAAATCTTATTTGAAGAAATACTATTCAAATATCTTGCCCATTTTGTAACTGGGTTGCCTTTTTTTATTTTTGAGTTGTAACAGTTCTTTTTTTGTTTTTTAAGTTTATTTATTTTGATAGAGAAAGAGAGAGAGAATCCCAAGCAGGTTCTGTGCTGTTAGCCCAGAGCCCAGTGGAAGGCTGGATTCCATGAACTGTGAGATCATAACCTGAATCAAAATTAAGAGTTGGACATTAACTAACTGAGCCACTGGGCATCCCAACAGTTCTTAGTATATTCTGGAAAATATCAGATCCTTCACATTTCACACAACTTAAACAGTCACATGTGCACAGTGGTTACTGAATTAGTGCCAATTTAGAGATTTATAACATACTTAAAAATGGAAAGCAGGAGTGCCTGGGTGGCTCAGTCTGTTAAGCATCTGATCTCACAGTTCATGGGTTTGAGACCCATGGGCTCTGGGTTGACAGTGTGGAATCTGCTGGGATATTCTCTCTCTTTCTCTCTCTCTCTCTCTCGCCTCTTTCTGCCCCTCCCCCATTCATGCTCTTGCACGTGTGTGTTCTCTCTCAAAATGAATAAACTTAAAATAAATAGATAAAAATGGAAAACAATTTACATATAGAATCAAATCACTGTTTCACACCTTAAATTAATACAATGTTATATGTCAAATATATCTCAATAAAAATAGGAAAAAAAGGCAGCAAAAAAAAAATTAAAATTAAAAACAGAAAGGGGCGCCTAGGTGGCTTAGTTGGTTAAGCATCTGACTTCAACTCAGGTCATGACCTCTTGATTCGTGAGTTCAAGCCCCATATAGGGCTCTGTGCTGACATCTCAGAGCCTGTAGCCTACTTCAGAATCTCTGTCTCTCTCTCTCTGTGCCCCTCCCCTGCTCGCACTCTGTCTCTCTCTCAAAAATAAACATTAAAAAAATAAATAAAAACGGAAAGCAACATAAATGTCCTAAGAACAATGTTCACTTAAAAAAAATAGTTAAGGGCGCCTGGGTGGCTCAGTCGGTTAAGCCTCCGGCTTCGGCTCAGGTCAGATCTCACGTTCCTGGGTTCGAGCCCTGCGTCAGGCTCTGTGCTGAGAGCTAGCTCAGAGCCTGGAGCCTGCTTCCGGTTCTGTGTCTCCTTCTCTCTCTGCCCCCCGCCTCTCATGCTCTGTCTCTCTCTGTATCAAAAATAAATAAAACGTTAAAAAAATTAAAAAAAAATAGTTAACTAAACTGTCCATCTGCAAATGAGGTTCATAAAGAATCTTCACTAACAGGAGACTGCTAAAGATACATTAAGTTTTAAAAGTTAGGATAGTTAGTAATTTATTGGATATGAACTCAACCTTGGAGAAAACAGACATTCCTGTGCATTCCTCAAAGAGCTGTGAATACAGACCTCCCACAATTATAAAAGGCTTCAAAAAACACGTCCTATATTTCAGGAAGGACAGTTCTTAATCTTGCTGGGCCTTTGTATTTAAGTGCACCTTAGAAGTATTCATGTGGTAAAAAACTCAAACATTATTTAAAGAACACACAGTAAAAAATAAATCTCCCTCATTCTCCTGCTTCTAGTTACTCTCCCCAGAAACAACTATATTAGCAGTTTCTTTTGCAGCCAAAGATAAATGTAAATATGTACTCTTTTTTCTCTCTATTCTTTTACTCACCTTCAACATGCAGTTTTTATGTTGCTTTTTATCCTTATACCTCAAATATCTAGGAAGGTATTCCCTCTTAGTACCTATAAATCTGATTCTTTATATCCCCATTTTTTTTTGTTGTGGTAAAATATACATAATATAAAATACACACCACCTTAATCATTTTTAAGAGTACAGTTCAGTAGTATTAAGTTTATTCATACTGTTGTGCAACCATCAACTTTACTGAAAAATATGAAGGTCTAAACAAATTATTTTTATGTAGAACAAATAAATAACATGAAAGTATCAGCTATTCCTAAACTGACCTTTTAATAATTTCAACAGTTTTTTGGCAGGGAGGGAGTGGAGAACATAGCATGCTGAGTCTCAAATACAAATATAAGCACAAAAGGTAAAAAGAACCAAGACAAACGTAAAGATAACAACAAAGGAAGGTGACTGGAGTTAACAGATATAGAAACTAATAAAGTCCAGTTACACATAATACAGAACTGAGATAGGAAAAAAAAAGACAGACCAATGAAAACGAACAAAAAGTTCAGAAACCAATACATATGAAACTTATTTTTTTTAATGTTTATTTATTTGCCTGAGAGAGAGAGAGAGAGAGAGAGAGAGAGAGACAGAGAAGGAAAGAGAGGAGACAGAGAATCCCAAGAAGGCTCCACATTGTCATTACGAGTCTGACACAGGGCTTGAACTTACGAACCATGAGATCAGGACCTGAGCCAAAATCAAGAGTGGGATGCTTAACTGACTGAGCCACGCAGGTGCCCCTGGAAATAATTTATGATAGTGTAGACAATGTAAACCAGTAAGAAGAGATTCATTTCAGCTCAAAAAATGATTAATAACATATGGGGGAAAATTTGGATCTTTACTTCAAATTCTACACAAAAAATAAATTCCAGTTGAATTAATGTTTTATTTATTTTTGACACAGAGAGAGACAGAGCATGAGCAGGCAGGGGCAGAGAAAGAGGGAGACACAGAATCACAAACAGGCTCCAGGCTCTGAGCTGTCAGCACAGAGCCTGACGCGGGGCCTGAACCCACGAACGTTGAGATCATGACCTGAGCCGAAGTCGGAGGCTTAACCAACTGAGCCACCCAGGCGCCCCAATTCCAGTTGAATTAAAGACTTAAATGTGACAGGTAAAACTATGAAACTTTCAAAGGCAACATAAATGACCTTTATAATAAAGCCTCAGGGCAGAAAGGATATAATACACAGTGACCATGAAAAAAAAATCCTAAACTGTAACATCTGTTTATCAACAACATAACAAATAAAGATAAACTATAAGCTGAGAATGATATCTGCAACACGTAACTGCATAGGATTAGTAATGGCAACGATCACTAAGCAAACAAGAGACATAAACAGACATTTCAAACAAAAACTACAGATGACTCACAAACACATGAAAGATTCTCAAGTTCATCAATAGGGAAATAAAATTTAAAAATCACACTACCAAGTGTTGTCAAGTATGCATAGCACAGGATACTCTCATCATTGGGTAGTTATAAATTGGTACAACCACTTTGGAAAACTGGCCATTACTTATCTAGTAATGTTAAAATGTCCATATCCTAAGAACTTGCAACTCCTCTCTTAAAATATTTTAGTAAGACTGCCAAAATTTAGAAAGATTCTTGCATATGTGGATTAGGAATCACCTACAAGAATATTTTGAGCATTATTTGAATTGAAAACAAATGCAAGGACAACTGACAGGAGAAGAGATACATTGTGTCATATTCACAGGATGGAATACTATACTGTGGTAGTTCCTAAGCTAAACATCACACGTCAGCAAGATGTTAAAGAAATGACTGAGGAATGCATACCCTATGAATGATTCCACTTCTGCAGTTAAAAAAAAAGGCAAAACTATGGCACTTCTGATAATAGTGATGAGAATAGTGATATGGATGAGTCCTCTACACAGAAAACAAGTATAAAAAATTGTTAAAAACAATCAATTCAGGGCACCGGAAACTGACCAAAGGCAAAGAATTAATTGAAAGTATTTGTTTCTGAAAAACCACTTAAATCCTGGTAAGAAAGAGAAGTCTGTGGACCTCTTGCCTGGGGCAGCTCCCATTCCTACTCCACTCCCTGCGTCCCTGTGTGGTGAGTGGCAACCACGGCTTGACCATGGAGGCGCTGGCCATGACAGCGAGCGGCTTCAACAAGACCAAAGTTGCAACTCTTGTGTAGGGTGAGCAGCAAACCGGCCAGAAATTTAATAAGGAGATCCTGAAAATGAGACAGCCATAGACAGGCTTAGAAAAATTCTCTGTACATTCTTGAGTGACTGCTAAACTATGCACATACAGAAAAGATGACCCAGGAGAATCCATGAAAACCTGAGAACTAGATGCAATTCTGAATGCAGTGTCTATAGCGCCGTAAAACACACTTGCTAAACTATGCCAAAAAAGGAGAAGAGCAATTGTTAGGAGCCAAACCAAAGTATATAGAATTATATATGTACACTTATATATATGAATCTGTGGGTGACTGCTGAACTATGCACATATGGTAAAGATACAGGAAACCCATGGGAGACTTGAGAACTAGATGCAACTATGAATGCATTCTCTATACTTCTGTAAAACTCAATGGCTAAAATATGTAAAAAAGGGGGGAAAAGTAAGAAGCCTAGCTAATATACACACAGTTCAAATTTTAAAAACCAAGCAGGGACATCAGCTCTACACTACAAGGAAGACAGAGTTGGCAGCATAAGAAAGAGAACTTAAAAGTGTGCAACTTTCAACAATAAAAATGAAACATTCAAAGAAACAGGAAAGTATGCCCTATACCCAGGGAACAAACCCCTGGCAGTGGAAACTGACTTGCCACATAGGCCTAGGTATTGGATTTATAAATGCTCAAAGAGCTAAAGGAAATTACATTCAACGATTTAAAGGAAAATATGCTAATACTTGGTAAACAAAAGACTTGACTATAAAAAGAAGCAAATGGAAATTCCAGGGTGGAAATTATAAAATCTGGAATGAAATACAGTAAAACCTTGGTTTCTGAGCATAAATCATTCCAGAAACATGCTTATAATCCAAAGCACTTGTATATCAAAGCAAATTTCCCCATAAGAAATAATGGCAATTCAGAGGATTCGTTCCATCACCCAAAAATATTCATATAAAAATTATTACAATACTGAATACAAAATAACAAAATACAAAGAAAAATAAACAAATTAACCTGCACTTACCTTTGAAAACCTTCATGGCTGGTGTGAGGGAGACAAGAGAGAGGAGGGTTATTGTGTAGGACGATTTTCACTGTCACTATTGGAATCACTGCTATCTATTGGCTCAATGGAATCTTTTTCTTTTTGTACAACTTTAACAAGAAACCTTTCCAAGGCCTCCTTTTGAGGATTTCGCAGAAATGTGAGATTGCACTGATGGAAGGCCCACAATCCCGCAGTGAGAGAGAGAAACAGCACGACTCAGTTGTGATCATGTGACGTTCAGTGTTATATACTACTCATACTGCAAGACACAGCTTGCTTATTACGTTAATATGTTAGAAATGTGTGCTTGTCTTGCGGAACACTCGAGGACCAGGTTACTCTCACAATCCAAGGTTTTACTGCATTCACTAGAGAGGCTACAAAAGCAAATTTTAAATAGCAGAAGAATAGGTAAACTAACAGATACCTATATAGAGAAATTGCCCCATCCAAAGCACAAAAAGAAGACTGAAGAAAAATCAACAGTTCCTCAGAGACTTGTGGGTCAATATGAAGCATGCTGCCATACATGTAATGAGGATCTCAGGAGGCAAGGGGAGGGAGAAAGGGCTAGTGAAGAAATAATGACTGAAACACTTCTAAATTTGATGAAAAATGTGAATCTACAGGTCCAAGTTCTATGAATCTCAAAATACGACAAACACAGAGAGAATTATACCTAGACACAACCTACTCAAACTACTAAAATAAAAAGAGAAAATCTTAAAAAGTAAAACAAAAATGACTTACATCGAGGGCACAACATATTCACCTGACTTTCCATCAGAAATCATGGAGGCCAGAAGGCACGGAAATGGCATATTCGAGATGCCAAAAGAATAGTGAACCAAGAATGTTATATCCCAGATAAACGAAGAGAACTGACTTTTAGCAGAACTACAAGAAATATGTTTTTAAATATTTATTTATTTGGGGGGCGGGAGGGGCAGAGAGAGAGGGAGAGAGAATGCCAAGCAGACTCTGTGCTCTTGGTACAGGGCCTGACACGGCTTGAACTCACAAATGCGATCATACCCTGAGCCAAAATCAAGAATTGGACATTTAACCTAATGAGCCACCCAGGTGCCCCAGAACTACAAGAAATATTAAAGGAAATTTTTCTGATGGAAAAGGATGACATCAGATAATAACTCTGATCCATAGGAAGGAATGAAGAGGAATGGAAATGTAAACATCTGGGTCATTACATATTTTTCTCTTTTCTTCAAAACTAAGATTACTCTTGGCAATAATTATAACACAAAATTGTTGGCTTTACACATATGTAGATGCAGTGTATTTGGTAAGAGTACCACCCAAGAAGAGAGTGTGAATGGAGCTATACTGGTACAAAGCTGCTATATTTTACCAGAATTAAATCAGTATTAACTTATAGTAGTTAGTGACCAGATAAACATGCACTTTTTTTAAAAGCCAAAATAATAATACATATATATCGAGGAATTAAAATGATTCACTGAAATATTTGACACAAAGAAAGCAGTAAAGAGCAGATAAATATAAAATCAAAATGGCGATATAAATCCACCCATATGGATTCAAATCGACTGTGAATGGACTCACTACTAATTAAAAAGGCAGAAACTGTGAGAATGGATTAAAAAAAGACAAGGTCTGGGGCACCTGGGTGGCTCAGCCGGTTAAGTGTCTGACTTTAGCTCAGGTCATGATCTCATGGTTTGTGGGTTCAAAGCCCCACATCAGGCTCTGTGCTGACAGCTCAGGGCCTGGAGCCTGCTTCAGATTCTATGTCTCCTCTCTCTCTCTCACAAATAAACATACATTAAAAAAAAAAATAGAGACAAGCTCTAACTACACTGTATACAAGAGATACACTAAACTCAAAGATAAAGATTTTAAATAAAAAGAAAACACAACATGCAAACAGTAATCATAACAGAAACAGAAATGATACACTAGGATTTGACAAAACAGACTTAAGATAAAGGATTTCACTTGAGACACAAAAAGGTATCTTATAATAGTAAAAAAATGTAACTGTAAATGAATAAACAGAGTACCAAAATATAGGAAGCAAAAATGGTAAGAACTGAAATGACAAACAAGTCAACAATTTTAGTTCAAGATTTCAAAACTCCTTTCCAAGTAATTGCTTTGCTTTCTTTCTAAAGTTTTTTAACGTTTATTTATTATTATGAGACAGAGAAAGAGCAGGGGAGGGGCAGAGAGAGAAGGAGACACAGAATCTGAAGCAGACTCCAAGCTCTGTGGCTCCGAGCTGTCAGCACAGAGCCTGACGTGGGGCTCAAACTCATAACCCGCAAGATAATGACCTGAGCCGAAGTCGGCCTCCTAACTGACTGAGCCACCCAGGCGCCCCTCCAAGTAATTGTTAAAACAACCAGACAATTGATAAGGACATAGAAGACTTGAACAGCACTATCAGCCAACATACCCTAACCAACATTTATAAAATATTCAATCCAACAGCAGCAGAATAGAAATTCTTTTCAAGCATACACGGATCATTTTCTAGGACAGATAATATGCTAGGCCATTAAAAACACTTAAAGAGGGTGCCTGGGTGGCTCAGTCGGCTGAGCGTCCAGCTTCAGCTCAGGTCATGACCTCACTGTTCGTGGGTTCGAACCCTGCGTCGGGCTCTGTGCTGACAGCTAGCTCAGAGCCTGGAGCCTGCTTCAGATTCTGTATCTCCCTTTCTCTCTGACCCTCCCCTGCTCACACTCTCAGTCTCTCAAAAATAAAAACATTAAAAAAAAAATTAAAAAAAAAACCACTTAAATACATTTAAAAGGATTAAAATAATACAAAGTATATTTTCTGACCAAAACTGTATTAAATAAAAAAGTCACAACAGAATGAAATCTGGGAAATTCCTAAATACTTGGAATAAATCATTGGTCAAAGAAAAATCACAAAGGAAATTAAAAATTATGAGTTAAAGGAAAATGAAAATATGGAGAGCCAGGGTTGCTCAGTCAGTTGAGTGTATGACACTTGATTTCAGCTCAGATTATGATCCTAGGGTCATGGGATCAAGCCCAGTGTTGGGCTCTGTGCTAAGCATAGAGTCTGCTTGGGATTTTTCTCTCTCTCCCTCTCTTTTTGGTCCTTTCCCCCACTCACATTTTCTCTCTAAAATATAAATCAGGGGCGCCTGCGTGGCTCAGTTGGTTGGGCTTCTGACTTCAGCTCAGGTCATGATCTCACGTTTGTGGGTTCGAGTCCTGCATCGGGCTCTGTGCTCACAGCTCAGAGTCTGAAGCCTGCTTTGGATTCTGTGTCTCTCTGTCTCTCTGCCCCTACCCCTCTCATGCTCTTTGTCTCAAAAATAAATAAAACATTAAAAAAATTAAAACATAAATTAAAAAATGAAAATGCAACATATAAAATTTATGAGATGTAGTAAAGCAATGCTTAAAGGGAAATTTACAATTTTAAATGTTTATATTAGAAAGGACAGAAGAGGGACACATGGGTGGCTCAGTCGGTTAAACCTCCGACTTCGGCTCAGATCATGATCTCACGTTCATGGGTTTGAGCCCTGCGTTGGGCTCTGTGCTGACAGCTCAGGGCCTGGAGACTGCTTTGGATTCTGTATCTCCCTGTTTCTCTGCCCCTCCTCCTCTCATGCTCTGTCTGCCTCTGTGTCAAAAATAAATAAAACGTTAAAAAAAGGAAAGAAGATCTAAAACTAAATCAATAATCTGTTTTCTTTATAAAAAACTAGAAAAAAAAAGAGCAAATCAAACCCAAGTATGTGGAAGGAAGAAAATAATAAAGATCAGAGTAGAAATCAGTGTAACAAAAAAAACCAGGAAAACAGTAGAGAAAAATAAATTAATGAACACAAAAACTGGTTCCTTAAAAAAGAGCAAAAAACCCACAATCCTTCAGCTAGATTAACCAAGGTCAATAAAGAGAAACAAATAACCAATATCAGGAATGAAAGAAGGGACATTACTACAGAACCTACAGAAATTCAAAAGAATCATAAGGGAATACTATGAACTTTATGGCAATAATTTAGACAACTTAATGAAATGGAAAAATTCCTAGAAAGATACAAATTAACAAAACTGACTTGAGAAGTAATAGAAAATCCAAATGGGCATATTGGGTAAAGAAATTTAATTAGTAATTAAAAGCCTTCCCATAATAAATTCAATGTGGTGTCCTGGACTGGATCCTGGAATGGGAAAAGCCCAGAAATCCAAAGTGTGGAGTTTAGATAAAAGTAATGCACCCATGTTTGCTTCTTAGTTTTGGCCAATGTATCATGGTAACAAAACACTAACATTAGGGTTGTCTGGGTGTCTTAGTCTGACTCTTGATTTTGACTCAGGTCATAATCTCATGGTTCAAGAGACTGAGACCTGAGTTGGGCTCTGAGCTAACAGCACAGAGCATGCTTGGAATTCTCTCTCTCCTCTCTCTGGTTCTCTCCCACTTGTGCACATGCACACGTTTTCTCTCAAAATAAATAAACATAAAAAAAATACTAACATTAGAAGAAACTGGTAGAAAGTATGCAGGAACTCTCTGCATTACTTTCACAATTTATGCAAAAACATAAAACTATTCTAAACTGGGGTGCAGTCGGTTGGGCATCTGATTTCAGCTCAGGTCATGATCTTGTGGTTCCCCATTTTGAGCTCCATGTCAGGCTCTATGCTGACAGCTCAGAGCCAGGAGCCTGCTTCAGATTCTGTGTTTTCCCCCCTCTCTCTCTGTCCCTCCCCGGCTCAAACTCTGTCTTTCTCTCTCAAAAATAAATAAATTAAAACAAAACAAAAAACTATTCCAAACTAAAAAGCTTATTAAAAAAAAATTTATCCAGAAAGAAAGGCCCAGTTAAAGATGGTCTCACTGCTGAATTTATCAAACATTTAAGGAAGAAATAATACTATTTCACACAAATTCAGCAGTGGGAACATTTCCCAACTCATCTTTATAAGGCCCATAATATCAAAGCCAAAAAGCCAAATCATAATAAAAGTAAAACCTACAGTCCTCATGACCACAGGTGCAAAAATTCTCCTTTTTTTTAAAGTCTTCCACAGAATTACTCTTCTTTTTTTTTTAAGTTAGTTTGTTTGTTTATTTATTTATTTATTTATTTTGAGAGAGAGTGTGAGCTGGGGAAGGGCAGAGAGTGAGAGAGCTCCCAAGCAGGCTCCCTTTCAAGGTAGAGCCCAATGAAGGGCTTGAACTCATGAACCGTGAGATCACAGTCTAAGCCAAAATCAAGAACCAGACTTAACCAACTGAGCCAGCCAGGAGCACCAGATGCAAAAATTCTTAACAAAATATTAACAAATCCAATACAGAACAGAAGTAACTTCTTTCAACCTGACAAAGTATCTAGGAAGAAGAAGCAATTTCTACAAAAACCTTACAGCTCACATTATAATTAATGCCTAAAGACTAAACGCTTCTCCCTAAGGTCAGAAGCAAGGAAAGGACGTCTACCCTCAAATTTTTATTCAACACTACTCGAAGTTCTAGTGTGTACAATAAGGCAATAAAAAAGAAATAAAAGACATTTAGATTAGAAAGAAAGAAGTAAAATCGATTTTTTTTGCAGACAGCATGACCTAATATATAGAAAATCCCCAGGGATCCCCAAAAATCTCCTAAAACTAATAAATGAGCTTAATAAGATCATAGGCTACAAGATTAAACACAAAAATCAACTATATTTTCATATCTTAGCAACAAACAATCCTAAAATGAAATTAAGTAATCTTATTCAGATTAGCATTAAAAGGAATAAAACACTTAGGACAAACGTACCATGTTAATGTACTAGAAGACTATTTGCTAAAAAGGTAATGCTCCCCAAACTGGCCTTTAGATTCAATATAGTTCCTATTAAAAATCCTAATAGGTTTTAAAAAACGTTCTTGACAGAAACTGACAAACCGATTCCACAATTTATTTCAAAGTCATATGAAATACAAATAAGTTTGGAGCACTTTCATTAGGTGATTTTAATATTTACCACTGAAACTACAGTAATAAAAGCCGTGTAGTGCTGGTATAAAAACAGATTATTTAGATCAATGTGACAAAACAGAATCCAGAAATAGACCCTCAAACACGTGGCCAGTTGATCTTTGACAAGGGCAGAAAACGGTAGTCTTTTCAACAAACAGTGACAGAAAAACTGATAGCCCTAAGCAAAATAAACAACCCAACCATGCTCAACCTCTACCTTGAGAATTATTACTCTTAAAAGACACCATTAAGAAAATGAAAAGACTACGTTTGAGAGAGAGTGTTTCTAAAATATATCTGAGGGGCGCCTGGGTGGCTCAGTCGGTTAAGCCTCCGGCTTCGGCTCAGGTCAGATCTCACGTTCCTGGGTTCGAGCCCTGCGTCAGGCTCTGTGCGGACAGCTAGCTCAGAGCCTGGAGCCTGCTTCCGGTTCTGTGTCTCCTTCTCTCTCTGCCCCTCCCCCTCTCATGCTCTGTCTCTCTCTGTATCAAAAATAAAATGAAACATTAAAAAAAATTAAAATAAAATAAAATATATCTGATAAATGAATTGTACCTAAAGCATGAGTTCTCTAAGTTAAAGAGAGTGGTTCTCTAATAAAACAACAATGCAATTAAAAAAAAAAAAGAAAAGCCTCAAGATGTGAATGGATGTTTCCCCAAAGAATAAACACATCTGGTAAGTTAAATATGTGAAAAGATGCTCACTTTCCTTAGGGAAATGCATACTACAATCACAATTCGATACTACACTCACACTGGAAAAGCTGTAATAAAAGACTGACAATACCAAGCACCAAGAAGGATGTAAAGAAACTAGAACCCTCACGCTTTGCTAGTGGGAATGTAGAATGGTACAGCCACTTTTGAAGACAGTACAATAGTTTCTTAAAAACTCAAATGTACACTTATCCTAAGACCTAATAATTCTACTCCTAGGTGGAATATCCAAGAGACATGAAACATAATGTCCATGTAAGCACATACACAGATGTCCATGGCAGCATGACTCATAATATCCCCAAACTGGAAACAACCCAAATACTTATCAATTAAAGAATAGATAAAAACATGTGGTATATCCATAAACTGGAATATTATTCAGAAAAAAAAAAGGAGCAAACTACGGATACATGCAACAACATGGATTAAACTCAAAAACATTTTGCTAAGTGACAGAAGCCAGATACAAAAGACAACAAATAGTGATTCTCTTTAAATGAAATTTCTAGAAGAGGCACAAAGTAAGCAGATCAGTGGTTGCCTGGGAATGAAAATGGAGAATGCAGACAAACAGGTACAAAAGATCTTTTTGGGGTAATCCAAGTGCTCTAAAACCGGATTGTGGTAAAGATTGCACTACTGTATAAATTTACCAAAACTCAAACTTTAATTGGGTAAATTTTATAGTCTGTAAATTATATGTTAAAAATCCCTCAAAAATAGACAAAACTGAACAATCTACTGTTTTAGGTAATGCCACCTATAAACAAAAGGAAGGGAATTCAGAATAGAGGTTACACAAAATGGGGAAAGGATGTAGAGGACATCTGTGATACTAA
This sequence comes from Suricata suricatta, assembly GCF_006229205.1. Taxonomy (NCBI): domain Eukaryota; kingdom Metazoa; phylum Chordata; class Mammalia; order Carnivora; family Herpestidae; genus Suricata; species Suricata suricatta. The sequence continues at coordinate 40,299,475 of NC_043707.1, forward strand.
TAATGCTCTATCTCTTTCAGTAACAGAGAAGTTCAACAGTTTGGAATACGGAGTTACAACAACTTTTGCTCTCTTCTTCTTTTATCTTCCTGTGGTTCAGTTTCAATCCTGAGATTTTCCTACCCAGAGCCTATCTCTTACCTGAATCAATACTGAGGACATCATCATCTTCATCAGGAATCTCAATTATTTCTGTAGGCCGGGAAGCTTCATCCTCAGAGCTACTGTCCCGGTACTGTAGTCCCAGTTTGGAATAAAAGTCCTTCACCAAAGACTCACAGTTAGTCACTGCCCTAATATTGGAACACATGTAGAAAAGGTCAAAAGCCAGTGGAAATAGGTATAAAAGCCATAAGAATTTATATATATTTAAGTATACACTGACCTCAATTTAAACAGGCCGTATTCCAAAGTGTCTCCATTTATAATTTAAAATGCTTTCCTCGAGGCACCTGGGTGGCTCAGTGGGTTAAGCATCCGACTTCAGCTCAGGACATGATCTCAGGGTTTGTGAGTTCGAGCCCTGCACTGGGCTCTGTGCTGACTGACAGCTTGGAGCCTGGGGCCTGCTTCGGATTCTGTGTCTCCCTCTTTGCCCATCCCCTGTGTGCCTGCATGCGTTCTCTCTCAAAAATAAACATTAGGGGGTGCCTGGGTGGCTCAGTCAGTTAAGCGTCCGGCTTCGGCTCAGGTCATGATCTCGTGGTTCGTGGGTTCGAGCCTCGTGTCAGGCTCTGTGCTGACAGCTAGCTCAGAGCCTGGAGCCTGTCTTCGGATTGTGTCTCCCTCTCTCTCTGATCCTCCCCGTTCGCGCTGCCTCTCTTGGTCTCTCAAAAATAAGTAAAAACCATTAAAAATTTTTTTTAAATTAAAAAAAATAATAAAATACTTTTCTCATAGAAAAATGTTTAAATAGTGGTTTCAGACTAGGTCCTCAAAAATCCAAAATAACCCCAAAGCACAGTCCTTTCAACCCTATCTCATCATTTACTTTGCTATCTGAAAATGTGTCCTAAGTGACAACTAAGGCACTAGACACAAATCTTCTGGAGATTTCTGAGTAGATACAGGGCTTGTGCTCCACAGTTTCATAAGACAGCAACGATTCACAACCCTCACTCCCCAGATCACCCCACTAAGAAAACGATGCAGCTGCTCTGAAGCAGCATATGAGGGAGAGAAGGGGACAAACTGAAGACCTGGCCTCCCTAGTGCTGACCAGATATGGCTCTTCTGACAGGCGAATATTCTACATACACGGGTGGTGGTAAGGTCAGATCTTTGTAAATGTTTCTTTCTTTATTTATTTTGAAACAAAGAGAGACAGGGCACAGGGTGGAGGCAGAGAGAGAGAGAGAGAATGAATCCCAAGTCGGTTCACACCATCGACGAGGAGCCCAATGCCAGGCCGGGACCGAATCCCACAAATTAAGAGATGATGACCTGGGCCGAAATCAAGAGTCAGACGCCAAGTGACTGAGTCACCCAGAGCGCCCCATGAGGTCAGATTTTTGACCCTAACCTTTGAGAAACAGAAAGGTCCCACATATCTGTATCTTGTAAAGTATAACACGCCTGGCACAAGATCACGAACAATTATACTCATAAAATGTCTGCCAAGGGGGTAGATTTCCGATTTTCCACATAGTCCTCACCTGGATGCATCATCAAAGAGCTGATCGACATGGGCCACCTCGGATTCCTTCTGTATTACCCACGTCTCCAACTCCGCAAGTTGCCTCTTACGCTGCTGCACACAGTCCATCTTCTCCAGTTCCTCATCAATGAACTGCCTTAGTTCCTCCATTGAGATACCCAGCTCCTCCACCACTGCTTGCTGCAGCTCTGCGATCTCATCAGACTCCACTGCAGCCGCGGCTGCGTCCAAACCAAAGCACCCAGGTATGGAGGACATGCTGCTGTCCTCTATGTGGAACAGAAAACTGCGATCACCTTTGAAATTATTGTAGCCATCAACGTGCAGTCCCCTAAAGCTCATTCCTGCACTACCACTTCTTATTCAAATACAGTTAGGTTTCATTCTGTGTTCTCTCTCTGTCCATTCTCCTGTATCTGATACTAAGACAGTGTAAGCGTTCTTACCCTATAGACCATGGGCCTGGATAAAATTTAAAAGTGTGAGGGCATGGAAAACATATGCAACAGGAAGCTACCGAAAATAATGTTTTAGGAAACCGAAGAGAACCCATTTGCTGAAGAAGCTATTTCTGTGACCTGTGTTCCTTTAACTGACTAAAGAGATAAATCTTTGTTTCATGCTATGCCTAATTTGAACAAATATCTCCACTTGGAGGAGCGGGGTGTTGGTTTATAACTCATTAATTCATTCTTTTCTCTTCAATTACTTGGTCGCTTTACATTACCTTGCTTCCATGTGGAAATTGACTTTTTAAAGTCTATTAACACTTAGGCATACAAAAGCAAGGAAGTTTCCCGAAAGTAGAGGAAAATTATAGCAATCTGGGGGAAAAAACGTGGCTATCTAAAAACTCCATTCCAAGTACCCCAAGCATGGGTGTTAAGTGCTCTTTTGAGCAAACGGTTAAAGCAAAACTGATGCCAGAATGCCGTGCAACCCCAAGGCCGGTCCTCACCGCCTCCATCTTTCCGGTGCCCACACACCGCCCCACCTCCACGCTACCCTTTCTGGGGGGGCGTCCCACCCACCCCGCACACCCAGCTCAACCCCGCCCTCGCTCGCCTCCCGGGGAACACTTCCTTCCCACCCTCGCCCATCCTCCTCCCACAAACAAAACATTCCAGACGTACCCCTGGTCTCTAAATACCTTAATTAACAGTAGTTCCCACACCTCCCTGCTTCCAGCTACAACAGTTCTTCACCAACCAGATCCCAGACTCGAGACTCTGGGGTCGGCCTCGATGGGGAAGAACGAAACCGTAAGGAAAAGGGAGCAGGGGGAGGGGAAGAAGCGTGAGGGAGGGAGGGAAAGGGAAGCAAAAGAGTCGGCCGGAAGCAAACCTCAGGTGCCGTTCCGGTCCCCACGACGGTAGCCTGCCGGGGTCAAATCGAAAGGCTCTGAGCGCCTCTCCAAGGCCAGGAAAACTCGGGCAAGTACGCATGCGTCCAAGGAGAGCCGTCCAGGGCACACGTGAGAGGCCGGGCAACGTAGGCGTGGCCTAGAGTGTGTTAAAGAAGCTCCATGAGTTCCGCCATCCCCGACCAGTGGCAGGATTACCAAAGTTACTGTTTAAAGACTCCGCAAACCGTTAGGTTTCAGGGTTTTTATTTTCTCATTTTAGTTTGTTTTATTAGAAGTGGTACAAATTGTAACAAGTGGAGGAAGGAAAACATATAAAAAAACTTGACAATATCCTCTCCTCGCCTCCCATCTCTTACAGGTAAAATAGTTTAGTTTTCTAGGCTTGTCCTTAGACGGTCATGAGTGTGGATTTTTTGTAAAGAGTTTATTTTTAAGTAATCTTTACACCCCATGCAGGGCTTAACCCATATATCAAGAGTTGCATGCACTACTCGTGCCCCTAAACGTGGATTGTTTTGTTTAGTGTTTATTTCACAGGTGGATATCCTTTGAAGTCAACAGTTGTCTTTTTCATGGTTGCATAATACTTCATAGTGTGAATAAACCATAGTTAGAAAGATGCACTACAATCTGTATTCATTATGAATAGTGCAACAATAAACATTAACAAGCTTTTAAAGAAGGACTTTTATTTCTGTGGAGGAGATTCTCTGTGATGGAATCTGAGTTAAAAATATATATATAACATAACTTTTTTTCATTTTAATAGAATCTACTGTCAAATTACTTTCCCAAAAGGTTGAAACAATTTTTACTCCTAGCAAATCTCTGAAAGTCTGTTTCCCCACACCCTCATTAGGATTGGATGTTAAGTGTCTATTTAATTTTTTAAAATTTGATGGGTATTTTTAAAAAATTTGTAAATGTTTATTTAATTTTGAGAGAGAGAGAGAGGGAGATAGAGCAAGTAAGCAGAGAAAGAGGGAGACACAGAATTAGAAGAATGCTCCAGGCTCTGAGCTATCAGCACAGAGCCTGATGTGGGGCTCAAACCTACAAATCATGAGATCATGACCTGAGTGGAAGTCAGACACTTAACCGACTAAGCCCCCAAGGTGCCCCTAGAATTTGATGGGTCTTAAAATTGTATCTGCATCAGGATAGACTAAGTAGTGTTCTGGAAAAAATGACTCCAAAAGCTTAAAGCAAAAACTGTATTTGTTGCTCACACTGCATTATTATCTCCAGAAACTTGACTTTGGAGCTCTGCTAGGATAGCTACTCAGGAACCCAGGCTGATGAGTAAGTCAGGCCAGAGAGAGAGATCGCTAGAGGGTCTAATATTGGCAATTAAAGTGATTTAGGACACTCTTATTAAAAACAACTCATTGGCCTGAGTCACAAGGCCCTACCCAACCACAAGGGGGCCAGGAAAATCAGTCATGTCTCATGATTAGAAAGAGAGAGAACTGGGTGTTATTTGATGAGCCAGCACTATTGACTGCAACATGATTTCATTATTGCTCTAATTTGTTCAGATATATTTACCCTAACGACACCTAACTTCGTTTAAAAGGTACAAACCAACTGGGTGCCTCAGTCTGACTTCGGCCCAGGTCATGATCTCTGGGTTCCTGAGTTCAAGCCCCACATTGGGCTCTTTGCTGACAGCTCAGAGCCTGGAGCCTGCTTCAGATTCTGTGTCTCCCTTTCTCTCTGCCCCCCCCCCCAACACGCTTGCGCTCTGTCTCTCTCTTAAAAATAAACATTAAAAAAAGGTACAAACCAGATCTTCTGTGTAAGACTGGAAACAGGATGTGGGCAGCCTTGAAAACCTCCCTTACGACCACACTTTATCTGTGCTCATTTCACCTGTCCACCTGTTTCCTGAGATTCCTCTGAGTGCCTGGTTCCCATTGTTAAGACACTAGAAATTTCACTAGGAGGTCCAGAAAAGTGAAGGTGTCCTCTAGATATTTCAAATTTAGCATGTTCCTAACTCATTTTATGGTATTTCTTTCAAATGTGAGCTAGAAATTTTAGACATATTACTCCTTATAAAACACACACTCACATACACACACACGCACGTGCACAGCGTAATGTTTACTTCATACCAGGCACTGTTCTAAGCATTTTACATTTATTCATTTATTTAATCCTTACAATAGTGCTATGAAGTAGGAACTATTAATGTATCTTTCCTATAGAGGAGAAAATCGAGACACACAATTACATTTCCCAAAGCCACAGAGCTAAAAAAATGTCAGCACCAGGCAGTTCGGCTCTAGAGCTTGTGGTCTTAAGCCATTATTCAATACAGCTTGTTTATCCTACTTTGGAAATGTTTGACCTATAGTTTCCCTTTTTTTTCTTTTAATTCTACTGTCTTAATTTATCTCTAATTTCTTGCCAGGACAAACTAGCCTCTTAATTGGTAGCCTTATTGTAGATCAGTCCCATGTAGAGCTTTAAAATAGAGATCTGGGGTCCCTGGGGTGACTCAGTTGGTTAGGCAGCTGACTTCGCCTCAGATCTTAATCTCAGTTTGTGAGTTTGAGCCCCACGTCGGGCTCTGTGCTGATGGCTCAGAGCCTGGAGCCTGCTTCTGATTCTGTCTCCCTGTCTCTCTGCCCCTCCCCTGCTCATGCTCTGTCTCTCTCAAAAATAAATAAACACTAAAAAATTAAAAAAATACAGTTCTGATCATATCACTCCCCTGCTTTTTTTGTTATGTCTATAAAATAACATTCAAACTTCACAGTATAAAATTTGAGGCTCCTTAAAATTTGGCCCCGATTTACCTCTCTGGCCAGATTTTCCATTATTTCATTCACACCCCTGATTAAGTGCTATTTTCCCCACATGTTTACACATTTCATTTTCACATTTCCATACCTTCTCATTGTGGTCTCCTGGAATGCCCTTCTTTGTCTGTCTGCTGTAATATGAATTCCCTAGGGTCCAACTCAAACGTCTCCTCTGGGAAGTTTTCATAGACCCGCAGTTGTCAAACATTATCATGTATCAGAATCACCTTGCGGGTTTGTTAAAACACAGATTGCCGTCCCCCATACCACCTTTGGATTAGACTTGGGTGGAGTCTGAGAATCTGCACATCTAACATTTTCCTGGTAATGCCCATGCTGTAGGTAGGGGGGACCAGAATTTAAGAAACACTGTCCTACCATGTGATCTCACTTATATGTGGAATCTAAAAGACAAATGTGAAAACAGAAACAGACTCATAAGTATAGAGAACAAACTGGTGGTTGCCGAGGAGAGGACAAAACAGGTGAAGGGATTTAATTGGTACAGACTTCACAGGGCAGCTGGCTAGCTCAGTGGGAAGAGCATACGACTCTTCATCTTGGGGTGTGAGTTCAAGCCCCACACTGGTTCTAGAGATGTCTTTTTTAAAAAAGTGTTTTTTATTTATTTTTGAGAAAGAGAGAGAGAGAGAGAGAGAGAGAGAGCGTGAGCAGGGGAGGGACAGAGAGAGAGGGAGACACAGACTCTGAAGATAGGCTCCAGGCTCTGAGCCTGATGCGGGGCTTAAACCCATGAACTGTGAGATCATGACCTGAGCTGAAGATGGACACTCAACCGACTGAGCCACCCAGGCACCCCAAGATGTATTAATAAATAAACTCATGAAAAAGAGGTATGAACTTCTAATTATAAAATAAGTCATGGGGATGAAAAGAACAGCATGGAGAATATAGTTAATATCGTAATAGCTTTGTATCTTGAAAGATGGTAACTACACTTAACCGTGGTAAGCATTTTGTAGTGTATGGAATTGTGAAATCACTGTTGTACACCTGAAACTAATATAATGTATGTCAACTAAACTTCAATTAAAAAAAAAATTATTGTTGTAGACTATCGCTCACCCCCTGCGAACCTAACTCCCATCTCGGTTTCATTCTCTTAGTTCCTTCCACTTGTGAGCTTTCTCTGTATGTCTCTATATCCTTTGCTGGATTGTGATCAACTTAAAGCTGAGGACCTGTCTTTAAAAAAAGAAATTTTTTGGTACCATTTGTTTTTGAGAGAGGGGAGGTGTTATGGGCAGAAAGAGGGAGACAGAGGATCTGAAGTACGCTCCGTGCTGTGAACACAAAGCCCGATCAGGCCTTGAACTCACAACTGAAATCATGACCTGAGCCAAAATGAAGAGTCAGCCACTTAAATGACTGAGCCACCCAGGCGCCACAAACTAAGAGCCTGTTTTAATCATTAATCATCTTTGTTTCCCCTTGCATCTGACATATTGCCCTGTGCATGTGGTGCCTTGTCATGTGTGATGAATGAAGGGAAATCTGCTCTGCCCTGATTATGGTTATATTAGTTAGATTCTTTCAGCTTTCTGCTGTGTGTATGGCAGGGGTGGGGAGAATGAGGAATGGGCAATGTTGAAGAGAAACAGGAGCTATTTAGGGTATCATATCCAATTTGATTTCTTCATTGCCCCAAGAAGCCTGGTAGAAATCAGGAGAGGGTCTTAGGAAGCATCTTCTACTTCTTCTTCTTCTTTTATTTTTATCATTTTTAATTATTTATTTTTGATAAAGAGAGGAGGGGAAGGGCAGAAAGAGGGAGACAGAGGATCCGAAGCAGGCCCCATGCTATAAGCACAGAGCCCGATGCAGGGCTTGAACTCACAAACCATGAGATCGTGACCTGAGCCAAAATCAAGTCGGCTGCTTAACCAACTGAGCCACCCAGCCGCCCTGGGAGGTGTCTTTTAAGACCTTTGCTACTCAACAAGGAGCTTGTTAGACATTCTAAATTTCTGACCCCACTCAGGATATACTTAATCAGAATCTGAATTTTAATAAGATCTCCAGGAAATTTTCTCGCTAAAATTCGAGAATCACTACGGAAAGGCAGGTTTGAACTGTGTAATCCTTTCTAGGGCAGGGCCTCAATATTTAGGGAGCCAGGCTCTGAAGACTAACTTTTGCCAGACGTGATCAAGGCCTGGGGTGCCTGGGTGGCTCAGTAGGTTAAACATCTGACTTTGGCTCAGGTTATGGTCTCGAGGTTCGTGAGTTTGAGCTCCATGTCAGGCTCTGTGCTGACAGTTCAGAGCCTAAAGCCTCCTTAAGATTCTGTGTCTCCCTCTTTCTCTGCCCCACCTCCACTTGTGTGTCTCTGTCTCTCAAAAAATGAATAAACATTAAAAAAATAATCAAGAACTGGGGCACCTGGAAGGCTCAGTCATTAAGAGTCCGACTTCTTGGTTTTGGCTCGGGTCATGATCTCATGCTTCGTGGGTTGGAGCCTCACATCGGGCTCTGTGCTGGCTGTGCAGAGCCTGCTTGGGATCCTCTCTCCCTCCTTCTCCCTGCCCCTTCCCCTTGCGCTGTCTCTGTCTCTCTCAAAATAAATAAATAAACTTAAGTGAAAAAATATGTATATCTTCGGGGCGCCTGGGTGGCTCAGTCGGTTAAGCATCCGGCTTCGGCTCAGGTCAGAACTCACGGTTCGTGGGTTCGAGCCCCAGGTCGGGCTCTGTGCTGACAGCTAGCTCAGAGCCTGGAGCCTGTTTTGGATTCTGTGTCCCTCTCTCTCTGACCCTCCCCTGCTCCAGCTGTCTCTGTCTGTCTCTCAAAAATAAACATAAAAAGCAATAAAAAAAATTAAAAAAATATATATTAAAAAAAATGTATATCTCCATGTATTCCTTGAATTTAACTGAAGATTGACGTATGGGCAGTAACCAATGTATCTGCAACATCCTTAAAACAATTATCAATTTCTGATGAAGTGATTCATATTATTAAAATGTACAAATAATTGAAGCAGTTTATTGCCAATTTAATAATATAAAGTAATAAATAACTGATATTCTGCTTGGATAACTCACATTGGTATGCTTAGCACAGTCATTCCTGAAATCCCTTGTGATATATTGAAACATCACAACCAGATGCTACTTAATACTTGAGCACGAGAAAGAGTAGTATAGGGTTCAAAACTTTGGAATGTCAAATGATCCTTTCCTATAGACAGTCTTAAGGGAAATTAAATCATAATCTACATATTGTTTAGTGATCTAAGAATCAAAATGAAAGAAGATAGGGATTAAAAACTCAAAGGGTTTTAGGTATCAGGAAAGTAACGTAAAGGAGCCAAATGGGGTGGGTGAGGACTGTGCTCACCTGAGAAATATATATCTCACCAAAGGGAGTAGTTACTGCTTAGCTCCAGCTAATTTTTGCCCTATTCAGGTGAGGTTAAAAATCAGTATTTTTTTTTAACATGAAAGCTTTGAGTTTTGAATTTTGACAACTAATTAAAAAGTATTAGGGGTTCCTGGGTGGCTCAGACAGTTGAGCGTCCAACTCTGATATTGGCTCAGATAATGATCCTACGGTAGGGGATTGAGCATGGAGTCTGCCTAAGATTCTCTCTCTCACTCCGTCTCTCGAGGCACCTGGATGGCTCAGTGGGTTATGTGACTGACTCTTGATTTTGGCTCAGGTCATGATCTTGCAGTACATGGGATCAAGCCCTGTGTTGGGCTCTGCACTGACAGCATGGGGGCCTGCTTGGGATTCTCTCTCTCCCTCTCTCTCTAAACAAATAAATATTAAAAGAAAAAGTATATAAAGATTCTCTCTCCCCCTGCCCTTCTCCCCACTTGTGCTCTCTCAAAAAATTTAAAAACTTTCTGCAATACTTTAAAAATTTTCTGCAATCCTTTTCTTAATGTTTTATTTTATTTTTATTTTTGAGAGAGAGAGAGAGACAGAGAGCGAGCGAGCAGGGGAGGGTCAGAGAGAGGGGGAGACACAGAATCAGAAGACAGGCTCCGGGCTCTGGGCTGTCAGCACAGAACCCAATGTGGGGCTCAAACCCACACTGTGAGATCATGACCTGAGCTGAAGTTGGATGCTCAACTGCCTGAGCCACCCAGGCGCGCCCCTCTGCAATACTTTTTAAGTCAGCAATTCAACGTCAAGGAATTAAACTGCATATATTAGAAATTGAATACATTTTAATATTCATACCTTTGATGTGGTGTAAGTTCTAAATTATTTTCTGGAACATTGTATGAAATAGCAAAGTATTTAGAAACAAAACAAACTTACCTCAGCAGGTGTTGGTTACATAAATTATGGCACACTCACTCAAACAATGGAATACTCTTCAATTATGTTTTTTTAAAGGAAACTCTTTGTGCATTGATATGGAATGATCTTAAAAATTTTTTTTTTACTTTTTTTTTTTTTTTGAGAGACATAGTGAGACAGGGCGTGAGTGGGGAAGAGGCAGAGAGAAAAGGAGACAGAGTCTGAAACAGGCTCCAGGCTACAACCTGTCAGCACAGAGCCCAACACAGAGATTGACAAATGTGAGGTCATGATCTGAGCTGAAGTTGGACACTCAACCAACTGAGCCACCCAGGCGCCCCTAATATGGAGTGACCTTTCAGAAGCATTAATGGGAAAAGGGGTGGGGAGAAATAGATTCAAACAGAGAGGGAGGCAAATCCATGAGACTCTTAAATACAGAAAATGAACTGAGGATTGATGGGGGGGAGAGCAGAAAATGGGTGATGGACATTGAAAAGGGCACTTGTTGGGATGAGCACTGGGTAGTGTATGTAAGTGATGAATCACGGGAATCTTATTTCTGAAACGAAGAGTGCGCTGTATGCACAGTATGTTAGGCAACTTGACAACAAATTGTATTTAAAAAGTAATAATAATAAAGAAAGAAAGAATGTTTAGGAGTTCACCAGAAAAAAAAGAGACATTAATAAATTCTTTTTTAAGGTTTTATTTGTTTATTTTGAGAGAGAGAGAGAGAGGGAGAGAAAGAGAGAGAGTGCATGAGCTGGGGAGGAGTAGAGAGAGAGGGAGAGAGAGAATCCCAAGCAGACTCTGCACTGCCAACATGGAGCCTGATGTGGGGCTTGAACTCACAAACCATGAGATCATGAGCTGAGCTGAAACCAAGGGTCAGATGCTCAACCGACTGAGCCACCCAGGCACCCAATAAACATTATTAAGAGAAGAGCAGGTGTAGAACATGGTATATAGTATGCTATTATTTGTGTAAATGATACATTTAAAAATATCTTTTCCTTGCATATACATGAAAGATTACTGGAAGGATATGTAAGAGATTAAGACTGTTTTCTGAGAAGAGGACAAATGGGAGGTGGCAGATAAGAATGGGAGTAGGAGTTTTCATAGTATACTATTTTATGCCTTTTGAATTAAAACAATTTTTTATGTTTGTTTATTTTCGAGACAGAGAGAGAGAGACAGAAAGAATCCAGTGCAGGCTCTGTACCATTAGCGCGGAGCCCAACGCGGGGCTTGAACTCACAAGCCATGAGATCATGACCTGAGCTGAAATGAAGAGTCAGACACTTAACTGACTGAGCCACCCAGATACCCCTATAGCTTTTGAATTTTAAAACATTACAATGGATAGTTTATTCAAAAATATTACATTAAAAATGAAAAGAAAAGAAACATGCTTGGAAACATGCACGTTCCATACATGCAAAACCAAACCACCTTAACAGCAATTACCTCTGAATAGTAGGATTAGGACACAAAACAGAGTCTAGGAACTTTTTGCATTTTTACCCTTAAGTAATGTTTGAAAAACATTTATATGATGTGCATTTTTTCTTTCATAATGATAATTATTTTATTTATTAAAAAATTTTTTTAAATGTTTTAAATTTATTTTTGAGAGACAGAGAGTGACAGTGCGAGCAGGGGAGGGTCAGAGAGAGAGGGAGATACAGAATCTGAAGCAGGCTCCAGGCTCTGAGCTAGCTGTCAGCACAAAGCCCAATGCGGGGCTCAAACCCACAAACCGTGAGATCATGACTTGAGCCAAAGTTGGACGCTCAACCAACTAACCCACCCAGATGCCTTTTTATTTCATTTTTAAAAAATGTTTATTATTTATTTTTGAGAGAGAGTGAGCGAGAGCAGAGAAGGGGCAGAGAGAGAGGGAGACACAGAATCTGAAGACAGGCTCCAGGCTTGGAGTTAGCTATTAGCACAGAGCCTGATGCGGGGCTCGAACTGACGAACTGTGAGATCATGACCTGAGCCGAAGTCAGACACTTAACCCACTGAACCACCCAGGCGCCCCAATGATAATAACTTTAAAACATTGAGTCAAAAAAACACATACAGATCCCAGAACACACCCACACACACACTTCATAGATTTTAAATCCTGGAAAAAGTCTAGCCAATAAAACTTCACAGACCGTTTAGATCTGTAAGCTGCCAGTTTAAGGTGAGTAGAAGGAATGTTTAGGGACATCAGATTAACAGAGATAATATGAGCAATTAAACCAGATAGACCCAAGTTATGTGGATTTCAATTCCCTGAGCCTACATGTGCCAAGGACTATCTAGCCATTGAGACTGGAAATACTCTACTGACCAATAGCTAAGCTGCTCTCTCCTCTGAACAGCATTCACATTGGTCCTGTGAGTTTGCCTTGGGTCACTCTTCCTGCGCCCCCCCCCCCCCCGCGGCCGCAGATAATCTACTTCAATTTTTTCTTATACAGGTTACTGTAGAAAGTCAGGTAATAGTAAAACCTGTGACTCAGGTAACTGCATACTGATGCTTTCATTAATCATGTGTTTGCCTTGCATTTTATTTTAAGGGGTGGGGGAAAGGTTACTATCTGATTTCCTGGAGGAAATACATGGTAGACTTCTAGTACTGACATCAATCCTTTAAAAAAATTTTTTAATGTTTATTTATTTTTGAGAGGGAGAGAGAGGCAGGGGGAGAGACACATACAGGGTCCAGGCTTCAGGCTCTGAGCTATTAGCACAGAGCCCCACACAGGGCTCCAACTCACGAACCAAGAGACCATGACCTGAACCAAAGTTGGATACCTAACTGACTGAGCCACCCAGGTGCCTCTAGTACGGACATCAGCCTTAATCTGCTTTTATTTTACCCTGACCTGCACCTTGTCTTCAATTTCTTTCTATCAAATCCATGTACAAATCACCTCTCCCTGTCTCTCCCCCCCCCCGCCCCCTCCCTCTTTCCCTCCCCTTAGTTTATCCAATATAGCAGACTCTGTTCTGGTGAAGGCATAGTCTAGTATCTCCATTTCAAAGTTTTGGTTCCCCTGCCTCAATTTTCAAATAACCCTGGGAACTTACTCAGGCCAAGGAGAGGGCAGTTCTGTTTCCAGGAGTCAGAAATAGACACTTATCAAGTCTCTGCTAACACTGCATGACTAAATTTGTATCTCCATACCATTCGGTATTGCTGCTAAAGCCTGGTTCAGCATGATCCCATGAATACATGCATCCTCTGAAGGGACTGCATGCTGGTCCAAGTTGCTTTATGAGCCCAAGTGATGGCCCACACTTAGCTTCCAAGGTTATGGCACTCTTAGTTCACATCCACATACTAGGTCCCTGTTGCCTAGAACATTTGGCCAGCATGGTGGACCTAAGAGCTTGCACTATCATTGTCTCTATCACTTACTGTGCCAGACTCAGACTCAATCCTCTTCAGGAAACCTGTGCTGAGCATTGATCAGTGGTGTAGATGCCCCCTTCTCCTTCTAGTGAGTTATCTTATGGACTTTCCTGCCAGTTGGCCACAGTCTACCAAATTTCCCTAACTTCAGATTTTGGGGAATACAGATTATAATTTCCTTCTGTTTTCTTTCTTTCTTTCTTTCTTTCTTTCTTTCTTTCTTTCTTTCTTTCTTTCTTTCTTTCTTCCTTCCTTCCTTCCTTCCTTCCTTCCTTCCTTCCTTCCTTCCTTCCTTTCTTTCTTTCTTTCAGAGAAAGAGAGAGAGAGTGCATGCACAAGTGGTGAAGGGAGAGAGAGAACCTTGAATAGGTTCTTTGGCGCTCAATTTCACAAACCATTAGATCATGACCTGAGCTGAAATCAAGAGTCAGACTCTTAACTGACTGAGCCACCCAGGAGCCCGTTTTCTGTTTTCTTTCAAAAGAGTCTTGATGGGGCGCCTGGGTGGCTCAGTCAGTTGAGCGTCCAACTTCGGCTCAGGTCATGATCTTACAGTTCATGGGTTCAAGCCGCGCATCAGGCTCTGTGCTGACAGCTCGCTCAGAGCCTGGAGCCTGATTCAGATTCTGTGCCTCCCTGTCTCTGACCCTCCCCTGCTCGTGCTGTCTCTGTCTCTCAACAATAAATAAAAAACATAAAAAATAAAAAAAAAATAAGAGTCTTGGGCTGATCATGGTAACTACCACCATCATCATTGTGTATTACATATGAGTTTCCCATGATTGACATAACAAATTACCATAGACTCATTGGCTTAAAACAACAGAAATTTATTCTCTCCTTCTCTTTATCCTCTTATTCTAGAGGCTAGCAATCCAAATTCAAGGTGTTGGCAGGGCGGTGCTTCCTCCAAAGGCTCTTCCAGCTTCTGTTGGTTCCAGCTAAGTGTTCTTTAGGTTGTGGTTGGATGACTCCAATCTCTGCCTCTGTCTTCATACGGCCTTTTCCTTTGTCTCTCTTTATCTTCTCTTCTGTCTTTTATAAAGGACATTTGTCTTTGGACTTAGGGCTCACCCAGCTAATCCAGGATGAATTTATCTTGAGATCCTTCATTATATCTGCAAAGATCCTTTTGCCAAATATGTAAAAACATCCATAGGTTTCAAGGGCAGCACATGGACATATCTTTTGGAGGGCCCCTTTCAATCTACTAGATATTATTTTATTTTATAAATGAGGAAATGTGGGGTGAGAGAGATTAAGGGATTCACTGAAGGCAAATTGTGCCCCCTCTACCACAGAACTCTGCACACTTGAGAAGGGCAGCGGCTTTTATAAAATCTCACACACCAAAAAGGTCCTATTAGACTCTTATCAAAGGACAGTTGGTTCCTGCTGGCCTTATCACACAACTAAAGGGATCTCCTAGGACTACTTCTAGGAGTTCTAGTTTTAGGTAGGTCTTCCAAGCATTATTTTATTTACTGTTTATTCATTTATCTTGAGAGAGAGAGTGTGTATATGAGCAGGGAAGAGGAAGAGAGAGAAACACACACACACACAGAATCCCAAGCAGGCTCCACACTGTCAGCACAGAACCTGATGTGGGGCTCGAGCCCATGACCCAAGGCAAAATCAAGAGTCAGGTGCTCGACCGATAGAGCCACCCCGGTGCCCCAGCATTATTACATTGTATTGCATTACATCATACAATTATGTCCAACTATCTTATCTGAAGGACATTTGATACTGGAGAATTGAAACCCATGCCTTTACTTTGATCACTGAGTTCAACCTGTCTCCGTTCCACTTTGTAACCATTTCCCTGAATAGGACTATACACTGGCTTGCGTTTCATCCTTTTTATTAATCTCAACTCACCCTCATGTGCCTGTTGTGGAATGCCAGAGTGAGAAGGCTGACATATAGAGAGGCGAAACAGTAAGAAGTCCAGATCATAAACATCTGTATAGATGATTTCAAGTCTCCTCTGAGGAGGAGTCTAGCAGGCTTTTTCATAGTTCAGCTCAGAGGTGGTTCTGCGGTTGTGGAGCTGGCCTCATAGGGATTCTTCACCAACTTGGCACACCGAAAAATCATCACGATTAGGAACAGAAACAGCAGAATGACAAAGGCAATGGCAAAGCCTTTGTCTACATCAATACTGCTGGACAGGCTCGAGTCATCCATGGGAACACACACTTCTTTACCCTTGTTCAACTGTGTCTACCTCCACAGGTATGTAGAGGTTTAGGTTTGTCATATTCCTAGACAAAAGAGGATAAAACAAGTTTATTGGTTTGAATCTGTATGTATGGTGTTTTCTTAATAACATTATGTCAAAACCAAAGGAGATTGGCAAAAACAGAAATGAAAAACCAGCAAGAGTTGGTTATGAAACTGATAAAGTTAGTATGGGTGATGTTCAAAGTATATACACATAAAACCATAAAATCTCGGGGAAAATACTCCAGGGCAAAACACGAGCAAACATGTACAACTCAGAAATCAATTGGAGCTTCCTTGCCCGGTGAGATCCATGGAAAGCTGTCTTGAACATTCTACTTCTTTGTTACATTCAAGTACTTCTCTAAGTTTTTTTTTTTCAAACTCTAAGTACATATTGTGACTAATTTATTCTGGAGTCTTAATACTGGGTATGAACATAAAATTATTTAATTTTTTTCTAATTACTAAGGTTTTTTTTTTTTCATTTTTTCTACACTTATTTTTGAGAGACAGAGAGACAAGAGAATGAGCAGGGAAGGGGCAGAGAGAGAGGGAGCCACAGAATCCAAAGCAGGCTCTAGGCGCCACGCTGTCAGCCCAGTGCCCGACAAGGGGCTCGAGCCCATAATCCATGAGAGCATGACCTGAACTGAAGTCGAATGCTCAACTGACTGAGCCACCCAGGCGCCTCTCTAATTACTATGTTTAACTGTGCTGTCATTCCCATATTTTTTATGAAAAAATGTTTATTTATTTTAAGAGAGAGAGAGAGAGAGAGAGAGAGTGTGTGTGTGTGTGTGTGTGTGTGTGTGTGTGAGCAGGAGATGGGCAGAGAAAGAGAGGGAGAGAGAGAATCCCAAGCAGGATCTGCACTGACCCACAGAGGCTGATGCAGGGTTTGATCCCACAAAATGTTAGATCATGACCTGACCGCAATCAAGTGTTGGGTGCTTAACCGACTGAGCCACCCAGGTGCCCCTGTCATTCCCATCTTTTCATGAAAAATGAAGTACATCCCAGAAGAGATTGGCTTTGGTAATGAAAACTTAGTCCACCAAACCAACACTGAAAGGAACAAAATCAGAAGACTCCTACTTCCCAATCTCAAAACTCACTATAAAGTTACAGTTATTAAGACAGTGTGGCACTAGCACAAGGATAGACATATAGATTGGTGAAATGGAAATGGAAGTCTAGAAATAAATTCATATGTCTATTGTCAGCTGATTTTTGACAAGAATGCCTACATCATTCAGTGAGAAAGGATAACATTGTGCTGGGACAACAGGGCAGCCACATGTAAAAGAATGAAGTTGAACCCTTACTTCACCCCATATAGATAAACTACCTCCAAATAGATCAAAGACCTAAGTGTAAGAGCTAAAACTTCAAGGCTCTTAGAAGAAAACCAAAGAGTAGATTTCCATAACCTTGGAGTTGGCAAAGAGTTTTTAGCTATGACATCAAAAGCACAAGCAACAGCAAAGAAAAATAGATAAATTGGACTTTGTCAAAATTTAAGACTTTTTCAAGTGTCTGTCAACAGACAAATGGATAAAGATGTGGTGTACATATGTATATAAGATGGGATTTCACTCAGCCACAGACAGGATGAGTTGTTGCCGTTTACGACATCATGGATGGACCTGGGGAGGGTATTATTCCAAGTGAAATAAGTCAGGCAGAGAAAGACAAACAACATATAATTTGTTATGTGTGGAGTCTAAAAAGAGTCTAAAAAACAAAGAATTAAACAAATAAAAATCAGAAATATATCCACGAATATGGAGAACAACTAATGGTTGCCAGAAGGGAGGGAGGTGGGGGATGGGCAAAATGGATGAAGGGGAGTGGGAGGTAGAGGCTTCTAATTATGGAATGAATAAGTCCTAGGAATAAAAGATACAGCATAGCGAATATAATCAGTAGTATTATAATAGCATTGTATGGTGAGAGATGCTAGTGACACGTGTTGAGCAAAGCACTAACATAAATTTGTCAAATCACTATGTTGTACACCTGAAACCAATGTAACATTGTAACATTGTGTATCCACTATACTACAGTTAAAAAAAGAAAAATGTTTAGGGGTGCCTGAGTGGCTCAGTCAGTTGAGCATCCAACTTGGGTCATGATCTTATGAAGTGGAAGATCGAGTCCCTCACTGGGCTCTGTGCTAACAGTGTAGGGCCTGCTTGGGATTCTCTCTTGGCTCCTGCCCTACTGGCATGCATTCTCTCTCTCTCTCTCTCTCTCAAAATAAATAAACTGAAAAAAATCTTTAACATAAAAGAAGGCAGAATTGAGATTGATCAAGGAGGATTTGTTTTCCTGAGGGCCAGATAATGACCCAATAGATAGGGACCAACCCAGATGTCATATGAAAGAAGTTTTAACCCAAGAGGCATTCCCGCTGGAAGGAAATTACCTTAACAGAAAGCGGTTGGAAGTAGACTTGAACTCAGCGCTGTAAAGCCAGAGGAGGGCCATTGATTCTGAGGGATCTGGAGCTAGAGAACCCTAGTGAAGGAATTTCTGAGAAACCCATGAGATGTACATCATGAAAGAACGAGGCCTGAACATCCTCCAAGGCTAGAGAGAAAAAAAATGCTAACAGATTTGTTTTGAAAAATGGATTAATGAGTCTTTTGGGAACACAGAGAACACTTGTTTCATAAAAGATTAGTTTGGGACATCAAGGAGCTATGTAGCTCTGTGAAACAGTATCAGTAATTGTCTTCACAATGGGCAGAGTTGTACCTTTGGCAGAGAATTGTAAAGAAGTAGTTTTAAGACTGAGGATAAAAGATGGGGCGCCTGGGTGGCTCAGTCTGTTGAGACTCCAACTCTAGGTTTCTGCTCAGGTCATGATCTCATGGTTTATGAGTTCGAACCCCACATCAGCCTCCATCCACACTGACAGCAAGGAGCCTGCTTGGGATTCTCTCTCTCTCTCTCTCTCTCTCTCTCTCTCTCTCTCTCTCTCTCACACACACACACACCCTCTCCAGCTTGCTCTCTTTCTCAAAATAAATGTAAAGAAAATGCTTATAAAAAAGACAGAATAAGAGAAGAACTAGTCCAGGGCTCTCCTAGAAATGTGGGGAAATTGGTAGGTATTTTTGTTCCCCTTAATACCTCGTTTACATATATGTCACATCATTGATTGCCTCACTTTCTACAGTGCTTTTCAGAGCAGGCTCATGTGGACTCTTTTGCTCCACATTTCAGTGGCTTCTTACTCCCTACATCTATTACTATCCTTTTGGGCCTACTTCTAAAATTATCTCTCAAGTCACTTCTTTTTCTTTCTTTCTCTCTCTCTTTCTTTCTGTCTTTCTTTCTTTTACCATGGCCCTCACTGTACTCTAGGCCATCAAATACCAGACTCCTGCAAATACTCTCAGAATTCCTGAAAACATTCCAAACCACAAAGTGGCCTTTAATAAATGGAAATGGGTCAGTCTGATTAAAATCTGTCATCAGCTTCCTACATCCTCCAAACTTTTAAAAAATGATTTAATGTTTATTTTTGAGAGAGACAGAGGGTGAGAGCAGGGGAGGAGCAGAGAGAGAGAGAAGGAGACATAGAATCTGAAGCAGGCTCCAGGCTCTGAGCTGTCAGAGGTTCCAAAGCTCTCCACAGTGTGGTCTAACCTTGTTTCTTGCCACTCTCTCCCTTGTACTTTTTGACCCAGGAATGCTGGACTTCTCACAGTTCTGCAAGTTTTGCATGATCCTCCTTTGTCTCTAAGCCTCTTTGTTAACAGTCTCTTTGTATTATTTCTATCCTTCTATATTCAACTTTTTAAATTAATTAAATGTTAATTTTTCCAGGGAGATCGTCTAGTAATATTCACTATGGTTTACTACGACTACTTCAGAGTTGGTCTTCTCTGACAAAATAGTAATCTTACGTGAAAGTAGAGACCATATCTAATTTGTTTATTTTTTTTATCCTAAAAGTCTCAAGCACATTGGGTAGTCAATAAATATCTGTTTAATGAACGGATGTAGCACTACACTCTGCTAAAGTGGGCATGTAAAAAAAATGCTTGCTGAACAAATGAATGACTTTGAGAATGTGGCACTGAGTTAAGACAGGAGAAGACTGATAGTCTTCTAAAAGTGACCTAAAAGAAAATAGTGTCAGCAGAGTGGTAAAGAAGTAATCCAGACTTCGGTGGATTAAGCAGGAAAGAGCAGTGAGGAAATGAAGACGTTAAGATTTTAAATCATTTATGAGGAGTTCAACTGGGAAAGAAAGAAGAGAAGTAGAATAGCAGCTAAAAGCCTATTGCAGAGTCAAGCAGAGGATTCCTTTTCAAAGGCAGAATTAAAAGGTGTCAGGTAGGATGCATTTGGTTGCAGGTGACAGAAAAGTCATTTGCAGAAAAGTCCATTTGAGTGATATTAAACAATACATGAAATTTATTAATTTGTGAGGCTGAAGTCCAGAGTAAAGTTTAACTTTAGTTATGCTTGGATCCAGAGATTCAAGGTGTTATCAGAGTTCTGCTTTGATATGTCTATTATTTTTCACAGTCCCACCTTTCTTCTATTTGTGTTTATACACAGGCTGACTCCCGATAGTAGCAAGAATGGCCCCAAGAAAGCCAGACCTCTCATATTCCCATTTCACATTCTCTCTTCCCAAGTCCAGAGGAAGAAAGAATACTTTTATATCAGTCAAGATTCTTTGTTACAAGCAACAGAAACAATCTCCCTCACCTAAGTTAAAAAAAAAAAAAAAGCATTTATTGCAAAGAGGCTTGTTAGCTTCCAGAATGAAGTAGAACCAGTCTTATAAAATGGGCAGAAATGAAGGGAGATGAGGCATTAGGAGACACAGTTATGGTCAGCACCGGAGGAGTCTGCTTAGGAAAGTGCTGGCACTGGGTGATTTTGTCAGGCACACCTGCTACCATCATTGGATACCTCTGCTTCTGCCCTGCCTGAATTATAAACTGTGTCATCTTTGTGTCACTCAACATTCTAATCCCTGGCCCCCGTGCAAGGATGACACACAGATTCATGAAATCTTCCATTTCCCCCCCTTTATTTGAGCGAGCGAGAGAGAGAGAGAGAGAGAGAGAGAGAGAGAGAGAATGTTAAGCAGGCTCCACGCTCAGCATGGAGCCAGACATGGGGCTTAATCCCACAACCCTGGGATCATAACCAGAACTGAAATCAAGAGTTGGATACTCAACTGACTACACCATCCAGGAGTCCTGAAGCATTCCATATTTTTAACCAACTGGAATTTAAATAAAAATTTGGAAGGAAAAAAATCATAATGAGCCTTGAAAGTCAGCATAAAGAATTTGAATTTTCTTTTCCAGGCATGGGGGAACAATTGAAGGATTTAGAGCAGATAAATGAGAGCAGGGGCCATATCTTGCTGTACATCCCACTGACCCTAACTGGAATGTAAGCTCTAAGCCCTAGGTCTGTGGCCCATTAGTGGTTTAGCTTCAGTGCCTACCGCAGAACTGGCACATTGTAGTATACCTACATAATAAAATTAATATCTATATCAGTGTCAGGCATATTGGGCATACACAATTCATGCTTGTTGAAGTAAGGAAGATAAATCATCAAAGCCATACTCTAAAAAGATAACTGGCAACAGTATATAAGGGATATTAGAGACAGCAAGTAGACACCATAGGGTGGAAAACAATTAGAAGGAGTTGTAACAGTCTCAGTAAGAGGCAGGAAAAGTATAAACTAGGATAACAGTAACAGTAACAAAAAGGATCACATGGATGAGAAAGAGGATTTGACATGATTTATCAATTAAATGAACAAATAGTGGCAAGAAGAAGGAAGTGATAAAGACATCCAAGGAAATGCCTGCTTCTATGACAGAGGAAAGAGATCAAGAAACCACAGATGGAATAGTTATAAGGAGGAACACTGGAAGAGTGTAGAGTCATGAAATTGAAGAGATGAGAGAATTCAAGGAGGGGTATTATCAATACTTTCAAATGCTGCAGAGGGATGGAAAACCTTCCATGTCTGGAAATTGGAAAATACCAAGTTATCTTTGATTCTCCATCTCCTTATCTAATTTAATCTGAATTTCTGAGCTTTGTTTTTTTTTTTAATTTTCAATGTTTATTTTTGAGAGAGAGAGAGCGCGCATGAGCATGGGAGGGGCAGAGAGAGAGATTCTAGGCTTTGAGCTGTCAACACAGAGCCCGATGCGACACTCAAACTCATGAGCCACGAGATAATGACCTGAGCCAAAGTCGGACGTTTAACTGACTGAGCCACCCAGGTGCCCCTTGAATTTCTGAACATTGAATCAAAGGTCTCTAGTTCACTTATTCAACCTTCTCACAGCTGCCAAATTCCAATAAGCTAATTCTGATCCTGTTAGGCTGATACCTTTCCTCTCTCTGCCTCAAAAAATAAAATACATTCTTTCTAAAAAAGGAAAAGAAAAGAAAAAGGCTGATGTTGTTTTGGTCCCAAGTATGCCGTGGATGATCTTGGCTTTTATTTCATATGCAGGGATCAGATTTAGGTTTTATATGTCCTGAAGTTTATACAAGGTGGAGGTCTCTCTTTAAAAAAAAAAGAATGCAAGATTTTGAATACAAAATTAGGTAAAACTTTTTTTAGAATGGAAAAAAAAATCAGATTATTGGAGGCTTGGATATTCAGTTTCCTGTCCTCTAAGACCTCTTAGGCAGGGGTACCTGGGTGGGTGGAGGATCAGACTTTTGATTTCAGCTCAGTCATGATCCCAGTATCATGGGATGGAGCCCTGCACCAAGCTCCGTACTGAGCGTGGGTCCTGATTGAGATTCTGTCTCTGTCTCTCTGCCCCTCTATGCCTCTGCCAGTCTCCTGAGCTTGTACGTGCTCCTCTCTTTAAAAAAAAAAGTGTTTGAGACCTTTTAGGCAAAGTCACTTTTCTTGGCAGTTAAATCCAAAATCATTTTTCCAAAGAGAAGACCTGTCCTAGAATTTTGTAAGTGGTTCTTAAGCTTCCTGTTTTATTTAGGATGAAAACCAGCACTTCTCAGGGCTAGAACAGGGAGAAGGAGGCAGGGCAGGAACCTATTATTTATGTAAAATTTGGTACTGCTAAAGTAGGATGCAAAATAACAACAGTTACAAATCTGTATTGGAAGTTAGTCCTACTGTCACTTAATACTTCCCAGAAAGATCAATCCTCTCTTCCTTCCCTCTGTTCCCTTCTCAAATCACTTCATTTCCCACATCTGTTGCCCTATATTTCTTAAAGGTAAACACACACACACACACACACACACACACACACACACACACACACACCACACAAACCAAAATAAGACAACAAAAAAACCTAAAAGACTCAGCTTTTCTGTCCTGGCCATAAATTTACTCTAAAGGGAGAGGTGATGCTGAAGAAATACAATAATGAAGCTCTCTTCCTGTAATCCCTAAAATCAAAGACATCCTCTAGCCAACAGGACCCACAGAGGTTCCCCACGCTTGTCTCAAAACAGCACTGTACCTCTTAAAGCTTTACTTTTGCATAAAAGCTCTTTACTTCTCTCTGTCATTTCCCTAGTACTTCCAAAGTTTGTGGAGAAGTTCTACAAAACTCAGAAGAATTGTTGGAATTATTCCCATAAAAAACTTCACCGGAAAGACAATACGGATATTTACCTTTTGAGGGAGTGATGGCCGAGGCTGGCTATTGGCAGGGCAGTCTCTTCCTGCTCAAGCACATCTTTTGGCAGCCTGTCCCCTTTTTATCAACGGCCTCTTATGAAAGGAGAATGGTTGGTAGCTCTGTCCCTTCCCCACTCCCACGCTGAACTTAGAAGCTTCATGAATAGTTCAACTAAAACATGATCAAGTTTCAGACACTCCCATAGTGAGTGAGAAAATGATCCGCGAGATTAAATTGGAGCCCAGGTCAGTAGAAGAATATTTCCACAACTCTGCCAGGGCTGGGGCAGCCAAGGTTAATAGCTCAAGTAATACCTTGTAAGTGGATCACATGGGTGGTAGAAGATGGGTCAGGAGCCAGCTTTTTGGTCTATTCAATGGTTCTCTGGATTAGTGGCATCTTGTGGGACATTGTTAGAAATGCCAATGCATGGACCCTCATCCGTGCCTTCATGAATCAGAAACTTCAACCAGCCCCTCTAGCGGACTGTAATGTATGTTCAAGTTTGGGAACTTTTTGCCAACAAGATCAGTTGAAGGTCAAAAATCTGCTCTTCTCCTCAAAAAGAATTTACTTAGAACATTTGAATCAGAGAAGTCTGAACTCTTTTACTTAGTATTAGATATTATACATGTTCATCTATAGCAAAATTTACTATTTCCTCTAAGGTTTTATTTGGTTCATCAAAAAAACTTTTAGGGGCACCGGGGTGGCTCAGTTGGTTAAGCCTCCAACTCTTGGTTTCAGCTCAGGTCATCATCTGGTAACCTGGATCAGGCTCAGTGCCGACAGAGCAGAGGCTGCTTGGGATTCTCTGTCTCCCTCCGTCTCCGCCCCTCCCCAACTTGCCCTGTCTCTCTGTCAAAAACCCCCCACAAAACCAAAAAAAAATCTTTTATAGAGTGTGGGTAGGTGCGTGCATGTGTGCTCTCAGTAAACTTGTCTATCTATGTTTACATATGCTTATAAACATACAGAATGTTTCTGGGCGCCTGGGTGGCTCAGTCGGTTGGGTGTCCGACTTTGGCTCGGGTCATGATCTTGCAGTTCGTGGGTTTGAGCCCCATGTTGGGCTCTGTGCTGACAGCTCGAAGCCTGGAGCCTGTTTTGGATTCTTTGTCTCCCTCTTTCTCTGCCCCTCTGCCTCTCGCACTCTCTCTGTCTCTGTCTCTCTCAAAAATAAACATTAAAAAAATTTAAATATACAGAATATTTCTGGAGAGATATACTGCAGGGCTTCAAGATGAGGAATTGGGTGGCTTATGTTGTATCATGTACATATTACCTACTCAAAAATTGTTTTGAATATTAGATAAATTTTCAAAATATTATCAACCTGTAGAGTAACTCTCTTTAAAGTACCTCTCCTGGAAGAGGTACTATCTTTAATAAATTTTACTGAATGCCAATTATGTGTAACTCATTGTGCCAGATGCTGGAAACAGAATGGAGAATGAGATATGGTCCCAGTCTCACTTTTGTTTTTCCAAATAATTGGTAGCAATTTAAATTCCAAATGTAGTAATTAAAATATTTTCAGTTTCCAAATTCCAAATGTAGCAATTTAAAAATATTTGGGGGGGTGCCTGGGTGACTCAGTCTGTTCAGAGTCTGACTTTGACTCAGATTATGATCTCACAATTCGTGAGTTCGAGCCCTGCATTGGGCTCTGTGCTAACAGCTCAGAGCCTGGAGCCTGCTTTGGCTTCTGTTTCTCCCTCTCTCTGCCCCTCCCCTGCCTGCGCTCTGTCTCTCTCTCTCAAAAATAAATAAATAAATAAAATAAACATTTAAAAATATAAAAAAAAGAATATGTCACTAATGCTTTTTAAAAAATTTTTGTTTTATTTATTTTTGAGACAGAGAGACAGAGCATAAGTGGGGGAGGGGCAGAGAGAGAGGGAGACACAGAATCTGAAACAGGCTCCAGGTTCTGAGCTGTCAGCAAAGAGCCTGATGCAGGACTTGAACCCACAAACCTGAGATGATGAACTGAGCCGAAGTCGGATGCTTAACCGACCGAACCACCCAGGTGCCCCTCTGTCACTAATTCTTTAAAAAAAAATTCAGTTTCCAAATCTTTATTGCCCCTGACCTTACAATTACAGATTGTGTGGCAGAGATGAGGGTAGTATCTCTTTGTTTTCAGGACAGGAAAAACCAAAGTCTGAAACAAAACCAGGCTTTACTGCTCATTATAATAGCTATCATTTGTTTAGTGATGGACCTTAAAACAAAATTGTTGTATATTTCTGTTTTTTTATAATTATAGAGGTCCCAGGGCACCTGGGTGGCTCAGTCGGTTAAGTGTCCGGCTTTGCCTCAGGTCATGATTTCACAGTTCATGGGTTCAAGCCCTACGTTGGGCTCTGTGCTGACAGCTCGGAGCCTGGAGCCTGCTTCAGATTCTGTGTCTCCCTCTCTCTCTGACCCTCCCCTGCTCACACTGTCTCTATCTCTCAAAAAGAAATAAAAAAATTAAAAAAAATTTTTTAATATGTATAATTATAGAAGTCCTTTAAACATTACAGAAATATGTGCCAAAAGATAGAAATCATCTATTAATCCCACATTCCAGAGGTAATCTATTAATAGTTCGGTGGATTTTTCCAGCTTTAATTCCTATATTTATTATAATTATTATCATTTACGAGATAATATTTATTTTGTGCTTTTTTTCATTTAATAATATATGTTGGACATCTTTCTATTTGTATTAAAGATTTAGATCCACTTAATTCATTTTAATGGCTGCTAAGCATTTAGGTACTCCATAACATATATATCCCTGATTTGTATCTCTATTAACATACAAATGCCACTATCAGTGGGCATTTGGGTTGTTTCAAATTTCTTATTAGTATAGCAACGTTGCAGTGGATATCCTTGGACATATTTCTCTGAGCACTTGTGGAAATGTTTTTGTGAGATAAATTCCTGAAAAGAGTAAACATATAAATGTTGGGTTGTAGGATATGAACATTTAGAATAGTAATAGGTATTGCCAAGTCACACAGTAAAAAGATTATTGCACTATACAAAATGGGTAGGAAAGTGCCTATTTTTCAGTGTCACCAGTCTAGGTTACTTTCAATCTTTGAAATATTCGTCCAGAGGACAGGCAAAAATAACATCTCAGTTTTTAAAAACTTGCATTTCTCTGGGACGCCTGGGTGGGTCAGTCAGGTAAGCATCAGACTTTGCCTAAGGTCATGACCTCTGGGTTTGTGGGTTTGAGTCCCACAACAGGCTCTGTGCTGACAGCTCAGAGCCTGGAGCCCACTTTGGATTCTGTGTCTCCCTCTGTCTCTGCCCCTCCCCCTGCTTGTGCGTGTTCTCTCTCTCAGAAACAAAACAACAACAAAACAAAAACATAACAACAACAACAACAACAACAAAACAACACTTACATTTCCCTAATTAGTATGGTGTTTGAATTTTTCTTGTTTGTACGTCATTTTCAGATTTCCTGTACCTATCCTTTCTCTTCTTTTGATTGGGTTATTTCTCTCTTACTCATTGATTTGAAGACTATATATACCTATATACACACACGCATAGATATATTAATAATATATTTTAACTTATAATCTTTCATGATATATGTTTTTCTCAGTTCCTATCCTTCTCCACTTCCACTCCCTCACTTTTTTTTTAAATAGTTTATTGTCAAATTGGTTTCCATACAACACCCAGTGCTCTTCCCCACAAGTGCCCTCCTCCATCACCACCACCTCTTTTCCCCCCTTCCCCTTCCCCTTCAACCCTCCGTTCATTTTCAGCATTCAATAGTCTCTCAAGTTTTGC